>NC_041392.1:313500015-313524975 GCF_002162155.2 Triticum dicoccoides | reverse complement strand
CATGACATTGTATTGCCGCGCAAAACTCTTCTCTTTTTTCTCTACATGTTCAGCATGACTGTGTACAATATCTGATATGCATACAAAAAAATATAGTGAGATTATGTAAGGAGAGCATGCAAAAATCTAGAGTAATGGTAACAACCAGTGGATGGATCCTAAAATAATGATAGCAGGCTTATGATTGCTTTAATTTAATAAAAAACAGATGTTGATTGCTGTACTATTTGTTTCCCACCCAAGATGAACAACATAGGCATACCCTAGGTGAACCAGATATTAGACAGAGATACTATTCATTGCTGCCTCGATATGTGCCCCACAACTAATTTATAACTCAAGTTTGAACATCAATTTGGACCTGACTTGGAGTCTAAGAGGCGAACAGGACAATAAAGTAGCAGGTAATATTAATCAATGCATAACATAAGCAGAAACAAAAGAGTGCGACCTCTCTTGTGGACCCGTGTACTCCTCAGGTTCATCTGCCGAGTCGATGATGGTGATGCCGTTGCGGTGGGTGCCGGCGGCAGGGAAGGAGATCTGAGGTGGCGAAAGACGGTCAGGAGTCGTGATGTCTGGTTTGGTGGATGCTTCTGTCGATGGAGCAGCTCAGGTGAGGTGGACGACTTCGCGGGAGGAGCAGGACAAACCACACAAAGTTTTCTTCGACACCTACCTGTAACTGAAGTAATTCTGTAAGGGCTCATTTGGCTTGCATGATTCTAAAAACACAGGGATAGGAGGAAAAACACCGGAATAGGATAGGAATGCACATGGGAAACAGAGCATTTGTGAACACATGATTTCTGTCAACTTGGGTGTTTGGTTGACAGGAAAAGGAGGAGTAGAGGAATGCAAAGAAACATGGTCAAAATAATGTGAAACCATATGAAAGCATGTACAATTAGAATGTTATTCTGCCACTAATGTGTGTACAGTTAAAATTTCCTATTGCTATGTTTTTCCGTTGAACCACAATAGCCCTAATGGATCGACATGAATGTAGAGTAATAAGTGATGCGACAAGTGCACAACCTCTTTGCCGTAGCCTTGTCAACCTCAGCATCATTGGGTTGGTTGCTGAAGAAGTTGAGGCAGACGT
Organism: Triticum dicoccoides; assembly: GCF_002162155.2. Taxonomy (NCBI): domain Eukaryota; kingdom Viridiplantae; phylum Streptophyta; class Magnoliopsida; order Poales; family Poaceae; genus Triticum; species Triticum dicoccoides. The sequence continues at coordinate 313,523,870 of NC_041392.1, read as the reverse complement.
GGCTGTCGGAGGTGTGGAGGAAGATCTGAGGAATCTGTAGACGGCGTCCAGGGCACTGCTCTGTTGTGATGGATCGTTCCGTCCTTAGAGCAGCTCCGGTGAGCCGTAAGACGTCAAGGCTGAAGCAGCACAAGACAGACATCGTTAATCTCAAGTGGGATTCTAATAGCATCTCCAATAGATGATGTAAAATGCATTACCAAAAAGTGATAGATGTAAAATTTACATCACCAAAAACCACCTGACTACAACAGATGACGTAAAAACTGTTGACTCTGAACTTAACTGTCGAAACTGAAATTTACTGTGGAATCTGAATGTTACTGTCGAAATTGAACGCAATGGTAGCAGAGAGGCACTTCACATGAGATAGTTTAGGGAGGGCCTGCAGTTCATCATCAACCTGCACCCCCCTGAGCCGCCAGCCACCACCGGATGAACCCCGCACCGCCTTGCCGCCCCGAAACAACTCCCCACCACGGGTCCACCACCGAATCGCCACCCCGAAACAACTCCCCACGGTCGGTCCGCCGCCGCCCCGGCCAGCCCTCTAGCCCCCTGCGCCAAGCTTTTTCCCCAGCGATCCCCACTCCAGCGCCCCACCACCGCGCCCCCACCGCCGGCGAGCAACACCCCACCCAGAACCCTAAGATAGATAGTGGGGTACCTCTCCGGTGAGCCCCCTCCCCACGGCGGGTGGTTCTTCCTTAACTCCGACGAGACCCACCACCCCCTAAAAATCGACTGACCCAAAAGTCGATTCAGTCGACTGAAGTGTAGCTAAATTGGAGCAGAGAAACAACAAGAGCGAGGGGGAGCGCAGTAGCGTGAGCGAGTGAGCGAGAGCTAGAGCAGCAGCAGTAGCAGCAGCGCGAGCGAGCGAGAGCTGGAGCAACAAAAGCAGTGCGAGCGAGTGAGCAAGATCCCGGGAAGCAGCAGCAGTAGCGCGTGCGAGCGAGAGCCGGAGCAGCAGCAGCAGCGCGAGCGCCAACTGGAGCAGCAGCAGATCCGGATGGTATGGCCGCCGCCGCCGAGGGGGCCTCGCACTGGGAAGAGCCATCGTGGAGATGTCGCCCGCGGCGCCGACTTCGAGGTAGCCGCTCCATGGGGGTGAGGGATGGAGCATCGTCGGTTCCTGGAGGTCTAGTTAAGGAGAATGTGCGATGCGATGAGTGTACAACCTCTTTGGTGGCGCCGAGTAGGCCTCGGCTTCGTCCGAGGAGTCGGTGAGGATGTTGCAGTTCCAGTGGAGTAGGTTAAGGCGGCGCTGTGGGGATGGATCAGCCGCGATAGACGAGGCGATCGTCAGAGCAGCTCCTTGGTGGTGTAGGATGGGGTGGCTGAACTGGCGGGACAACGGGATGGACGACGGATCCTCATCCGGGGAGGCAGATGAGGGATGTCGAGCTGTTGCGGTGGACGATGTCGTCGGGGAAGAGGCTCTAGCTGGGCAGTGGTGAGGTGGCAGACAGAGGAGGGTGGGGTTTCGCGGCTGGAGCGGAGAGGTTATGGCGGCCTAGGATTTCGAATGGCGAAAAGGAGGCGATGGGAGGGGGGAACCATGACTTAGGGACGTGCTTGTCCAAAATGTAGGGTGTGTTACAAAAGTACCCCTACCGATTTGAACTAGCGGCCCTTTCGGCACAGGGTTAGAAGGGGGATTTCACATGTTGGGATTTGGTAGCTAGAGGGAGTTTTTGCGCGCATTGTAATTTCGGGATCGCAAGGCGCGGGTTGTGAAGGCACCAGTTTTGGGAGCATGATATCAGAATTTTCGGGATATAACAAGGCGCGGGTTGAATTTTAGGGACAAGCCTAACGTGTAATATTGTACTTGTACGTACCAAATCAATTCGCACTTCCCTCAACGAAAAAAATGAAAAAAATAAAACTATTCACACCACACAAAGAGAGTGTCTTGTCCCGTTTTACTATACAAATGCTATTCAAAGCTACACAAAGAGAGAGTATGAGTCCATGTTATGTCCAATTAAATTTTTTCGCTGGCTATATAATGCATGTAACCTACTCATACCAGCATTTTAGTGCATTCCAAATGTTTATACTGCCGCTGTAATTCGAACTGAATTTGAATTCGTTTCTCTATTTCAATAGGAATCTACAATCATGATTGTTGCCAACTTCAACTATCATTCGTGTATTACCTTAACAACACACCACATGATTACTATAGAGATATGAACTATGTGTACTATATGAACTCGAATTCAATCTTTTGAATACACTTGATGTTGATTCCAAATAATAGTACATTTGATGTACTAACTATATATTCACAATCTAAACCATGTTCCATACGCACACCATGTTTATCACACAAAGTATAGCGCCCCACCCCCTACATTATGACAAGTATTTAGCCCTGAGCTGCAAAGCCACACATTAGCCCAAATTATAATCAATGTTCTACATTATGATATCTTCTTCAAGTATCCGTATCCACTTTTTTATAATGAATTATGATCTATGTTCATCATTAGCACCTTCACGATCCTCTTCTCTTTGTAGCTAGCTAGCATTAATTTTCTATCGTGCATGCACACGCCCGCCCCCTCTCACCCTCCCTCAGCATTCCCTCCATCGCGCATGTTTGTTATTTCTCTTTAGGTCGTTCACCCGTAGTGTGTGTAGGACCCCCGACTCCTTCTTTCCGGCACACACCGGTCGATATACCTCTCTAGCCAAGTGTGCCTACCACAAGCACATACTTCCCCTATTCTCTTCTCACCGTCCATGCCCCCTACTTCCAGTACTGTTCCACATAGGTGCACACTCCCGCCCTCTTTTCACCGATCTCATAGTCACACACTCCTCCCGCCTCGACATAGTAGGCCTCTCGTACCACCTCCTAGCCGCACCCCTCTCCCCCTGTCTGTCTCTCCAGACCTTATTTGCTTCTAACACATGCATGCATGTATATGTACTGATCTCCCTACATATAGCTAGGTCGACTATAATTCTTTTCAACACGCACTGATAGACTTACCTCACTAGTTATGTCTCTCCCTTTCTCGGACACATAACAGTTGATCTTCCTATGTAGTTACGTATGCTTGCCACAACCATATCATATCCCCTCATAATCCTTGCATACCTCCCGACCCGTCTCTCACACGCACGTGCATAGACAGACGGACATCCCCGCCCTCTCTTATTGATATTGCACTCGTACCCTCTGTTTGTCTAGCAGGCCTCTCCCACCATTTGTGAGACGCCACTCCACCACCAACGCTCTGACACTCTACCTTTGTCTTTCTCCCAATCTTATTCCTCTGCTACACATATCCATGGATGCCGATTGATCTCCCTCTATACATAGCTAGATCTCTCTCCTTCTCCACACATCTACTAGTCGATCTACCTCTCTATAGTTAGGTCTCTGCCCCCTCCCCTCCACCGATAGTCGAACATTGTAGGTAGGTATCCATGCCATAGAGAAAAACTGCACCTCTGCCCTCTCAAATTCCAGTACGCCAGCCGCCCTATATCATTGACGTGGGCAAACACAAATTCAATGGCACTCTTTATCGATCGCGCAGCCACACACTTCATCCCTGTTTTTGATTCTATCGATATCTCATGCCGATGATCCCTCCACTCTCTTCTCGTGGATCGCTTCGTCTATATATGATATATCCATGACTCAGTTTCACACACATTGCATATGTTACATTTTTTTGTTTGATATATCATCGACACATTGCCTCGGTTTCGCACAAACCATCTCTCTCACACCCACCCACGTACGTACCTGCACCTAAAGAAGAGGTGCACGCATGACGCACGTACTCATGTCTCGTTCCCGGCCACACCCACGCGGGTACATGGTGGAGTTCGTTTCTGTACGAAAAGGCAACCCACATGATAATTTGACGCGTGTAGCAGTTGTTTACTCGAAGGAGGGTTGGGTACCACGCCTAGACGGAACAAAGTTCGACTTGACACAGTTATATTAAATAAAGTTATATATTCCTCCTCAATGGCGCGTAGTACAGAATATAAAACGATTGCTATGGGGAAAATGGAAAATTCCGCTCCACTATATACAACGGAGCCTGCCTGCCGGGGTTTGTCTCTCATTACACCATCTCACACAAGGCAGCGGTGGCCTCTCTCTCTCACCATTGGTCAGTGATCCGGCCGCATCCCGTCCGCCAACAGAAAGGGAGGATGTGCATCGTTTCTCCATTCGACGGCGTTGAGGCAGCACGTCCCGATCTGTGGTACCCGCCGTTCTCTTTGACCAAGCTCCAGCGCGGTAGGGCCTTCGCCACTTGCTCGCTGCCGCATTATGGGCAAATCCTGACCGCCAGCGCCCTCCTAGTAACATCCCGACGACCCTCAGGTACAGCTTCCTCCGGCCTTGCTCCACTACCCATCTTCCCATGTTGCTGCATGTGGATCTTCTTTAGTTGTTTGCTTAAAATGTATCTCTGCCAGCGTACTTTCCATCTTGCAATCTCGTCCTCAAACCATTTTTGATAAACCACCATGCTGCTATCTGTCCCTTATTACATGGAATATGCTTCTTTTTTGTCAGCGTATGTGTCTTCAACTCGTGTTATTCACCAATAATTGTTTCCTTTCTACCTATTTTTTGCAAACAGGGCTAGTTATTTCACCTCGTTGCTATTGCGACCTTTTGGTGAACTGCACAAATCACTTTTTTCTTAAGAGTGTTTTGTGTAGTTCTGCCAAAATATCACACGGGCAACATTTTTACATTTCCGTGGGACTGCAGAAAGGGAGATTGGTTTTGCTATCCTCCTCATCCAACTCCTGCCTAATCTTCTCCAACAAGTAGTTAGTCCTAAAGAGAGATCGCAGAGGTGATTGGCTTCTATTTGTGTGTGTTATGTTTCATCATCTAGTTCCACTATTATTATAATCACACTGACTGGATACCTTTGCAAACAGGGATGGTCAGCTTGATTTTAGTGGACCTGCACAAAATGATCAGATCGTGGTGTCCTCCGTGCACCCCCTTTTTGGCTACACCTCTGGGTGAAACTAGCTGCCAAGCAATGAACAATGTGCCCAGGAAATGGACCCATGCCTACAAATAACATCGATCAATTATATATTTTTCTTTATTTGTACACCTTCTGACAACTTTGTCTTCAGTTGTGATGTGAATATTGGCGCTGATCTACGAACCATTAAGATGCATTAGCAGTCATGGTAGTTTCATTTGTATTTGATGGATTGTTGTAACGAGATAATCTTGAGGCAAGAGGACACATGAATCCAAAGTTGAAACCTTTTTTTCCTGTGCGAACCAAAGTTGAAACCTTCATATCATCACAGTACAATTTCATTAAAATTATGCGTACATATAAACAAATCCTGAAGGATTGTTAGCAATGCCAGAAACAATTCAACTTCATTTCGCCGACATGTGGGACATCCTTCATCCGGCTCCACCTACCGTGCAGCAATATTGAGTGCACAACTACAGGGAAAGATTCACCCTGGTCGTTGCGCCGCATTAGTAATGACTAGTGAGCAGTCAAATCATAGAGCCCCACCTTTGCCACAGTAAGTTGCTCGGACGAAGCAACCATCATTTCTTTGTTCCTTGAATCTGCTGGTACTCCTAGATCCCAGAGTAATAAGTTGCTCGGGCGAAGCAACCATCACTTCACCTTTCCCACAATAATACTCCATCCGGTCCTATTTAGTTTGCGTTTAACTTTTTCCCCCTTTTCCCGCAATGCTCTGCGCGTGAGGCTTTTTCACCGCTTCTTTCCAACTTTGCCCCTCCACTTCTTCAGGCGCTGCGCTTCGTCGTCCCATCACTTCACCTCCTCATATTATCTCTGTATGGATCCACTTCTTTGGGCGTTGTGCATGCAGAGGACGGCGAGCTTGCGGACCACAGCGTGCTCTTCGCTGGTAGCATCCTCACGGTGGCGGCGTGCACGCAGAGGACGGTGAGCTTGCGGACCACGGCGCGCTCTTGGCTGGTAGCATCCTCACGGCGACGACGTGCATGCAGAGGATGGCGAGCTTGCGGACCACAGCATGCTCACGGCCGGTGGCATCCTCACGGCGGCGGTGTGCACACAGAGAATGGCGAGCTTGCGGACCACGACATACTCGTGGCCGGTGGCATCCTCACGGCGGCGGCGTGCTCGCGGCCGGTGCCATCCTCACGGCGGCGGCGTGCGCGTAGAGGACGGCGAGCTTGCGGACCATGGTGTGCTCGCAGCAGTTGGCATGCACACCGAGAACGGCATGCTCGCTGCCGTTCACGTCCTCTCGGCAGTCTGCGTGCACGCCAAGGACAACAAGCTTGCGAAGGACGGCGTGCTCATGGCGGGCGGCCAAGAGGAGAAAGACGGCGTTGTCTAGGTGGAAGTGAAGGACAAGAGGCAGAGGAAGTGGACAGCGTCCTCTGATGCTTGCGTTGGAAGGGCATGCACTCACGGAGGACGTCTCTCGTGTAGGATGGTGATCCATGTTCCATGCATCCATGTGGCGAACAAGGGAAGTGCGGCAAGACAGAGGAGAAGCGTGGAGTTTGCTCTCTTCATGGGACTTGATTTATGGAGTGGTTCTCTTAGTTTTGGCGGGAATTACAAATCCGTGGAGGCAAACTAATTTTTGCAACTAATTTTTGAAGCTACTCTATGGCGGCCTACTCGGTTTAGGAGGGAACTGAAATGTTGCTGGCTCGCATGTAGCGCCGGAGAAAGAGATAGACGTCTGCATGCAGCGCTGGGAACGAGGCAAGGAGGGAGGAGAGCCAATCAAGGTTGCATGCACATTTATTAGCACCAACTGATCTCATTCATGCGCGTAGGGCCACAGGGTCAATCTCATCCAGAAAACAACTAGCAACCCACGTCTTGGTATGCGAGTTTGCTCTTAGATGCAGAGAAAAAAGGACCGGAGGGAGTACCTCCTTGGGCCCACTGAAAAATCACTTTTCTCTCTCCATCAAGTGCAATTATTGTCAATCTAACCCTGTCACCGAAACACCTCTTTGGCTACAGTTAGTTCAGGGTTAGTCATGAGTTAGTCTAACCTCTAGCTAAGTTAGAGTATCCAAATAGGAGTAGTATAGGACATGCAAGTTGCTCAAAGCATACAACCAAATTTGTACGTGAAAGGATCTTTTTTCTTTTTGAAAACGGAACGTGAAAGGATCTTCGAATGATATAATTTTCAAATTATATAAAATCTTATCAATAGTCAAAGGCATCCTCGAAGAATACATGAGGTCCTACTCCCTCCGTCTAGGTGTATAAGTAACCTTATGAAAACCAAATAATCCCAAAATACTTAGGCGCGGTGCATTAACTCCCACCTCGTTTCTTGTTTATTGACATATCCATCAATAAGAGATGCGGGGCGTGCATGTTTTCAATGACTTAGACTACCAAACACGACATGCAATGGTTAGTTCATTGCATGCAATGCTATTAATTAGCAAATAAATATTACTTTCTCTCGTTTCCCCCTCTTCCTTGGTCATGGTGCACAATCTAAGATGAATTATTCACTAGACGGAGGGAGTATATATGTAACGCCCCGGAGACAACTTGCCATATTTGTAACTTTGACTCTTGCCTTTTCTGGAGATGCGATATGATATTTCCTTTGTGGTTGGGTTTTTTTCATCGTTTTGCATTTTGTTCAGGTCATGCATTTCATATCATGTCATCATGTGCATCGCATTTGCATTCGTGTTCGTCTCATGCATCCGAGCATTTTCCCCGTTGTCCATTTCGCAATCCGACACTCCCAGGTGCTCCGGCGTACCCCTCTTGTATCTTTTCGTGAGCGGGTGTTAAACATTCTTGGAATGGACCGAGATTTGCCAAGTGGCCTTGGTACACCACCGGTAGACCGCCTGTCAAATTTCGCGCCATTTGGAGTCCGTTTGATGCTCCAACGGTTAACCGGGTAACCGCAAAGGCCTCTTGTGTGTTGCAGCCCACCACCCCTCCAAAACGGTCCAATAACCCATCTAAACCACTTCCATGTCCTCCGTCGTCGGATCACGATCGTGTGGGTGAAAACTACACCTTATTTGGACATTCCCACCTCCTTCTACGTATATATATGTGCCTCCCCCCGAAATTCGCGGTCTAACCCTAATCCTCTTCTCCTCACGCGGCCGGACGTGTCCATCCGCGCTGGACATGTCCGCCGGACACGTCGTCCGGGCCAATCACTGCACGACACGTCATCCCCGCCGCCTCCTCGTCCAACCACGTCGCGCCACCTGTCGCTGCCGCCTTCCACCACTGCGCGGCCCGCGGTGCCCAGATCCGGCCCGCGCGAGCCCGCACGCCACTCGCCCGTCCCGGCCCGAAGCCGCGCTGCCGCCCCGCAGGTCCTAACCGGCGACCCAAGCCGCCCGGCGGAGCTCGCATCCCGGCCGCCCCAGCTTCCGCACCACCGGACGCCGCCCGTCGCCCGCACCCTGCTCCGCCCAGGGCCCGACCGCGTCGGTCGCCGTCATACTCCGCCACCGTCCGGCCACGCCGCCCTGCTCTCTCGCTGTCGAACCGCCAGGCTCGCCGCCCGCCATGGCCGAGCTCGCCAAACTCCGCTGCTAGCCGAACCCCACTTCAAGTGCCCTGCCGGACCTCCTCCTTGCTCCGCCGCCGACCCGGTGCCTCTCCGCTGCCTCGCGTGCATCCTGCCGGACAAGGCCGCCCCCCGGGGCTTCGTTCGTCACCTCCATCGCCACCCCGCACACCGAGGTTCATCACCGGCACCGATCTACACGACCACAACCCAGAACGGCCGCATCCCGCGAACAAACATCACTTGCACCCGGATCCATCCACCCCGCACCACGTCGTCCAGTTTTCCGTAGGGGTTTATTTTCTCTAAGTCCTTTCCCCCCTCATATTTTCATCCTCTGTTCATTGCCTCGTATCTCGGTGACCGTAGCTCCGTTTCATGCATATGATATATCCAAATGTTCATTGGGAGATGCCCTTCATTTCATTCCATTGTGGCATGCTTTTTTGAGTTCATCTTGATGCCCTAATCATTGATGAAAGAGTGCTATAAAATGTTTACTCCTGTTACTTAGCAGATTATGATGTTTTGTCATTTTGTCACATTTGATGTGTGCTTCATATGGGCATGAGCTCAAGATGTGTTTTGAACTATGTCATGTCATCTTTACATAGGTGCTTGTCTTGTATTTTTGTGATCTATGTGGTGACTAGGACAAGAATGCAATGTAGCCTTCGTGATATTGCTGATTTCAGGGACTTAGGATTTTACTAAGTCATTTTCCTACTGTTATTTTGATGCCATGTATACTTGATGCTACAGTGAGATCCATGCTTGTTTTTGAGTTGCTTCAGTAAGGATGTTTTGGACATATGGTTATGCTCTATCCATCCATGCCCTGTTTGCATTTATGGAGTGCCCTAGGATGTCTTAATCTTGCTATACTTTTGCTATAAAATGTTCCTGGCAGATTGTTTACATGTTAATCAAATTTGCCATGGTTGTTGCTAGTGATCCATGCATGCTATGAACTTTCTCTTGCCATGGTTAGGTTCATGAACATGTCATCTTGCTGTAGGTATGCTTGTATTGTCATGCAATGCTTTGTGGCGAGTGATTTGATCTTCCAAAGTTGCCTTCATAATTATGTTTATGCCATGCTCTGTTTTCTGCTAAGTCTGAAACTGTTAACAAAACTTGCTATGTTTACATGGGTGCTGAGGGAGTCCTGGATTAGGGGTTGTTCGGGTAGCCAGACTATACCTTCAGCCGGACTCCTGGACTATGAAGATACAAGATTGAAGACTTCGTCCCGTGTCCGGATGGGACTTTCCTTGGCGTGGAAGACAAGCTTGGCGATGCGGATATTCAAGATCTCCTACCATTGTAACCGACTCTGTGTAACCCTAACCCTATCCGGTGTCTATATAAACCGGAGGGTTGTAGTCCATAGGCAATCAACTCCATACACAACAATCATACCATAGGCTAGCTTCTAGGGTTTAGCCTCCTTGATCTCGTGGTAGATCTACTCTTGTACTACCCATATCATCAATATTAATCAAGCAGGACGTAGGGTTTTACCTCCATCAAGAGGGCCCAAACCTGGGTAAAAAATCGTGTTCCCTGCCTCCTGTTACCATCCGGCCTAGACGCACAGTTCGGGACCCACTACCCGAGATCCGCCGGTTTTGACAAATTACGAGCGAGTTTTCAGCGCACAGGATAAAAACGAGCGAGTTTATTAAAAAATTACATCCTTGGTACATTCATCCGCCACCAGGCGGGCACCCGCAAGAACATCCTTGTAATAGTTCTCGGGCTTGCGACGCTCCTTCCCCGGCGGCGGCCCGTCCTTCACAAGCTTCTCACTGTCCAGCTTACCCCAGTGCACCTTTGCACGGGCAAGGGCCCGACGGGCACCTTCGATGCAGACGGAGCACTTGATGACCTCGAGCCTTGGATATGCCTCCACCAGCCGCCGCACCAGCCCGAAGTAGCTCCCAGGCAGGGCCTCTCCAGGCCACAGCCGAACTATGAAGCCCTTCATGGCCCGTTCGGCCGCCTTGTGGAGCTCGACCAGCTGTTTCAGCTGGTCGCTCAAGGGCACAGGGTGTCCGGCCTCAGTATACTGAGACCGGAACACCTTCTCCGTCGAGCTTCCCTCTTCAGCTCGTAGAATGCGGCGGCATCGGATACGCTGCGGGGAAGATCTGCGAATGCCCCTGGAGAACTCCGAATTCGGGTAAGTAACAAGTAGTTTACTTTTATATTTCTGCTTTGCATAAAGAATGCCTTACCCGCTGCTATCTTCTTCATCTCCTCCAACTCTTGGAGGGCCTTTTGGGCTTCGGGCTTGGCAGACTTGGCAGTCTCAAGGGCCGCCGCGAGCTCGGACGCTTGGGTCTTTGACTCAAGCTCCAAACTCCCATGTTCTTTCATGAGAGCCTGAAGCTCTTGCTGCACCTCGCCGACCTGAGCCCCAAGTTTCTCTCGCTCGGTGCACTCCACGGCCATTTTCTTTTCGGCCTCGGACAGCGCCTGCTTGAGGGTCGCCACCTCAGTCGTGGCCCCTATAATAAGCAGTGCAATCCTGTTATTTTTTGCAATCACACCTCTCTATAGGAACTTTTTCTGTAAGGTATTTCTTACCTTCTTTTTCCTCGAGCTGCCGCTTGGCAAGGCCGGGCTCTTGCTCGGTCTGCTTGAGGTCCTGTTTCAGGACACCCACCTCCGCAGTCAGTGCGGCGGTGGATAGCAGTGAAGCCTGCACACGCATATTGACTCTTTATTGTTAGACTCCTGCGAAATTTACTAGATCCTCTATTCGGCTTTTCTTTCCGAACGCCAAATAGAGCATCAGGGGCTACTGTCTATGTGGTACTATTTTTATATATGTTTACTTACCTCGAAGCCTATTAGAAGGCTAGCGCAAGCTTCAGTCAGTCCGCTCTTGGCGGACTGAACCTTCTGGATCACCGTACTCATAATAGTACGGTGCTCCTCGTCGATGGAGGCGCCATCAAGCACCTCAAGCAGATTGTCTGGCACCTCCGGTTGGACAGAGGCTGTCGGCTCAGAAGGCTTGCTCCTCTTGGAAGGAGTTCTCCTACCGCGGTCCGGAACTGTTGAAGATTCCTGCGCGGTGTCCGGCACAAAGCCGGACTTGGAGCCCTGGGGGGTCTTGTCCCCTTTACTCCTGGGGTCCGGGAGGTCGCCTTGTGGCTCCTCCAGGACCACCTCCTCCTGCCCCGGAGCTCGTTGCGACGCCACTTCAGCGTCGTCCGCAGTGCGGGGGGAGACAGCGGGCAGAACTGAGTTCACGTCTGATGAATCCAGGGAGCCACTCGACGACTCGTTGAGTTCGGCCCGGAGCGGGCTGCATAATTATGTTCGACATTAGGGAAAGCTGTGTGACAAAGGAACGTCATGAGTTACTCTGATATCGGAATATTTACAATTTCGCCGTACGCTTGGCCCTATTTGGCCACTCCTCTTCGTCCTCTTCGGCGTCGGGGGAGTAGTTCGGCGGAGGGGTCTTCCTCTTCCTGGACCCTTCGGCCTCCCCTGTTGGGGAGGCCTTCCTTTTCTTTCCTCCCCCCGCTGGAGGGGGAGAGTTTTCTTCTTCCTCCTCCTCGTTCTCACGGGAGGAGAGCGTCTCAGACTCGTCGGATGACGAGTCCGACACCACCACATTACGGGCACTCTTTCGAGTCCCCGTGGCCTTCTTCTTCTTGGCCTTCTTCTCCGGCACCACATAAGGCGCCGGAACCAGCAGCTTCACTAGGAGAGCAGGGGCTAGGTCTTTGGGCAAGGGAGCCGGACAGTTAATCGATCCAGACTGCGCCTGCCAAGCCTGTCAAAGGTGAGGGAGTTTAGATCCCGCATAGAGTCAGACTATGAAAAAACTCAACATCCTGTAAAAGGTGAAAATAGCTTACCTCGCTAGCGTGACGCCGCGAGCTGTATCCGCGGTCCTCGGAAGCGGATGTGGGAGCCTCGGCGCCTTTGGTTAGCACCTTCCAGACGTCTTCATACGTCGTGTCGAAGAGCCTGTTAAGGGTTTGGTGCTGCGCTGGGTCGAACTCCCACAGATTAAAGTCCCATTGTTGACACGGGAGGATCCGACGGACGAACATAACCTGGACTACATTGACGAGCTTGATCAGCTTGCTCACCAGGGACTGGATGCATGTCTGCAGTCTGGTCATCTCTTTTTCGTCGCCCCACGACAGGCCCGTCTCTTTCAGGACATAAGCCACGTGGGGGGTCCGGATCGGAACTCGGGGGCTGCGATCCATTTCGGATCGCGCGGCTCGGTGATGTAAAACCACCACAATTGCCACCCCTTCAGGGTCTCCACGAAGGAGCCCTTGAGCCATAGGACGTTGGCCATCTTGCCCGCCATGGCGCCTCCACACACCGCCTGGCTGCCGCGCACCACCTTGGGCTTGACGTTGAAGGTCTTGAGCCAGAGGCCGAAATGGGGGCAGATGCGGAGGAAAGCCTCGCACACGACGATAAACGCCGAGATGTTGAGGACGAAGTTCGGGGCCAGATCGTGGAAATCCAGGCCATAGTAAAACATGAGCCCCTGGACAAATGGGTGGAGTGGAAAACCCAGTCCGTGGAGGAAGTGGGGAAGGAATACTACCCTGTCATGGGGCCTTGGGGTAGGGAGAAGCTGCCCCTCCTCGGGAAGTCGGTGCATGATGTCTTTGGACAAGTATCCGGCCTTCCTTAGCTTTTTGACATGGCCCTCCGTGACGGAGGAGACCATCCACTTGCCTCCCGCTCCGGACATTGCTGGAGAAGGTTGAGGTGGGAAGTGCGGGCTTGGGCGCTGGAGCTCGAGTGCGCAGGAGATGGATAGGCAAAGGAGGAAGAAGGCGTAGGTAAAAAGGTGGACCCTTATCCCCTTATATGGGCGGATGCAGTTGTGCGTCCCCACCTGCCTGGTAAAACTCTCTTGCCTCCCAAGCGCCGTGATAAGTGGCGCGATTGGATTACCCACGTCCGTATTGATGAGAATCCCGTAAATGGGGTACACGATCTCTGCTTTGACAAGATGTGCCAAGGAAAACGCCTCGCAAAACATGCTGAGGTGGAAAAGTAAAAACGATTCGAGTAGAGGACTTGGCTGTAGTGTGATGACGCACTGCGGAATACGTCAGCAGATTTGATTTGTGTTAATATTATTCTCTCTATGGCAATATGTGGAAGCTTATTTTGCAGAGCCGGACACTACTCTTGGTGTTTACAATCTTCTATGAAGGACTTGGAGGAGGAACCCGCCTTGCAATGCCGAAGACAATTTGCGTGCCGGACTCGTCGTCATTGAAGCCTGGTTCAGGGGCTACTGAGGGAGTCCTGGATTAGGGGGTGTTCGGGTAGCCGGACTATACCTTCAACCGGACTCCTGGACTATGAAGATACAAGATTGAAGACTTCGTCCCGTGTCCGGATGGGACTTTCCTTGGCGTGGAAGACAAGCTTGGCGATGCGGATATTCAAGATCTCCTACCAATGTAACCGACTCTGTGTAACCCTAACCCTACCCGGTGTCTATATAAACCGGAGGGTTGTAGTCCGTAGGCAATCAACTCCATACACAACAATCATACCATAGGCTACCTTCTAGGGTTTAGCCTCCTTGATCTTGTGGTAGATCTACTCTTGTACTACCCATATCATCAATATTAATCAAGCAGGACGTAGGGTTTTACCTCCATCAAGAAGGCCCGAACCTGGGTAAAACATCATGTTCCCTGCCTCCTGTTACCATCCGGCCTAGACGCACAGTTCGGGACCCACTACCCGAGATCCGCCGGTTTTGACACCGACATGTGCCATCATATCTTCTATGCCTTTTTGGATCATGTTCATTAAGGGACTTTTGTTCTATTCATTTAGTGGATTCATGCCATGCCTTGTATTGCTATGATATGTTCCTATAGCATGTTGTTTGCTAGCTCTAAACATGGCTTCCTGATGTTGTTTTTGACATGTTAGTATTTTCACTAAGTCTGTTATGCTGATATCTTTTGCACTTTTTCCATGCTTGTTTGAACCTGCTCTTGTGTGATTTAGCCATTACTCAATGTTCTTGTTTTGTCAAGCATCTTGTGTACATCATTGACATATTCTTTGTTGCTATGTTGGAGTGCAGTAGCTTAGTTACATTTGCCTCACCACCACCTACTTTTCCCCTGGGAGTTGCGCTCCCGAGGGTCATCTTTATTTTAACCCCCCAGGCCAGTGCTTCTCTAAGTGTTGGTCCAAACTGGGCAATATCCGGTGCCCCCTGGGCAACCAGGGTCTACGCGAACCTGATATCTTGCCCATTCGGTGTGCCCTGAGAACGAGATATGTGCAGCTCCTATCGGGATTTGTCGGCACATTCGGGTGGTCTTGCTGGTCTTGTTTTACCATTGTCGAAATGTCTTGTAACCGGGATTCCGAGACTGATCGGGTCTTCCCGGGAGAATATCCTTCATTGACCGTGAGAGCTTGTGATGGGCTAAGTTGGGATGCCCCTGCAGGGTATAAACTTTCGAAAGCCGTGCCCGTGGTTATGTGGCAGATGGGAATTTGTTAATATCCGGTTGTAGAGAAGTTGACATTTAACTTAATTAAAATGCATCAACCGCATGTGTAGCCGTGATGGTCTCTTTCTGGCGGAGTCCGGGAAGTGAACACGGTTCTTGTGTTATGGTTGTGCGTAAGTAGTGTCAGGATCACTTCTTGATCACTTCTAGCTTCACGACCGTTGCGTTGCTTCTCTTCTCGCTCTCATTTGCGTATGTTAGCCACCATATATGCTTAGTGCTTGCTGCAGCTCCACCACATTACCCCTTTCCTACCCATAAGCTTAAATAGTCTTGATCTCGCGGGTGTGAGATTGCTGAGTCCTTGTGACTCATAGATACTTCCAAACAGTTGCAGGTGCCGATGATACCAGTGCAGATGATGCAACCCAGCTCAAGTGGGAGCTCGATGAAGATCTTGATCGTTGTTTTGTTTCTTTTCCGGATGATCAGTAGAGGAGCCCAGTTGGGACGATCGAGGATCTAACATTCGGGGTGGTCTTTCTTTATTTTAGCTCCATAGTCGGACCTTGATTGTATTCTGGATGAGGTATGGATTATTTATGTATTGTGTGAAGTGGCGATTGTAAGCCAACTGTTTATCCCTTTCTTATTCAGTACATGGGATGTGTAAAGATTACCCCTCTTGCGACATGCCTACCATGCGGCTATGCCTCTAAGTCGTGCCCCGACACATGGGAGATATAGCCGCATTGTGGGTGTTACAATATAAAATCTTACCAATAGTCAAAACCAAGTGTTACTACTACAGCAAACAAGACGGCACGACACGCCTATCTCATTTGGTCCGTCGGTCAAAGTGCTTCCTCTTCTTGGCATAACAATAGAGTACAGTAATTTTTTAGAATGCTCTTGGCATGTCGCTAACATGTGATGAGTTAACCGACCTCAATAGACGGCAAAAATGCCCGCCCACCGCACTTTGAGAGAGACGAGGAGCGAGAAGCGATACAGGCTGGTGGATTACTAGAGCTAGGTGTCGCACGGAGGCCAAGAAATATGGTGATAGAGTGGGTTGGCCACGTACAATATGATATAACTACACCGGGCTGCCGTGTTTGCTACTCTTCCGATCTACTATGAAGATGATTGGTTGATTTTATATCGCTAAATAATATAAAATACTATCAGTGCAGACGCTCCACCACGAGGTTCCTTGCTCCTTCTCGGTTGTCGGGAATCTATGTTGTTCCACTCTTTTTTTGACATGAGGTTTGTTCATCCTTTTGCCAACACGCGGGACATCTAGCATCAAGGTGCACGTGTCATGCAAGAAAATGAAGATAAGCAGTGCGTAAGTGAGTCGTGCACTATGATGGCACCTAGTACTACGTAATATTTTTCCTCCTCGATGGCACGTGAATACTGCACGTACTCAATGACGGAGCACGTGATGGTAGCCATGGACTGAAGGACATGGTCGGCCCTTTTTGGAGAGAGTACTAAATACGTATTAAATTTGATGTGTCCCGTCAACTCGCAGAACGACGAGAAGCACACACTGAATGACGGAGCACGGGATGGTAGCCATGGACATGGTCAACCCCTTTTGGAGACTAATGCACTACTTTTGATGTGCCCAGTCTACTCGCAAACGAGGAGAAGCTTTGATTACTAGTACGTACACTATCGACTGTAGTACCATCATCATTGTTCGACTTTTGGAAGAGATGAGAGAACTTAATGTTTATTTGCTAATTAATAGCATTGCATGAAATGAACTAACCACTGCATGTCGTGTTTGCTAGTCTCAAGTCGTTAAAAGCATGCACACCCACATCTCTTTGGTTGATATGTCCAGAAACAAGAAACGAGGTAGAAGTTAATGCACCGCGCCTAAGTATTTTGGGATTATTTGGTTTTCGTAAGATGCCACCTAGATAGAGGGAGTATTATACTTGAAGGCTACAAGGTTGGCTATAGATGTCGTGGCAGTGTCATGTAGCCATGAGCTGGTTATACTATTAACCATGCTCTTATAAGGTTGGTCGTAATGGAAAGTATCACATACTAGTATCATGCATATGATACTAGTGTATGATACTACATCTGTAGTGCATAGTATCATATGTTAGTATCATAGATGACTTCATTTATTAGCATGCATGACACATAGTAGCACAACATTTAATATGATACGGTTTCATGATATGATACTCAACCCTCTATTTCTTCATTTAATTCTATGCCACCTCATCAAATTTTCCTAGTTGGCATGCATGATACTACCTATGATACTCCCATTACAACTAGCCTAATGCTCCTATATTTAGGAACGAAGGGAGTAGTTTACATGCATGATACTACCTATAATACTCCCATTACAGCCAGCCTGGTAGAATTAAAATACCTATCTAAATGGTCGCCGCCCGATCTCTTTGTCCTCCTCCAGCATCCGGCAGAAGAAGAATCGAGCAAGACACCGTCTGTATTCGTCGGCGTCGCCTCGGCGGGGGCCTTCATGGGATACAATCAGCGGCGGCCTCCCGTGTTCTACTTTTCCTCGATGATGGCGGCGGGTGGGGACGTGCTGCCGTCAGCTTGTCCACATCCGCGTAGCCGCATCACCTCGTCAACATCCGCAGCGGCTTCTTTCTTTGCCTGCATGTCATGGCTACGCGCATGTCAACGACGGATGGCGCAGTCGCAGATACTGGAGGTGATGTACGACGCGGGGGTGTCGAGGGCAGCAACGATGCCCGTGGCACTGTGCTCCCCGACAAGCCAGCATGGAGTAAGTTGGCACTCTTCCTCGAGCTATATTGGAGAGGCCAGCTGCAGAACCACGCGCTGGCTTAGTGCGGCAACTACCTCCGACGGGCTAGGCTAGGTAGGTGGAGAAGCGAGCTGCCAGGCTCGGCGGGCCACCCAGATGGCTTTTATGCCGGAGAACTGCTTTTCCTGCTCGTCAGATGCCGCCGAAAGAGTGGACAAAATGGTGTAAGGAGGAGCTTGGCCGGCGTCGTGCACCTGAACGGACGTGTGGGTGGAGTTGATTTCTCGCATTCCACGCGGGTTTCTATATCTATATCTATATCTATATCTATACTATTATATAGTGTACCAATTTTAAGTAGGACTAAGAACATCAATCATAACCGTTGATCTTCTAAATCCAACGGCCAATATCAGTAGGATTCGCATGAATAGTACACTGCTGCTACCTCACCTGTGTTCTAGAACAATCAAGACGGAGGGATGTGATGGTTGCTTGTCTGCTTATTTTACCAGGCCATTTATTAGTGGTTGGGTTTTGTGATATGATGGCTTTACTGCCGCGAGACTCGCCTGAAGTGCCGCCCTCTACAGTAGTACTACATCAGTCTTGGTTTATTAGTCCCCCATTGAATTTGACTAAAGAATTAACTAACAAAATGTTAGTGCATGTCAACAAAAACTATATCGTTGAATTATTATTTGAACATAGTTTTCAATAATATAATTTTAGGTGACATGCATCAGCATTTATCGTACTATATATAATGTTAGTTAAATTTTTGGTCGTACTAATCTATAGTAAGGTGCCCGTGCGTTGCACGGAACAATTATATTAAGACGTGCCTTGCATCTATATACTTGGTAAAGGTTTGAAGGCTCGGCCTTATGCCTGGTGTTTTGTTCCACTCTTTCCGCCCTAGTTTCCGTCATACTGGTGTTATGTTCCTTGATTTTGTGTTATTTACGTGGTTGGGTGTTATGGGAACCCCTTGACAGTTCGCTTTGAACAAAACTCCTCCAGCAAGGCCCAACCTTGGTTTTACCATTTCCCTCACCACCACCTACTTTTCCCTTGGGAGTCGCGCTCCCGAGGGTCATCTTTATTTTAACCCCCCGGGCCAGTGCTTCTCTAAGTGTTGGTCCAAACTGGGCGATGTCCGGCGCCCCCTGGGCAACCAGGGTCTATGCCAACCCGACGTCTTGCCCATCCGGTGTGCCTCGAGAATGAGATATGTGCAGCTCCTATCGGGATTTGCCGGCACATTCGGGCGGTCTTGCTGGTCTTGTTTTACCATTGTCGAAATGTCTTGTAACCGTGATTTCGAGACTGACCGAGTCTTCCGGGGAGAAGGAATATCCTTCGTTGACCGTGAGAGCTTGTGATGGGCTAAGTTGGGACACCCCTGCAGGGTATAAACTTTCGAAAGCCGTGCCCGCGGTTATTTGACAGATGGGAATTTGTTAATATCTGGTTGTAGAGAACTTGACACTTAACTTCATTAAAATGCATCAACCACGTGTGTAGCCGTGATGGTCTCTTTTCGGCGGAGTCCGGGAAGTGAACACGGTTCTTGTGTTATGGTTGTGCGTAAGTAGTCTCATGATCACTTCTAGCTTCACGACCATTGCGTTGCTTATCTTCTCGCTCTCATTTGCATATGTTAGCCGCCATATATGCTTAATGCTTGCTACAGCTCCACCACATTACCCCTTTCCTACCCATAAGCTTAAATAGTCTTGATCTCGCGGGTGTGAGATTGCCGAGTCCCCGTGACTCACAGATACTTCCAAATAGTTGCAGGTGCCAACGATACTAGTGCAGATGACGCAACCCAGCTCAAGTGGGAGCTCGATGAAGATCTTGATCGTTGTTTTGTTTCTTTTCCAGATGATCAGTAGAGGAACCCAGTTGGGACGATCGGGGATCTAGCATTTGGGGTTGTCTTTCTTTATTTTGGGTCCGTAGTCGGACCTTGATTGTATTCTGGATGAGGTATGGATTATTTATGTATTGTGTGAAGTGGCGATTGTAAGCCAACTATTTATCCCTTTCTTATTCAGTACATGGGATGTGTAAAGATTACCCCTCTTGCGACATGCCTACCATGCAGCTATGCCTCTAAGTCGTGCCCCGACACGTGGGAGATATAGCCGCATTGTGGGTGTTACAAGTTGGTAATCAGAGCTGGCGCCGACTTAGGAGCCCCCTGCTTGATCGAATCGCTGACGTTGTTGAGTCTAGAACAAAATGTTTTGAGTGTTCGGATTATATATATCGGAGAGTAGGATTATTTTTACTCCTCAGTCCCTTCGCCGCTCTGGTGAGGCCTCCTGACATAGAGTTTTGACTCTTCTCTCCTCAAATTTCACAATTTTTTTAGGATCACGTGGGTATCTTTGAATCATTCTGATGGTTTTGTGACGAGAACATTGTTCTTGGTGCCTCCTGACATTTAGGGGTTGTGGCAGTGTCCCAGGGAGTTGAGCTCCGACGTGTTGTCGTCACAATTTTATCATTGCAGTTCTGGAATACCTGAGTTTGCCGACATCAAAAATCTCTTTTATGCAGTTGTTGGTGAGATAACCTCGACGCCACCCAATCCTGGGGCGGGAGTTCGGCAGTATTGCCATAACTCGTATAACGGATTCTTTTCGAGGTTGAGGTAAATGATTTCCGAAGGTTTCTTGGTTATGTGTTGAAGGATGGATACAGCTGGATGTAGGATTTGCTAGTTTTGGGTGAGATATTATGCTTCCCCTGTATCCCCAACACCTGATTGCATAACCAGAAAGTTTCGGGAGTTTATAAGTGGGAATTCAAGTATCACGTAGGATATCTTTCCAACACACACATGATATGATATGGGGTCTATCATATGTTTGTTTCCGACTTATTTTCCTAAGCCAATCCTTTGTTTTGTTTTCAGTTGTGGTATTCGAGTTGCTTCGAAGTCAAATGTGGGTTCCATACCTTTTCCTAAGCGGTGTTCTCATACTCCTATGTGAATGCCAATCCTTCATGAAGATTGAGATTGTCATGACAATTCTTTTCAACCGGTGTGTTTCTCTTCAAGTGGATCCGATCATTTCAACATCCGCAAGATCACCTCTCGGTTTTCCCAACGTTGTTCGTTTCATCTGTCCCCAAGTTGCCTTTGTTTTCCCGCCCTCCCACCCTTTTTATTCAAGGACTCATATATCTTAATCAAGCATCCATTTTATTGATGTGAAGTTTCTTCACTATTTTTCCTTCAAAGTTCTTACCCGATGATTCTCATGAAGATGCTCTACAAGTTTGTCATTCTTCGTTCTTTGTCTTCTCCGGTGGATTCAACTCAAGCTTTCAGTGTCGATCATATCCTTTTCCTCGTGTCAAATGCTTTCTCATGCCGGTGCACTTCTTAATCATCCACTTCTCGCTATTCTTTTGTTACGGAGTGCTGAAGATATCTCAGGAGATTCGTGTTTTCATTCCTAATCCGTTCAAGATATCTTGAGGTTGTTATCTCTTTGGAGCCATTTAATTCAACCGGTGCAATTTCTCTTTTAAATCATTTCAATGTTGTATCTTTTGAGTGGGCCCTAACCCACAGGTCTTTTCCCAGGATCTTACATGACTCTTCTGATTTCCCCGGAGCTTCTCAAATTCTTTTCCAAGTTTGATGTAAGAATGAATTATCATCGGTCACATGTCTTTCTCCAAGATCTTTCAAATCCTTTTCATTGTTGGTTCAACCTTTCTATTTCTTCATTCCGGAGTGTCTCAACAATTCTTGATGGTGTTTCTCGACGTCATTCTCGGATTTTGAAGACCAAAGAAGAGTTACCCTCCAAATCTTATCTGTTCTCTTGAAGATTCATGGTTCTAGCTTGATGCCATCCTCTCATAATTGTTTTCGATTGTGATAATTCTTTTCACCCATCTGGAGCATTTCAGGAGTCTTTTCAGTTTGATTCTCCAGAGGCCATCATCTCAGAATTATTCATTCTCAGCTTTCAGCTCTCTTTCTCTAAATCTTACCGGTGCATCGCTCAAGTATTCTCTAATCAGCTCGTGATCTATTCGTTCTCATGCATCTAAATTCCTTCAAGTATCTTCATTCATTTTCCAATTCTTCCCAGTAAATTGTGCCCACGTTCTTTTTCAATTCTTATGGTGGTTCGTTCAAGAGTTCTCTTCCTTGGTTGAAAATATAAATTCATTCGTTCTTTCCAAATCCTACCAGCGGTTCATTGAAGACCTTCTCAAGTTTACGCTATATCTATCTTAATCTTTTGTACGAGAATAAGTAGTATGCCAAATCCATTGCTTGTCATCAATTTAATTGGTGAAGGATACACATAATGTAATTCTTATTCTTGTTTCATCCATATGTTAATTCCTTACTCCGGAGGTTCATAAAAAATTCTCGGTTTCAATTGTTTCATCTTTTCTTTTCTCGGAGTTCCAAGCTCTCTCAAGTATGTCACCACGAAGCTCCATTTAAATCATCACAAGGCTTCACCTTGTGTTTTCAACTTCTCTTTCTTTTCGTTATCCTTTTATTACTGGAGTTCTTCATGGAGGCTCTACATGATGGTTCATCAAGGATTTAATTCTTTCTCGAAGTGTTCATCGAGATTCTTTTCAGAGGAGCTCAAGTATTCTCCATCTTGCATTCTGTAGTGCAATTCTTTCTACCTTATCTTATGAGATGGTGTTATGTCATTTTTGACAATTTCTGTGTGTCATGATTCACAAGTTCAGAAATGAGATATTTAAACCCATCACTTTCTTCCTTGGAGTTATCTTGGTATAGATTTCACCTAAAGCCTTCCACTTGGAATGTTTCTCGTTGTGATGATTACCTATGATCCAAGTTTTCTTATCACATCGGTGGAAGAAGCTTTCTATCTTTTCTAGCTCTCAATCAAATCTTTTTCCCGTTAGTGGTAGAATTTCACCTCAAGATTTCGAGATGTTTTCCATAAGCCCACAACAAGCTTACTCTTTTTGTTGTTGGTTTTCCAACAACTCCGTTCGAGCCTTCTCCTTAAGATGTTTTTCAAGCTCATTTGAGGTAGAAGATGTTGTTTTCTCCTCCGTTCTTTTGATTCCATTCTTACATTTGTTTCGGAGGCATAGTGAGGTTGCTCTATTCTCTCATCATCTTAAGTTGTGAGGATCGTGTTCTTTTAGTGCTTATCCATTTAACCGGAGTGTTGTGTCCTCTGGTCAAGTTCTTTTCAACTTATCAAGTCTTGCATATCTTTTTAGCCGAAGTGTTGTCCGAATTTGTTCTTCCTTGTTCCTCTTTTCTAATGGAGTGTTTTCAACTTCGATCATCTCCGTTGTTTTCTTTTCTCAAAATTGGTTAACCTATCAAGGTTCATTAATTTCACTCGTTTGTCAAAGAAGCAACTTATTTTTACCTCTTCTCTTCCTCTTCCATTTCACTCCGGTGCCATCCTCGATCTCGGGACGAGATCCTCTCGTAGTGGTGGAGTGTTGTAACGCCCCGGATACAACTTGCCATATTTGTAACTGTGACTCTTGCCTTTTCCGGAGATGCGATACGATATTTCCTTTGTGGTTGGGTTTTTGTCTTCGTTTTGCATTTTGTTCATGTCATGCATTTAATATCATGTCATCGCATGCGTCACATTTGCATTCGTGTTCGTCTCATGCATCCGAGCATTTTCCCCGTTGTCCGTTTCGCAATACGACACTCCCACGTGCTCCGGCGCAGCCCTCTTGCCTCTTTTCATGAGCGAGTGTTAAACATTCTCGGAATGGACCGAGATTTGTCAAGTGGCCTTGGTACACCACCGGTAGACCGCCTGTCAAATTTCGTGCCATTTGGAGTCTGTTTGATGCTCCAACGGTTAACCGGGTAACCGCAAAGGCCTCTTGTGTGTTGCAGCCCAACACCCCTCCAAAACAGCCCAATAACCCAACTAAACCACTTCCATGTCCTCCGTTGCCGGATCACGATCGTGTGGGTGAAAACTACACCTCATTTGGACATTCCCACCTCCTTCTACCTA
>NC_041392.1:313465545-313499520 GCF_002162155.2 Triticum dicoccoides | reverse complement strand
GCTGCCGCCCCGCAGGTCCCCGCCGGCGACCCGAGCCGCCCGGCGGAGCCCGCATCCCCGCCACCCCGGCTTCCGTGCCACCGGACGCTGCCCGTCGCCCGGACCCTGCTCCACCCGGGGCCCGACCACGCCGGTCGCCGTCATACTCCGCAGCCGTCCGGCCACGCCGCCCTGCTCCCTCGCCGTCAAACCCCCAGGATCGCCGCCCGCCATGGCCGAGCTCGCCAAGCTCCACTGATGGCTGAACCCCATTGCTAGTGCCCTGTCGAACCTCCTCCTTGCTCCGTCGCCGACCCGGTGCCTCTCTGCCGCCTCGCGCGCATCCCGCCGGCCAAGGCCGCTTGTCGGGGCTTCGGTCGTCACCTCCATCGCCGCCTCGCACACCGAGGTTCGTCGCCGGCGCCGATCTACACGGCCACAACCCAGAACGCCCGTATGCCGCGAACCAAACATCACTTGCACCCGGATCCATCCATCTCGCACCGCGTCGTCCAGTTTTCCATAGGGGTATATTTTCTCTAAGTCCTTTCCCCCTCATATTTTCATGCTCTGTTCATCGCCTCGTATCTCAGTGACCGTAGCTCCGTTTCATGCATACGATATATCCAAATGTTCACTGGGAGATGCCCTTCATTTCATTCCATTGTGGCATGCTTGTTTGAGTTCATCTTGATGCCCTAATCATTGATGAAAGAGTGCTATAAAATGTTTACTCCTGTTACTTAGCAGATTATGATGTTTTGTCATTTTTGTCACATTTGATGTGTGCTTCATATGGGCATGAGCTCAAGATGTGTTTTTAACTATGTCATGTCATCTTTACAGAGGTGCTTGTCTTGTAGTTTTGTGATCTATGTGGTGACTATCACAAGCATGCAAAGTAGCCTTCGTGATATTGCTGATTTCAGGGACTTAGGATTTTACTAAGTCATTTTCCTGCTATTATTTTGATGCCATGTATACTTGATGCTACAGTGAGATCCGTGCTTGTTTTGAGTTGCTTCAGTAAGGATGTTTTGGACATATGCTTATGCTATATCTTATTTACTTTAATGCATCTATATACTTGGTAAAGGGTTGAAGCCTCGGCCTTATGCCATGTGTTTTGTTCCACTCTTGCCGCCCTAGTTTCCGTCATACCGGTGTTATGTTCCTTGATTTTGCGTTCCTTACGCGGTTGGGTGTTGTGGGAACCCCTTGACAGTTCGCTTTGAATAAAACTCCTCCAGCAAAGCCCAACCTTGGTTTTACCATTTGCCACACAACCACCAACTTTTCCCTTGGGAGTCGCGCTCCCAAGGGTCTTCTTTATTTTAACCCCCCGGGCCAGTGCTTCTCTAAATGTTGGTCCAAACTGGGCGATGTCCGGCGCCCCCTGGGAAACCAGGGTCTATGCCGACCCGACGTCTTGCCCATACGGTGTGCCCTGAGAACGAGATATGTGCAACTCCTATCGGGATTTGTCGGCACATTCGGGCAGTCTTGCTGGTCTTGTTTCACCATCGTCGAAATGTCTTGTAACCTAGATTCCGAGATTGATCGGGTCTTCCCGAGAGAAGGAATATCCTTCATTGACCGTGAGAGCTTGTGATGGGCTAAGTTGGGACACCCCTGTAGGGTATAAACTTTCGAAAGTTGTGGCGGCGGTTATGTGGCAGATAAGAATTTGTTAATATCCGGTTGTAGAGAACTTGACACTTAACTTAATTAAAATGCATCAACCGCGTGTGAAGCCATGATGGTCTCTTTCCGGCGGAGTCCGGGAAGTGAACATGGTTCTTTTGTTATGGTTGTGCGTAAGTAGTCTCAGGATCACTTCTTGATCCCTTCTAGCTTCACGATCGTTGTGTTGCTTCTCTTCTCGCTCTCATTTGCGTATGTTAGCCACCATATATGCTTAGTGCTTGCTGCAGCTCCACCACATTACCCCCTTCCTACCCATAAGCTTAAATAGTCTTGATCTCGCGGGTGTGAGATTGCTGAGTCCCCGTGAATCACAGATACTTCCAAACAGTTGTAGGTGCCGATGATACCAGTGCAGATGACGCAACCCAGCTTAAGTGAGAGCTCGATGAAGATCTTGATCGTTGTTTTGTTTCTTTTCCGGATGATCAGTAGAGGAGCCCAGTTGGGACGATCAGGGATCTACCATTTGGGGTTGTCTTTCTTTATTTTGGGTCCGTAGTCAGACCTTGATTGTATTCTGGATGAGGTATGGATTATATATGTATTGTGTGAAGTGGCGATTGTAAGCCAACTCTTTATCCCTTTCTTATTCAATACATGGGATGTGTAAAGATTACCATCTTGCGACATGCCTACCATGTGGCTATGCCTCTAAGTCGTGCCCCGACACGTCGGAGATATAGCCGCATTGTGGGTGTTACAATATAAAATCTTACCAGTAGTAAAAACCAAGTGTTACTACTACACCAAACAAGACGGCACGGCACGCCTGTCTCGTTTGGTCTGTCGGTCAAAGCGCTTCCTCTTATTGGCATAACAATAGAGTATAGTAATTGTTTTATAATTCTCTTGGCATGTCGCTAACATGTGATGAGTTAACCGACCTCAATAGACGGCAAAAATGCCAGCCCGCCGCACTTCAAGAGAGACGAGGAGCGAGAAGCGATACATGCTGGTGGTTTACTAGAGCTTGGTGTCGCATGGAGGCCAAGAAATATAGTGATAGAGTGGGTTGGTCACGTAGAGTATGATGTACCTACACTGGGCTGCCGTGTTTCCTACTCTTCCGATCTACTGTGGTGATTTTATATTGCTAAATAATATAAAATACTATCAGTGCAGACGCTCCACCACGAAGTTCCTTGCTCCTTCTCGGTCGTCGGGAATCTATGTTGTTCCACTCTTTTTTTGACATGAGGTTTGTTCATCCTTTTGCCAACATGCGGGACATCTAGCATCAAGGTGCACGTGTCATGCAAGAAAATGGAGATAAGCAGTGCGTAAGTGAGTCGTGCACTATGATGGCACCTAGTACTACGTAATATTTTTCCTCCTCGATGGCACGTGAATACTGCACTTACTCAATGACGGAGCACGGGATGGTAGCCATGGACTGATGGACATGGTCGGCCCTTTTTGGAGAGAGTACTGAATAAGTATTAAATTTGATGTGTCCCATCAACTCGTAGAACGACGAGAAGCACACACTGAATGATCGAGCATGGGATGGTAGCCATGGACACGGTCAACCCTTTTTGGAGACTAATGCACTACTTTTGATGTGTCCGGTCTACTCGCAAATGAGGAGAAGCTTTTCTTACTAGTACGTACACTATCGACTGTAGTACCATCATCATTGTTCGACTTTTGGAAGAGATGAGAGAACTTAATGTTTATTTGCTAATTAATAGCATTGCATGAAATGAACTAACCACTGATGTCGTGTTTGCTAGTCTCAAGTCATTAATAGCATGCACACCTACATCTCTTTGGTTGATATGTCAAGAAACAAGAAACGAGTTAGAAGTTAATGCACCACGCTTTAAGTATTTTGGGATTATTTGGTTTTCGTAAGATGACACCTAGACAGAGGGAGTATTATAATTGAAGGCTACAAGGTTGGCTATAGATGACGTGGCAGTGTCATGTAGCCATCAGCTGGTTATACTATTAACCATGCTCTTCTAAGGTTGGTCGTAATGGAAAGTATCATATACTAGTATCATGCATATGATACTAGTGTATGATACTACATCCATAGTGCATAGTATCCTATGTTAGTATCATAGATGACTTCATTTGTTAGCATGCATGACACATAGTAGCACAACATTTAATATGATACGGTATCATGATATGATACTCAACCCTCTATTTCTTCATTTAATTCTATGCCACCTCATCAAATTTGCCTAGTTGGCATGCATGATACTACCTATGATACTCCCATTACAACTCCTATATTTAGGAACGGAGGGAGTAGTTTACATGCATGATACTACCTATAATACTCCCATTACAACCAGCCTGGTAGAATTAAAATACCTATCTAAATGGTCGCCGCCTGATCTCTTTGTCCTCCTCCAGCATCCGGCAGAAGAAGAATCGAGCAAGACACCGTCTATATTCGTCGGCATCGCCTCGGCGGTGGCCTTCATGGGATACAATCAGCAGCGGCCTCCCATGTTCTACTTTTCCTTGATGATGGCGGCGGGCAGGGACGTGCTGCCCGTCACCTCGTCCACATCTGCGTAGCCGCATCACCTCTTCGACATCCGCAGCGGCTTCTTTCTCTGCCTGCATGTCACGGCTACGCACGCGTCGATGGTGGATGGCGCAGTCGCATACACTGGAGGCGCTATACGACACGACGGCATCGAGGGCAGCAACGATGCCCGTGCTGCCGTGCTCCCCGACAAGCCATCATGGAGTAAGTCGGCCCTCTTCCTCGAGCTGTGTTGGAGAGGCCAACTGCAGAACCACACACTGGCTTAGTGCGGCAACTACCGCCGACGGGCTAGGCTAGGTAGGTGGAGAAGCGAGCTGCCGGGCTTGGTGGGCCACCCATATGGTTTTTATGCCGGAGAACTGCTCTTCCTGCTCGTCAGATGCTGCCGAAAGAGTGGACAAAATGATGGAAGGAGGAGCTTGGCCGGCGTCGTGCTCCTGAACAGACGTGTGTGGGCGGAGTTGGTTTCTCGCATTCCACGCGGGTTTCTATATCTATATCTATATCTATACTACTATATAGTGTACCAATTTTAAGTAGGACTAAGAACATCAATCATAACCGTTGATCTTCTAAATCCAACGACCAATATCAGTAGGATTCGCATGAAAAGTACACTGCTGCTACCTCACCTGTGTTCTAGAACAATCAAGACGGAGGGATGTGATGGTTGCTTGTCTGTTTATTTTACCAGGCCATTTATTAGTGGTTGGGTTTTGTGATATGACGGCTTTACTGCCGTGAGACTCGCGTGCAGCGCCGCCCTCTACACTAGTACTATATCGGTCGTGGTTTATTAGTCCCCCATTGAATTTGACTGGAGAATTAACTAACAAAATGTTAGTGCATGTCAACAAAAACTATATCGTTGAATTAGTATTTGAACATAATTTTCAATGATATAATTTTAGGTGACATGCATCAGCATTTATCGTACTATATATAATGTTAGTTAAATTTTTGGTCGTACTAATCTATAGTAAGGTGCCCATGCGTTGCATAGAACAGTTATATTAAAATGTGCCTTGCACGTGTATACATACTAGTAAATGTAGGTTTTTGAATGCGGCGAGGAAGCGGGTACAACTGGGAGTGCAGCGGGCGGTGCCCTAGGCCGGCGCGCCGCTTCAAATGGCGGATGCAGTGAGAGGTCGCATCCTCCCTAACCCCCTTGACGGTGCATGTCACCTTGTGTCCAGATCTATGATGCCACATGTACCAGATCAATGACTCCAAGCTCGACCACCGTGATGCAAGAGGTGCGAGCCGAGGAACGCTGTTGGAGACACCCTCCTCTTCATCATCTGAGTCCTAGAAGATCTCATCCACATCATCATTAGGCATGCATCCACCTTCATAGACAACATGCGTAGAAGGAGTAGAGGCGACTGGGGACGCACCACGTCATGGGCACTCCATACGTGCTCGTGTGCATGCAGCGTGCGTGCTTTTCCATCGGTGCTAGCTCTAAGGCCGAGGTTGCGGTCGTCTTCATCTCCGGCTAGTCGTTGAGCAACGACGACAAAGAGGTGCTGCAAGAGATGCTATGCGCCATTGTGTGCGAGCTTCGCCATAGCACGACAAACCGGACGTCTCCGCAGATGGCGCACGCCTCCATGCAGCCGAGTGTGTGTGCATGCATGTGTTATTCACCGTCACGTGCATTCTGCGGCCGAGTGTGTGTGCATGCATGTGTTGTGTACGTGCGTTGTGTGCTCCATGCTGTGCGCGTTTGTGCATGAGTTGGATCGGCATGAGTTAGTGTGTTGGCGTGTATACATGCGTGGCTGCATGCATCCTGTACATGCGTGGCTTCTTGCATGGTTATCAATATAAACTAATGAAATATCTTCAACATCCTGATGTATCGTCTCTAGTGGTTAGCGAAGAGTTCATGTTCTTTTATTTGTTTATAGGTGAGCAGGCGGGAAAACAGGGGAAAATGCGCAAGGTTCCTTGGAGACGCTCCACCGCGAGATTCCTTGCTCCTTCTCGGTCGTCAGGAATCTATGTTCTTCCACTCTTTCTTTATGTGAGCTTTGTTCATCCTTTTGCCAACACGCGAGACATCTAGCATTAAGGTGCACGTGTCATGCAAGAAAATGGAGATAATCAGATAAGCAGTGCGTAAGTGAGTCGTGCACTTCGATGGCACCTACTCCTATATGCAATATTTTTTCACCTCGATGGCATGTGAATAGTGCACGTACTGAACGACGGAGCACGGGTTGGTAGCCATGACATGGTCAGCCCTTTTTTGGAAAGAGTACATACTAAATAACTTTGATGTTTCCCGTCAACTCGCAGAATGACAAGAAGCTTGCTTACTACGCCTTCTCCCTCGCCAATGCATGCGCGGTCGCTCTCAGCACGAGGAGAAACTTTTGCTTACAAGCGGTGGACGTGCAGCAGTTCATTTGGTGTCAGATTGCCAGAAGTACTACTATAGTACAACCATTATTGTTCGACTTCCAAAAGAGGCGAAGAGCCAAGCGCAAGGCTAGCCATAGTGGGAGTAACATAAGTAGGAGTACCTCCTTTTTATTCTAGAAACAACCACACACGAATATTGAACGGTAGTAGCACAACAACTGAATCAAAAATGGAAACCTTCCTGCCCGGCGCCAGCTGAGCCCGCCGCTCCACATTGATGGCAAGTCAGGGCGACGTGACCTCTCACTACTTCCGCCATTGAAGCGGCGCGCTGACCGAGGGCACCGCCCGCTGCACGCCTGGCATTTCAGACTACACATACTTTGTCAGACAAAAGGTGGGGCTATTATTAATTATATAGTATTATACTAAAGGGACTAACTATTGTAAGGAGGCTCTGTATTAGGTTGGTTCTAGATGATGTGTCAACTTCATATAGCCGGATGTTGGCTATACTATAAACCATCCTCTAAGTGTGGTGTTAGTCGGAAAATTTACTAAGTCATTAATTAATAATTAGCAGACGCCTTAATTACTTAGCCGTTTCTGATTCTTTTGGATAGTGGGGCTATTATTGACTTGGACGTGGGGTTTGGGCCAAAGGCCTAGTATTATACTACTTGGTCTTACTTGCACGACCGACCTAACATGCTCTACCCTAGCCTCCGCTGTATCATATGGTTTCACACCATTCCAGATCTTAGTGCCGCCACGCAATTCTTCTCCATCCCTCCTTCCGGCGTGCACCGCGAGAAGGGACAGTAGTCCTTCGAACCCCGCCTTTCGTGATCCTATACGGGAGAGGGGCGATCAGGTTTTTGGGGAGCACACTCCTGTGACTGCTGCCAGCGATGACTTCCTGAACGACAGCCTTCTTCCCCGACCTCGGTAACCTCTTCAGCAACAACATGAGTGACAACATCAACCACAGCGGTTCTTCTCCCACTATACAGTATGTGATTCTGTCCTCCTGGTTTAGTCCGCATCATTACTTTGATCTTTGCAATTGTCACCATGATCTATTTACTGTTGATTCGGATTACATCTCATAGTAAATTTCTCATATATTCAACAATCCAATCCAAAAACCTGATTATAGGTAATTTACTCCGAGTGGTTTTGCTGCGCTTTTGAAGCCGCCTACTTTTAAGGGGGTGCAATATAAAAGGTGGCGCACAAGAGCAGTATATTGGTTTCAGATCATGTACTGCTATGACGCCACTAAGGGTAAGCTTGAGGGCGATCTTAATCCTACACAGCATGAAGCTTTTGAGAACATGGATACCCTCTTCACAGCTGCCCCGCTGAGTATTTTTGACGATTCCATTGTGGATTCATATATGTCGTTTGACAGCGGCAAAGACATGTGGGCTGCGCTCGAGGCCACGTTTGGGGCCTCGGGAGCTGGCAACGAGTTGTACGTCATGGAGCAATTCTGTGACTACAAGATGATTGATGAGCGCTCTGTTGTTTAGCAGACTCATGAGATACAGTCACTCGCTAAGGAACTTGAGTACTTCAAGTGTGTGTTGCCGGACTAATTTGTTGCTCGGACCATCGTTGCCAAGCTTCCACCTTCGTGGAACGATTTTGCTACTTCTCTGAAAAACAAGATACATGCGTTTTCCGTTTTGAATCTCATTAGCACTCTTCATTTTGAAGAGAAGGCGAGATCAAAAGACACACGTGCTTGGGTCGCTAAGGGAGCTTCTAGTGCCCACATGGTACACGAGAAGAACTTCCAGCCCAACCAGCCCCAAAACAACAAGAACAAATCTCAGGGGAAAGGCAAGTTTGATGCAAAGAACAAGCCGTCACATTCTACCAACTTCAAGAAGAATTCTCATAACGGGAAGGGATACAAACCTCAATTTTGGTAGCACCGCACAAAACTTATATGGCTGCATCTACCTGCTGTCAGCTAACCTCATCGTGCTCCAGGTATTCCTACATTCTTAACTAGGTACAATCACCACCGCAAGATGAAATAAGCTTATTCGTACATTGACTTGCTGATTGTAGTGCAGAACGATCATGTCATGTGTGGAGTAGCAAACAAGCAGTGTAGCCGAAGGTGGAAATCAACCAAGGACTTATGAAATTATATATAATCTTCCTCAGGCAGGTCAGTATCCCCTAAGTCCATATGATCATGTTTTGTCATGCCAAGATATTGATATGTGCTACTGTTTTGCAACATCGTTTAAGTATAGCTATTGTTTTCCTATCTTTTCAGATTCAGAACAATGAAGATGATTTCAAGGGAACTACATAATATGGACTCATGTTGAGTCATATCTATTGCCTCATGTGTTTGCTGCAAATGTGTCAATTGGAAGATGAGGTAGCTAGCTAGCTGTGGAGTTGCCAACATGCTCAAAGTGCTCGCAACATTGAGAAGAAACAAGCATGCCCAGGAAATTAAGGAAATTAATGCATGCGCAGGGAGGCCCTTTGCTCAGAGAAGCATAGACCGATTTTCTTTATTTCCACACCTTCTCACAGCTTTGTATTGGTTATAGTATGGTGAATCATTGAGATGCATAAACATGCTGAACTTTTGTTCTTATGAATGTTAGTATGCATACCGTATCTTCTGAAGCTTAGTTTAATGTAAATGTGGACTAGCCTGTGAACCTTCACAATCTAGTAAGTATATTGTAGGCCTGTTATTTGACACCTCACTTTGCTGCGCTACGCAACCAGTGTGAGTGTCTGCATCCAGTACCGCATCCTCTAATTTGGTGGATGCCAAGTTGAAGAAGGTTACTGATGAGTAGCCATAAGCTGGAGGCGTCTCTTTTTTTTCTTCCGAATGGGCAATAATCTGGAGAGTGTCTCGCGCTGCCTCTATCACAAGGCCCTCCAATACGAAACATGGGCAGCCGACTGGGCCGATACAAAAGCCTATCCATCTTAAAGCCCATTTGTTTT
The DNA here is from genome assembly GCF_002162155.2 of Triticum dicoccoides. Taxonomy (NCBI): domain Eukaryota; kingdom Viridiplantae; phylum Streptophyta; class Magnoliopsida; order Poales; family Poaceae; genus Triticum; species Triticum dicoccoides. Next base: position 313,489,958 of record NC_041392.1, on the reverse strand, counting down.
TGGTTTTTCTGAGGAGAAGCCCATATTTCTTGATGAGGGGGCAATCCTAGGAAAACCCTCCTTCCTCCTCGCTTCCACTTATACTACAGCTCGCTGGACTCTCCCGCTTCCGTTGCCCCCAATCCCCCCGCTCCCCATCTTCCTCACTTGTCCAGAAAACCCCCGCCCACCTACTTCCTCACTAGTACAGAAAACGCCTGCTCCTCTTCTTCCACTCCTACAGAAAACCCCAGCCCTCCTTCTTCCCCACTCGCACTGTCACTAGGCTCATCTTTGGCTACTCTACTCAAACCCGTGAGCTCGGCGCGATTCCCACAAGGAAAATGGAGTCGGCTGGCCCCAGCGCCAAGAAGATGAGGCTCCCGCCAGCCGCAACACCAGTTGTAGATCCCGCACCCGGCAGCGTGGGGAGAACCAGCAAGCCCCCCACCCAGATCTGAGGAACCGGTAGAATCTCCGGTGGACCGCATCAGCGATCTCCCGGACGTCATCCTTGAGGAGATCATCTCGGTTCTCCCCACCAAGGATTGCTGCCGCACACAAGTCCTCTCAACTCGGTGGCACCATCTATGGCGCACCGCGCCCCTCAATATCGATTGTCGTCAAATTTTTGTCCTTCCTGAATTTGATCTCCTCAGAGCCATCGTCTCCTCTCACTAGCAGAGCCCCGTTACACGCCTCTAGATCCCGACATGCTACCTGCTGTCCATACCCGGCACGGTGGACACTTGGCTGACATCCCCTGAATTCAGAAAACTCCAGCAGTTTGAGTTCTACCATTACCATGAAAGTTTCATAACACGAACACACCAAGAATACATGCCCACACTAGCATTGTCCATCTCATGTTTTTCCTCCTCTCTCCACACCGCCACCTTCGCCCGGTGCCATGTACCAGACGATCTGGTACAAATGCTTCGACTCCCACTACTAAAAAAACTTTCTTGTGGTGGTTTATCTGTTAGAGGCCTCACTGCACAACATCATACACTCCAGTTGCCCTGCCCTGGAGCGCTTGCTGATTGTTTTGGGAATAGAAATCCCTATCAGTTGTCTCGAAATAAAGTCGCCTCACCTTAAAAGCATTGGAATTTGTTTTGAAGGACAACAGCTCATCATCGAAGATGCCCCTTCACTTCAAAGGTTGCTCCTTCATAATTGTTATACACCTTCGCAAATAACTGTCATCTCTACGCCCAAACTGGAGACCTTGGGTGTAATTTGTGATCCGTTTGATGATCAAAACAAGTTGGTGTTTGGCTCCAAACTTATTCAGGTACCGTATATTATCATCTACACATTTGTAATCATAAGTTGCATTTTTCATTTGGGCGCATAAGTTTTATATCATATTGGAGTACACTTTTGGGTACTAATATTATTTTATATGCTCAATGAAGAGTTTGTCCATGGATAGCCTATCAATGCTGCTGGATTCTGTCAAGATCTTATATATCGGAATGTTTAGTTTTGATCTGAACATAATTATTGGCTTGCTGCGATGCTTTCCATCTCTGGAGAATTTATATATAGAGGTGATGATTTCATGCACATTGAAAGCCCGTATATATTGTACTAGAATTAATCGTTTAGCTGTCACTATTTTGAGAACCTCTTTGTTCTGACCTTAACTATTTTCAATCTTCATGTCTACTTAGGCAGTGCTACCACATGGAAAAAGCGTATAACCAATCAGTGGCGTAATAAGCACCAGGATTTTCTTAGTTCTCATAACATTCATTTAAGGAAAATAACGATGGAAGGATATGCATCCAACCAGACAAAGAGAAGCTTTGTCACATTCTTCCTGTTGAATGCGAGGTTACTATTGTCCATGAGGCTTAAGTTTTACCGCAAGAGATTTCTCACAGACGGACACGTTGGACAGCAAAAAAGAAGTTTCAGGTGGACAAATGGGCTTCTAAACGTGCTCGGCTTCTATTTACCACAAGTTGTAGTCATCCTGAAATAATTTTTTGCACAGGATGTTGATTGTATGGATCAGACCGATCCATTTGTTTGTGACTGTGAAAAAGAGTGCTTGGGTTAGATGTTACTGCCATGTTCAATTTGGGTTTTGTCTAAAAATTTGATGAAAAATTAATCCTTGGGCTTTTTGTACCGTTTGTAAGCTTGAGTTGCATGTTGTTGCCCTCGTACCCCCCTCCACCTGCCACTACACTACCGCATCTTCCACGACTGTTGTTCGTTCCCGTCCGAGGCGTCACCGTCGTTCTCTGCCTTGGTTCGCTCGCTGTGCCGCCACCATCTGGCGTGGTCAACATGGTCAACAACCTCCTCGCAAAAAAAAACATGGTCAACAACCAAGAGGAATCAGGAGATGACTGTATGTGGAGAGGCTGAAAGTAGGGACCCACCAGGGTCATTGCATTACGCAAGCAGGTGCCTCGTTATTACAAGCCAAAAAATACTTCCTCCTAATTCCTCACTGCTAGAAAATCACTTAAATGTCTTAAAAGGTCAAATGACCCCTGAAATTTTACAAAATTTGACATGAAAGTTCTATTAGTACTACAAAAATTCTCGTTCATTTAAAACACCATCTGTTTCCACTTTACTCCAAATTCATCTTTCACAACTAATAAAAAATATGTACAACATCACCCACATTTGTTTTCTAGGAACCATTTGCGATGACAATATCTAGGTCTATTTAAGTCTCCATCCTTAAGCTTCGCCGGCTCATCTGCTCCAGTGCCGGCAACCCCGGAATTCATGAATCCCAATCCCCATTCCCGCACCCCCTTCACGCAAAGATGACATCGTGGAAACGCTTCGTGAAGGCCCATACGATGGCGCGTCCCCCCCGAGCGCCGCCGCCTGCGCCGAGAGCGCGACCACCTACGCCGAGAGTGTCGCCGCATCCACATTGAGCGCGGCCGCTTCTGCCGAGAGGGCGTCTGCGGCAGCCGAGAGGATAGTCGCGGCAGCCGAGACGGCTGCAGCTGCAGCTGCGACAGTGGCTGCAAACACCGAGAGCGCTTGAGCTGCCGTCCGTGCCACCAATGTCGCCCTAGCCCGGGTCGAGGCCATCCACGCCAAGATCGAGGATGCACACGCCAAGATATTCCAGGCCACCTCGGACTCCAGCATGCAACCCACATCTGAAAAGGCGGCGGTGGCCATGGAGCACCTACTTCCTCATGAGGTCACCAAGTGGGAGCTGGAGATGCAGGAGGCGGCGAAGATCGAGGAGCGCCGGGAGGAGGAGTGCGCGTGGCCGAGGACGAGGTAGAGAAGAGTCTGTCCGTCGAGGAATCGGCGGTGGAGTACCAACACGAGCTCTGGCACAACCACTACTACGAGTACTACAGCCTTGCGGGCGGCGCCGGCGACGAGGACGAGGACGAGCACATGGTCGACTTCAGCAAGGGGAACGCAGAGTCCACCAACGGCGGCATGTTGCCAGGACAAGTCGTCGACATCTCATCTCACACCGGCGATGCATAGGCCGGCGCGGCGGCGGATTTGTTAAAATTACACAATGAGCGGATAACACCAGAGACCCAGCACCTCGCCCAGTTGTTTTTTTAGTTTCAGAGACGGAGCTCAACTGCGCGCTGTGCGGGGGCTGTGGCCCGTCTAGCCCATGCTTACGCTTTAAGCACATGACGAGCCCAGTTGATATCTTTTTTCTTTCTAAAAATGGCTAGCCCAGTTCTTTTTTTTGGAGAACACCAAAACTGAGTCCTACTTGTTTTTCTCAGCCCAGCTGGGCAGCAAATCTTTCAAGACAAGGAGGGAGGGATGTAAAGTAGTAAGAAATGGGTTCCCTAGAAAATGGGCTATAAGTTGTAAGAAATGGGCTATAAATTTTTAAACCAAAGCCAATCGGCAATTACATTAAAATGCCATTTTTTTCTGGATTTCTCTAATCTCTACTCTTACAAAAACCAAAGCCAACTGGCAATTACATTAAAAGATCATCTTTTATCCCACAAGATAAACTACTCATACAAATGCATCTTCATGTTCCGTGCAACACACGAAACATCTTGCTAGTTAAGATTTTAAATTTCATTCATTTTTTGCGGAGAATTGTTTTTTGAATTTTATTTTGATATAATTTTTTTAAAAAAATTTAACGCGACTCGAAATTTCGTGATTAAAAGAGTTCGAACCCCACCGAAATATGAAATTTTTTGTTGAATTTTTTAGCAATGCCCAGAATATATGTTTTTGTAATGCTAATAAAAAGAATATGGGCTTCAAATATCATTAAGAATTAGCAAATGGGTTGTAAATTATTGAAAATAATGGCTAATGGGTTGTATGTTGTTTTCCACAGATTTGGAGGCTGACTTCTGGGCCTACTAGGTTGACGATGATGCTGTCCTAAATTTTTTTTGACACGTATGCAAGGCTTTGTCAACTTAGTCAACACAGAGCAGTGATTGTTGGATGTCCATCCAATGACTGCCGTGCTTCTTCAATCTCTGATCTCCCTGCTCCGGCCGCCCAAACCAGCGCCGGCGGGACTGCCCGCTCCCCCCCCCCCCATGGTTGTCTGTGCTGCCGCCAGGCCATCCCTCTACACACCCACAAATCCTGTTATTTTCCGGCGACGTCAGCCTCACCCTGCAACCGACTAGTCAGCGCTCGTACACCCCTCAGCGTGGGCATCCGCTATGGTGGCTTCGCCGGCTCCGGTTTGTTCCCTTCCTGGGCCTCGCCTTCGTCCATTCCATTTGTGCTCTTGGCGCGGCGAGGTCAACATGGTCAACAAACAACAGCCATCGGAAGAGGCTGGCAGTAGGGGTCCACACAAGGAAATGCCTCCTTATTACGCGCACAATAATGATTCCTCCACCTGATAGCTGGGACCCATCGGAAGGGCCTCTATATTTCTTGAAAAAAACGTTCCCCCACTGTCAGCTCGGACCCACCAGCTATATCTTCGCAGACAAGGAAGTGCCTCCTTATTACGCACAAAAATGAATAATCCCCCTACTAGCTGGGACCCAGCATAGTGGGAGGCTGACTTGTGGGCCTACTAAGTTGACGGGGATGGAGGGCTTTGTCAACTTAGTTAATATGAATGATTCTAGCTCCAGTGACCGTATGATGTCCATCCAACGGCTGTAGTGCTTCTTCAACCTCTTGTCTTCTTCCTCCAGCCGCCCAGAGCAGCACCAGTCGTGCCGCCTCCTCCTGCCTCCCGTGGCCGGTTGTGCTGCCGCGGAGGCCTCACCGCCCCTACTACTCCCACCGCTGGCCAGGCCCTATGGCGACGGCAGCCTCACACCACAGCCAAACCAGTGAACCCTCGTACTCCTCTTCACGTGGGCTTCCACTGTCGTGTCTTCCCCGGCTCCACGTCATCCCCTTCCTAGGCCTCACCGTCGTCCACCGCCCTGGTGCTCTCGGCGTGGCATGGTCAACGTGGTCAAGGAATGACTTCCATTGGAAGAGTACTGTACGTGGAGAGGCTGATAGCTGGGTCCACGGCCGCAACAAGGAAGTGCCTCCTTATTACGCGGAAAATAATGATTCCTCCACCTGACAGCAGGGACCCACCAGCTACATCTTCGCATGCAAGGAAGTGCATCCATATTACGAGCAAAAAAATGATTCGCCCCCTGACTGCTGGGACCCACCAGCTACATCTTTGCACACAAGGAAGTGCCTGATAGTCGGGACCCACCCGGTCGAAGCGTACGTAGCGTTGTCATTCTAGTCGTGAACGTGTACGAACATACTGGTCGATCGGTCTGTCTGCAGACTGCAGCGATGAACCGTGGCCGTGTAAGGAAGGGCACGTGTGGTAGTAGAGGCGTGCACGTGTGGTAGTAGAGGCGCGCACGTAGCATGTACACGTACGTACAACAGCCAGGGTGCAAGAAAGTAAATACGACCACATAGGTACATACGGGCAGGGTCTCGAATGCCTACTCACGCATACATACGGCCAGGGCTTGTGTACATGGCTGTGGCTGGGTCGGAACAGAGAATCTGCATCGTCGTCATGTTCATGGGGAGGCAACAAAATGCGTCATGTTCATCGGGAGGCAACGGAATGTGTGCTGTTCATCGGGAGCCAACCGGCTTGGATGGAACATGCGCTGGAAACGAGGCATGGCGTACCGCCGAACGGAGGAACCGGCCTTGTGTTCGACCGACCACGGTGGAAACGGGATCCTATTCATCGGGAGGGGTCTGGCGTACCGCAAAACGGAGGAAACTGACCTCCTACGGTCGAAACGGGGTCCTATTGATCGGGAGGGGTGTGGCGTACCGCAAAACGGAGGAAACATACTTATGTTGGAGCGCTACGGTTGAAACAGGGGTCTTGTTCATCAGGAGGGGTATGGTGTACCGCATAACGGTACTGCACGGGATACTGTTCATCTCCACCGTTGACATCCTCCAGCCTCCACGGGCTACTGTTCATCCACCGTCGACCTCCTCCAGCCTCCACCTGCGACTGTTCATCCACGGGCTCCTGTTCATCCAACCTCCACCGCGCGCTCCTCCATCAGCTACTGTTCAACCAGCCCTCTCCACGGGGGTCCTATTCAACCACCCCTCCACGTGCTACTGTTCATCCAGCCCTCCACCGGCTACTGTTCAACCAGCCCTCCACCGACTACTGTTCAACCAGCCCTCCATGGGGTCCTGTTCATCCAGCCCTCCACGGGGTCCTGTTCATCCACCGGCTCGATCGATCGGGGTATTGTTCATCCAACGGCAACGACCTCTACTACCACGGGTTCCTGTTCATCCAACCCCCACCAGGAACTGTTCATCCAAACCCCCCAACAACACTCACTGTTCATCTAGAGGCAGCATCGATCGACTTCAGTTAGCAGCAGTAGCAAAGGAATTGCTCAATCGGGTTCAGTTAACAGCCATCGATCGATCGCTCGGGTTCAGTAACGCGTAGCCTGCAGTGCAATCGCTCAGGTTCAGTTAGAGCCCAACGCCTCGCTCGGGTTCAGTTAGAGTGCAAAGCCTCACACACACACGCGTACATACAAGAGAAATGCGCATTGCTCTGCCCTTGACCAGCGATCGTAACCGGGAACTCCCCGATATTTTCCTCACTGTCGCTTCTACCACGATTTTTTCCCTCATGGATGGCCCAAAGAATGTCATGCAGTAGCATCTCCGGCCCGCCCAGGACGAAAAACCCATTTTTGTCATGATTTTTTGTCATAGAAGTAGGACCCCACCACATCTATGCTGATACCGGGTTTTGTCACAAATATCGTCATAGAAGTGTCATAAGTATGACCATTTTTTTTCCGTTTGGCCTGAAATGTCACGGATGTGTCTTTTTTTGTAGTGTTACCACAGTACAAGAAGAGGCTAGTGGGGAGTGAACGGTTGCCACAGAGGTCACACACTGATGACAAGGCTGAGTGAACCGCATGTCATATATCACACACTCCTTGATATGGCTGGCCGTTTATTTTGTGTTGGCTAATTACAAACAGTTCATCCGAGTGAACCATATGGTGTATATCGCACACACCTTCATCTGGCTGCTTGTTTCTTTTGTTCCTCCTCATCGCAAACAGTTAATTGAACTTAACTGTATGCCCTACATCGCACACACAACTAAAATCCAAACCGTGTTTGATGCATCCATCATCACAAACATTTTGCACCTTTTTTGATGGTTTTTTACACCACCATTTGCGATTATTGCATCGCACATAGTTTCATCGAAGGGTCTCTGATCGTAGTGTCGCGTTAGCAGCATCCTGCAGTAGTGTTATGTAGTCATACACCTTCACGGTCCATCCCGATCAAGTGCCGAACGTACGACACCTCTGCGTTCAACACATGTTTAGCTTGATGACGTCCTCGCCTTCTTGATCTAGCAAGAGGGGAAAAGTAGTAGATGAGTTCCGGTAGCACGACGGCATGGTGACGGTGGTGGTGAAGAACAATCTCCACAGGGCTTCGCCAAGCACAACGAAAACTATGACGGAGGATAAACTAGAGGGGGTAGGGTTGCCGACACACAAGTTGGTGAATCTTGATGTGTTCCGGGTGCTAGCTGGGCCCCTCAATTTATATGTTGATCCTTAGGGTCATTTCTTGGAGAAAGAGCCTCCTCAAAGTCGGTTCAGCCCGCAGGGCAAGAATCCTTCTCGAACTCAAGGACCAGAGTTCACAGTCCTCGGCGTCTGGCCCAGACGCCATGGGCCTCGGCGTCATGCCAGGGTCCTTGGTGTCGGGTCCCTGACCTCCGCAAAACTTCCTTTTGCACCGACCTAAAGCCCCGTGGGCATTACCCCTTGGCCTAAACGTATCATCCTATATATCAATGTTTACCTCCGGAGCATTCCAGAGCTCCTCGTCATGTTTGTGATCTCATCCGGGACTCCGAACAACATTCAGTCACCAACATACATAACTCATATAATATTATATCGTCAATGAAAGTTAAGTGTGCGGACCCTACGGGTTCGAGAATGATGTAGACATGACCGAGACGCTTCTCTGGTCAATGGCCAATAGCGGGACCTGGATGCCTATATTGGTTCCTACATATTCTACAAAGATCTTTATCGGTCGAACCTTTATGACAACATACGTAGTTCCATTTGTTTGTCGCCTGTCGGTGTGTTACTTGCCCGAGATTCGATCGTCGAGATCTCCATACCTAGTTCAATCTCGTTACTGGCAAGTCTCTTTACTCGTTCCGTAATACATCATCTTAACTAACTCCTTAGTCACATTGCTTGCAAGCTTCTTGTGATTTGTATTACCGAGAGGGCCCAGAGATACCTCTCCGATACACGGAGTGACAAATCCCAATATTGATCCATGCCAAATTAACAGACACCTTCGGAGATACCTGTAGAGCATCTTTATGATCACCCAGCTACGTTGTGACGTTTGATAGCACACAAGGTATTCCTCCGGTATCTGGGAGTTGCATGATCTCATGGTCAAAGGAATATGTATTTGACATTAAGAAAGCAGTAGCAATAAACTGAACGGTCATATGCTATGCTAACGGATGGGTCTTGTCCATCACATCATTCTCCTAATCATGCGATCCCATTATCAAATGACAACTCATGTCTTTGGTTAGGAAACCTTAACCATCTTTGATCAATGAGCTAGTCTAGTAGAGGCTCACTAGGGACATGGTATTTTTTTTATGTATCTACACATGTATTTAAGTTTCCCATCAATACAATTCTAGCATGAATAATAAACCTTTATCACATTGGTACAACAAGGTGCTATACACACGGTTTTTAACCCCTTTCCAGGATGACATTTGGAACCGTCGCCAAGTGAGTGTGGGTGATAGGGGGGTCCTTCCCACACGTCCTAGAAACCATCGGGGATAGGCCCTTCTGGCACACAGGCTAGGGTAAAATGAGCTCGTGTGCGATCGGGCGAGGCATTGAGACCCGATCGTCTCCGTTCGTATGTAAATCCCACAAAGTCAGTCCGAAAAAAACATTTCCGTTTGTTATGTACATTCCACACAGTCAATCAAAGGAATACATTTTCGTTGTACATCCCACATGGTCAATCCAGGGAAAACGTTTCCATTCGTCATACATCCCACATAGTCAATCCAGAGAAAATGTTTTCATTTGTATGTACATCCGACACAGTTTTCATTTGTATGTACATCCGACACAGTTTTCATTTGTATGTACATCCGACACAGTTTTATGTATAGGCTTTTATTCAACTACATCACACATGATTTGATGAAGAAAACTGTCTGGCATTGGGCTATCCATCACAAGCACTTTTACTGCTAGAACCGTTTGCAAAGTTCCATGACCCATTTAGCAGGTTTATTAGTTTACAATTAATAATTTCAGTATTACGCAGATTCACATCCAATATCGAACAACTGTTTGCCAATTTCATATCGGGCACATAAATATATTTTAACATCACAGTACGATAGCTACCTGAAAACAGCACAATACAACATATAGCTAGTTCAGCTTCATAAGAACAATATATTCATTTCCCTAATCAAGATCATCCAGGCTCGTCTTATCCACCTCTACTTTCAGTTCAGTAAGAACCTATTTTGCACTGGACAATTGGGAAAGTGCCTCCTCCTTCGCCAACAACATCTTAGCAAAGTCTGGTTTAAAAAAATCTGAGCTCATTCTCCACCTTCCTCTTTTTATCCCGCATCTTCAAATATTCTTCTGCGTTGACAACACTTTCTCTAATCCTACATCTGTTCTCTTCCTCGTACATGCTCCAGAGCTTTGCTAGGCACATCTTCAAAGGTTGTGGCCACTCTTGATCAACCCACTCCAAGTAAGACCACTTCCGTTCATCCTATAATATTTAAAAATAGACCAGTAACAATTGTAGGGCAAATGGGTTTATAGAAACACAGAAAATCACCAATACTTATTTTGAAAAACTGAAGAAACAGGTTAATTATGACATATCTTCTCCAAAAGATCAACGTGAAAATGAATTAATTGCTACTGAGACAACAACCAAATTCTGAAACATCAGAAGCTATAATTAACTACAACAACGCTACAAGTTCTTACTCATGTACTATAAATAACAAATTGAACATTTTATGAGGAAGGTAAATATAACTGCAACAACATAGCGACAGTGTTTGGATGACATCAAATTGATACTAACATGTGTGTACATGCACATGTTTAGTAACATAGAACTAATAACACTAAGGCCGTCCACTATGTATGCCAAAACCGGTGTGAAGACAACTGATGCTACATCTCGCACCGGTGCTCTGCACTGGCGAGCCAATGCAGCGGAAAAAAATCAGGGGCCCGGACTCCGGAGCACCTAGTTGCTCCGATGCCTAGTTCCTTCGTGCCATAAAGACTTAGTATTTTACACTTGGCTGCTCGGATGTGTGGACCAAAGTTGGCTACACAAACTGCTGAAGCGGTGCCAAATAATTTTCTAATAGCACCGCTGATGAGATGGCAACATTTTTAGATACTAGGTACAAACTATGACATAGTCTTAGGATGCGTTTGGTTGAAGGTGTGGTATGAATGGGTTGGGACCGTGACAATGTCTGAATCACATCTAACAAATGATTTGTAACAACGAAAGAGGGTCTAACCTTCTCTGCACATGCCAAAAACTTCCTCCTACTGTCAATAGATTCAAACACAACTAGCTTCACGCATGGAGATTGATGGTGACAACAAGCAGACAGATCTTCAGCCACCCCACTCCATTCATTGCAACTGATGGTCCTAGGGAGCTACAAGAGGAAGAAATGACTCAAATCGACCGCCGGGTTAAAATCCTTCATTCCAAGTCATAGCCCACGAGAGAGAGAGAGAAGAGAGGCATACCCAATTGGTGAAGGAGTCATCATCGGAGGAGGAACCACTGGAGAGGACATTGAAGAAGACCATGGCAACCCCGACGGTAGGATGCTAGACAGCGAGAGCGAGGAAGCGGCCATAGCCCTCAAGGTTGTAGTACTCGTAATACTGGCTATTCTAGAGCTCGCATTGGTACTCCACCGCCGATTCCTCGATGGATAGACTCTTCTCTACCTCGACCTCAGCCATGAGCAACTCCTCCTCCCGACGCTCCTCGATCTCCTCCGCCTCCTGCATCTCCAGCTCCTGCTCGGCGATCTCATGAGGAAGCAGGTGCTCCATGGCCACCGCCACCTTTTCAGGCGTGGGTTGCATGCTGGATTCTGAGGTGGCCTGGAATATCTTGGCGTGTGTGTCCTCGATCTTGGTGTGGATGGCCTCGACCCAGGCCAGGGCGACATCGACGGCACGGACGGCAACTCGAGCGCTCTCGGTGTTTGCAGCCACCATCGCAATAGCAGCTGCAGTCGTCTCGGCTGCCGCAGACGCCCTCTCGGCGGATGCGGCCGCGCTCAATGCGGATGCGGCAACACTCTCGGAGTAGGCAGTCACGCTCTCGCCGCAGGCGGCGGCTCTCGGGGAGGACGCGACCATCGTACAGGCCTTCACGAAGTGTTTCCACGGTGTCATCTTTGCAAGAAGGGGTTGTGGGAATGGGGATCAGGATTCATGGATTCAGGGATTGTCGGCACTGGACCAGACCAGCCGGCGAAGCTTAAGGAGGAAGAATTAAATAGTCCCAGGAATTTTCATCGCAAACGGTTCCTACAAAAAACTGTGTGTGATGTTGTTGATATTTTTTATTAGCTGTGAAAGACGAATTTGGAGTAAAGTGGCAACAGATGATGTTTTAAATGTATGAGAAAATTTGTAGTACTAAAACAACTGTCATGTAAAATTTTGGAAAATTTCAAGGGTCATTTGACCTTTTAAGACATTTAAGTGATTTTCTAGCCATTTAATGACCGTAATTCAAATTTGAACTACATGTACATGCAACAGCTAACCATAACAGTTTGAAAAGTCATATTTTGTGTACTTGCGTGCGATTTAATTCCATGTGCAGTAAATTGGAAGGAATTTTCAAACATATTGCTCTAACGGCTATGACAGAATTAAGCATGGAGTGCCATGGCATTTAAATTCCAATTTTTTTAAAAAGATCAGAAACACATGAAACCTTGCTTGATGTAATGTCATGCCACCAAGATGATGTGGTAAAAAATTGGCATGTTTGACGAAATTTTGGACACACACCCATCACAAACCGAAGCAACTCACTAGAAGGCTCGTGGTTCCGAGAGGGAACAATGCATGTTTGGTGGCGAACGGGAGATAGCTTCCCCTTACGGCCTTCAAATTTTTTCTACACCTAATGTGCACTAATATAAATGTCATGTAAAAATTTGGAAAAGCTCAAGGGTCATTTGAACTTTTAAAGACACTTAAGTGATTTTCTAGCCATTTAATGACCGTAATTCAAATTTGAACTATATGTACATGCAACAACTAACCATAACGGTTTGAAAAATCATATTTGTGTACTTGTGTGTGAGTTTATTCCATGTGCAGTAAATTGGAAGGAATTTTCAAACATAATGGTCTCACAGCATGGACTCATGCATGGAGTGCCATGCCATTTTAATTCCAAAAAATAAAAAATGATAAAAAACATGAAACCTTGCTTGATGTAATGTCATGCCACCAAGATGATGTGGTAAAAAAAGGCCTGTTTGACAAAAGTTTGGACACACACCCCTCACAAACTGGAGCAACTCACTAGAAGGCTCATGGTTCCGAGAGGGAACAATACATGTTTGATGACGAACGGGAGATAGCTTCCTTTTATGTCCTTCAAAATTTTCTACGTTAACATGCACTAATACAACTGTCATGTGAAAATTTGGAAGATTTCAGGGCTTATTTGACCTTTAAAGACCTTTAAGTGATTTTCTAGCCATTTAATGACCGTAATTCAAATGTGAACTACATCCTCATGCAATAGCTAACCATAATGGTTTGAGAACTCATATTTGTGTAACTTTGTGCGAGTTAATTCCATGTGCAGTAAATTAGAAGGAATTTTCAAACATATTGGTCCCACGGCATGGACACATGCAAGGAGTGCCATGGCATTATAATTCCAAAGAATTAAAAAATGATCAGAAAAATACAAAACCTTGCTTGATGTAATGTCATGCCACCAAGATGATGTGGTAAAAAATTGGCCTGTTTGATGACAGTTTGGACACACACACCCCTCACAAACCGGAGCAACTCACTAGAAGGCTCATGGTTCCGAGAGGGAACAATGCATGTTTGATGACGAATGGGAAATAACTTCCTATTACGGCCTTCAATTTTTTTTCTATGTTTAACATGGACTAATACAACTGTCATGTGAAAATTTGGAAAATTTCAAGGGTCATTTGACCTTTTAAAGACATGTAAATGACTTTCTAGCCATTTAATGACCATAATTCAAATTTGAACGACATCTTCATGCAATAGCTAACCATAATAGTTTGAAAATCATATTTGTGTAATTGTGTGTGAGCTAATTCCATGTGTAGTAAATTAGAAGGAATTTACAAACATATTGGTCTCATGGCATGGACACATGCATGGAGTGCCATGGCATTTTAATTCCAAAAAACTAAGAAATGATCAGAAAAACATGAAACCTTGCTTGATGTAATGTCATGCCACCAAGATGATTTGCTAAAAAAATTGGCCTGTTTGACGAATGTTTGGACACACACCCCTCACAAACCGGAGCAACTCACTAGAAGGCTCGTGGTTCCGAGAGGGAGCAATGCATGCTTGATGATGAACATGAGATAGCTTCCTCTTATGGCCTTCAAATTTTTTCTACGTTTAACGTGCACTAATACAACTGTCATGTGAAAATTTGGAAAATTTCAGGGGTCATTTGACCTTTTAAAGACATTTAAGTGATTTTATAGCCATTTAATGACCATAATTCAAATTTGAACTATATCTACATGCAACGGCTAAACATAACAGTTTGAAAAATCATATTTGTGTACTTGTGTGCGAGTTAATTTCATGCGCAGTAAATTAGAAGGAATTTTCAAACATATTGGTCTCTCGACATGGACACATGCATGGAGTGCCTTGCTTGATGTAATGTCATGCCACCAAGATGATGTGGTAATTTTTTTTGGCTTGTTTGACGAAAGTTTGGACACACACCCCTCACAAACCGGAGCAACTCACTTGAAGGCTCGTGGTTCCATTAGGGAACAATGCATGTTTGATGACGAACGGGAGATAGCTACCTCTTACGGCCTTCAATTTTTTTCTATGTTTAATGTGCACTAATACAACTGTCATGTGAAAATTTGGAAAATTCTAGGGGTCATTTGATCTTTAAAGACATTTAAGTGATTTTCTAGCCATTTAATGATAGTAATTCAATTTTGAACTACATCTACATGCAACGGCTAACCATAACGGTTTGAAAAATCATATTTGTGTACTTGTGTGCGAGTTAATTCCATGTGTAGTAAATTAGAAGGAATTTTCAAACATATTGGTGTCATGGCATGGACACATGCATGGAGTGCCATGGTATTTTTATTCCAAAAAATATAAAAAATAATCAGAAAACATGAAACCTTCACTGTTACGTGTCGGTGATATACACACGGTTTTTAACCCCTTTCCACGACGACATTTGGAACCGTCACCAAATGAGTGTGGGAGATAGGGGGTCCTCCCACACGACCTAGAAGCCGTCGGGGATATGGAGCCATGATCCAGAGGCCTTGCAAAGTGTAATCGTGTGCCATGCAGGACACACTAAATTCTTTCGCACGTGTGGGATCGGTGATTAAATGTTTCAAATGATGCACTAAAACCAAACGGTGTGTCGTAATGAACTGCTTGGGAAACAGTTTGTAAGGCACACGGGCCAACATATGAACTGTGTGTGATATGTGCCTCATCACACACAAGTTTTCTGCGGAACCCGTCTGCGATGCAATATTCCATCACAGACGTTTCCAAGAATTACTGTGTGCGATAATGTTTTATCACAAACTGTTCAGGAGCCCCTTCGCACACATACAAGTGTTGCAGACCGTTTGTGATTTGTTGTGTATCACCAACGGTTGCGCCAAGAGTGACGTGTGCTTTTCATTTGGGATCCCACACATTTCCCGAAAAAATTACGACTGGGATTGTATTTTACATTGGGCACGATTTACTCTGAGCTCTCATGTGCGATACCGTGATATCACAAATGGTTCCGGAGACCCTACGCACACGTAGTAGCGCTGCAAATCGTTTGCAATCTGTTGTGTATCACCGACGGTTCCGCTATGATTGACGTATGCTTACCGATGTGGATCGCACACACTCATTTATTTCAACCATGTGCGGAGCAATTGCTAGGTTAAAACAAAAACATCCCATTTTGAATCAGCATGCAAAAAGCAAATTCGCCATAATATTCAATTGAACAAATAGTGTCCACAGGAAGAACATTCATCAGATTTCGCAACAATTGCAATTGAACATATGGTAGCTAAATTCCAATGATTTGTCCACACATATATGCATTACATAATTAATAATAGTGTATGAAATACGAAGACCTCATCAGATGGAAAACAATGGATCCATGCGGTATATGTTTAGTGGCTAATTCTTACTCAATGTTTCAGGAGAACGCATGCTGAAATCTTCATTATCACTAGTGGGATTGATGTAGTGATTCAGGAAGAAGTCGCTGATAAATCTCTGAACCATCAGCAATTCACCGCCGGGGAGGGGCTTAGGGGTCCTCGGTTCTAAGATGAGTTGCAATATTTTTAAGATCAGAATGGGTCATATGAGTGGAGTAGAAGATATTAATTAAGATAGACTTACTGGTACTAATTTGCAAGGATCTTCACAACTATCAACAGATTTGCAGATGGAGATCATGTGTCTGCAAACATAGTATCCACAAAGGTTGGTCCCTGCTTGTTGCTGAGGACACTGAAATATTTTGTACATAATTAGTCATGTATTTGTCCTGTTAGGAACAACCTAACTAGTGTTAGATGTATTATTTTTTCTTTGGACAGAATATAAAGAGGTTTATTTAGAAGCTTGAACATTTGACTAGCGTAAGAAAAGGTATTTGCAGACTATTGGATAAAGTTTCCAAAAATAACGGATTTTAGTGTGTTACCGGAGAAACGATCTCATGCTGCAGAGGTAGTTCCCTTTTGAACAGGTTCCCTGGTTTAGCTTTCCACAATGCGAGCAAACTGCAAATGAAGATGAATTTTGACAACATCAATTATTGAACTAGATATAAATGCAAATTAATTTCAACATCATAGAACTCAATACCTATCCATGAATTGCTGAATATGCGTCAGATCCTGAGCGTTTGTTGACTCTTTGAGAGAATCCATGTAGTAAACTGTGTTCTTGTTTGGAACAATGAATACCAATATCTAGTGATTGCAACATATTAATAAAGCCATGAACTTATGAATTATGTCCAAATCTGAAAGACAATCAGTGTATGCATGGTTGTTTACTTGACTTACCATTCATGATATGGCCAGAGAAATGATTCTGAATGGGACATGTTTTTGAAGATACAAATGAACGTGTTAATGGGCCAGTCCCATAGGTCCTTACTATCTAATGTCCTGTCATTTGCTAATGCGGGATCTATGAAATACACACTCTCCCTTTTTCTTCTCTGCGCATTCAATCCCCTGAGAGGAATAAAATGCAGTTAGTTGTTTATCATTTACAACCTTTTATGCAGAAGTCGGAGTTTGTTAAGTACTTACAAAATCAGGCATCCAACAAGAGTGGCATCGATCTCGTTGAAGTTGAAGAAGAGATATATGTCCTCGAAACTCACATTGATGGAACTAGCATCGTGTTGGAAATGATCTCCGTTGTAGTGGACTAGCAGACCATGATGACCTGCTAACATTTTATCCATGCAATATTCATGTAACTTGTGGCAACTTGAGCTGCACTCATTAAAGTATTAACCAACAAGAAATGACTGGCCATGGATGTAATTGCGTGCTTCAAGTACGCTTGCTTTACTTTTAGTAAGCAACAATTCTACTTCTTCATCATTCATGCCGTCGGAAATAATATTACTCCCCGATTCGAACAACCTGCTATTAATTTGGTTCTGGGCGATGAGTGCTTTAAGTAAGAGGCAATTGTTCTCTTTCCTCTTCGCCCTCCCACTGCGCTTCTTTGCGGGTGCAACCTTTTTGGCCACTTCCTTCTTGGTACTTGAAGCATTTCTGGCACAACGTCTGGTTGGCTACAAGGTAGACTACCGAGCAGATGGTGAAGCTTCGACAGACTACTTAGCAAATGGTTTATCTATGCCAGACTGCTGAGCTGGCGGTGTTGCTATGACGGACTGCTAGGCTATAGAAGAAGAGGCATCGGACTACTGACCATGCATTGAAGCTATGTTGGGTTTCTGCGCAGGTGGTGCCAACTTGTTGGTGTGCTGAGGAGGCCATGCCAATGCGTTGCTTTGCTGAGCAGGAAATGCTGACACATTGGTATGCTGATCACGCGGCTGTGGACCGACGGGCTGATGAGAAGTCGGTTCTAGACCTATAGACTGCTTAGCAGGCAGTTCCAAAGCATCAGACTGCTTAGTAGTCCGTTCCACCAGGTTGGTATGCTGAGCATGTGCTGCAGCTGGGTCTCCACCCGCTGCTTCAGCAGCCAACATTTGAGCCGGTGGTGCGTCTTCAGCAGTTGTAGGCCTTGCCACTAGCTGCTCTGGGCGGAGGATGACATGGCCTGTACGACACAAAGTTGGGCCGGCTGATCATAGGTTGATGCATCAGCCATCGGATTATGAGTATTAGGTTCTTTGGGGAAAGCACGCGAGAGCTGCTGTGGCAAGGAGAGTGTCACCGGATGAGGGGCGACATTGGTTTCTCTTGGCGGGGCTTCATGGATCTCATCGATGAACTCTATTTCCTTTCGTGGCCACTGGATGTGATGTAACAGTGTTTCTCCCAAGGTCCTTTGCTCATCGAAGTCTCCTAGGACATTCTTCAGGGCAAATGCATTGAGTCTAGGCTTTACTTCAGTCACGTAGGACTTCACACAGCCCAACTTCAATGGCACATTGTCCAACAAGAGGCCCTCTTCCAAGAAGGGTGGGAAAACCCAGGCTGTTGCACATTTTAATGTACCTTCATAATGTGTAAGCACACCCTTCAGTCTCTCTTTCATTCTAGATAGATCAGATATAGCATCATCATGAGAAGCTGCAGTCTTAGTCTCGCTGGGGTCAGCTGATGCACAGCTACTCTTGTGCAGTGTTGTCGCGCAATAAGAAGCATCCTCCATGCCCGCCTCCCCCCATCTGCTAGCTATCTGTTAGTGTTAGAGTCTTCTGCATCATCATTGACTCCTCAATATCCTTTCGAACAGCTGGATACATGTCCTTCCTCAACCCTTCATACAACTCATTCTGCTTCATTTCACTCCTTGCTTTTTTTCATGAGCCTCTCTTCTTGGCTGAGTGTGAAAGCCCTCTTGTGCGGGACATTAACACCTATACCCCTTGCACAGCCATGGGGCTCTCTTGTTTCCAGAGCATCAGACAGAATGTCACATGGCCCTAAGTTCCTGTAGAACCTTCTAGGGATCTTGGAAGCCTCTAACATCACTTGATACAGTTCTTCGTCAGGTGAGTTTTCAAAGTAATAAGTTCCGTCATCACGCCTCCTTACACGTTCTCGCAAGTAGTCTCTAGCATGTTCGCCCCTGATTTCACTAAAGGCTGGTTGCCCACCCGCCGCTACTGCTTCTTTGTCCCCCTAGTCCCATATCGGTTTCATGCCGTAGTATCCTGCCACACCCATACGGCGGGGGTCTTTGTTCTTCTTCTGAAGTTCCGATTGTTTGGCACTCTTGTCAGCAAAATCTTTAGTTGCCCTGAACCTTTTGAATTCTGCCCAGTCTGCCTTTGTAATTTGGGGGTATGAAGGGATTGGGTCCTTGCCTTCACTCAAGTACTTCTTATACAACACGTGCTTCCAGTTTCTCCAAGCACCCCTAGCCTTCTTCAGTGTAGCGTGTTCCACCTGCATTCTCCACTTCTTTGGAACATTGAAGTGATCCATGATCTCCCAGACTATCCTTCGTCGAGTTTCTTTGTCAGCCTTCCGAAACCCCGGCAGATTAATGTTGAGCCTTGCCCTGCCAACAAATCCACACACACTCCTGAACCTCGTGCATGCTTTATCTGGTTTAGTTGGAGCCCAAGACTTTAAATCGATCTAAGTCACTTCATATATACCTTTAGGCTGGTGTGTGTGCTTCCTTGGAGCGTTCCTCTATGTCCTGACCGGAAGGGTAATTGCGGCAGCTCTATCCCATTCAAGATTACTTGATACCTCACCATCTGCTAAAGACCTAGGGTTGTCGGAATCAGATGAAGATACATCGCCTGAAGCATGAGTGTTGTCGCTGCTACTCGGCATCTACAGAGAACACATGCGGAACTCAGGAAAGGAGGATAAGAATAAAACTAACAACTTGGTATGAAGTTGTCATGTCATGCAATAATTTAGAAAATGTACGACTTATTAGTTAAGTTTGTGTGACTCGGGCACCCGCGATCTATAAATCGGAAGTAACTTATTTGGAACAAATACAACTTATATGTACTAGTTAGGAAGGTAGATAATGAACATATATACACTCTCCATTATCTTATAGCCAATTTGGGAACATATGGAACAAAATAGGAAGAGGGATTGCGAGGAAATATGCCTCACTATGATGGAGAGAAGTAACTAACAGGCTTCTTAATGCAAACCCGACCGGACCGTAGGGGAGCCGAGGGTTACAGGATCGATATGCTCGAGGGTAGCTGGCGAGAAAACGAAGACGGTGAGGCATAGGCAGCCGCGTGTTGCGAATGGCAGTGGATGTAGGCTTAACGCTAAAGAGAGGGCACACGGCCGGGGTGAGCATGCCGGCACTGGAGAGGGTTCTGCTCTGGATCTGGGGGAGCTGGCGATGGAGATTGGGTGGACTAGTTGAGTTAAACATGGGTGGGCGGTGGGGCGGGTGTTGGCTGCCAAGGTGAAAAGCGTGAAAAATATCCCCGGTCGCTGCGTGGAAAGGCCTATGCAAATGGTTGCCTCTAAGCGCTCGTGTGCACAAAGAGAAAAATTTCGTTTGAAATGAAGGCGTGCTTAGTTTGAAATGAATACGTGAGTTCATCGTTTTGCCTCTAAATTTTTCCCACGTTAAGCAATCACGAGTATACCACTAGTTTGATTTGCTGGCGCATTTCAGGTCTCGTGTGTTATAGTTAAGACATTTTTTGGCATTTACCGTGCATTTTGGCATATAAATCAAATCCTAGCCAGACTGCATTTCCTGTCGAAAGGGATGAGGATTTCCATTTGATCTGGGAGCATCCAACGGTGCAGACATACGATCCGTGGGGTTTGGGTTCTGGCCAATCAGAACGCACGACTTAGATCACGCGCGCAGTAAGGGGGGCATCGACCACGGTTTGGTAGGAACACGACTTTCGTGAGTGAACCATGTGCTATTTGGAAACATTTACATGAACCAGAACTGCATGTGTTGTCGAAAGGGATGTGGGTCATCGTTCGATCAAGTAGCATGCAACGGTGCAGACGTACGATCCGTGGGGTTTGGGTTCTGGCCAATCAGAACCCACGACTCAGATCGCACGCGTAGGGGGCATTGGCCACGGTTTAGTGGACACACGTCTTTCGTGAGTGAACTGCTATTTGAAAACATTTACATGAACTAACAACATATTTTTGTTTGAATGAAAACATGAGTTCATCATTTCACCTCCAAATTTTTTTCCACGGTAAGAAATCATGATTGTACCCTATGGTTCTATTTTCTGGTACATTTTACCAGATGGCAGGCATGGCTAGCAATCTCAAACTTTGAATATGTATAAAAAGAGATCTTGTTTGTATATATATATAGTCACAACTACACATGGGTGCTAGCAAGATCATTTGTGTGTCGCTTTGCGAGTTTTCATTCATTGTCCGAGAAACAGGAAAAAACTTCAAATAGTTCGCCCGCAAGGTGCGGCCAGAGGCGTAGGCCTTGTTGGTATTTTAATTTCAGGAAATGCATATAGAGTCCAGGAAATAACGAAAATCATTGTGTCTCTATGGCATGCTATCACGATCACATGGAAAATTGTTGGTAAAGTTTGGCACAAGTTTTGGTGCTCGCACCTTCTATACCGGAGAATCTCATAAGAAGGATCATAGTTTCCAAAAGGAGACGCGACACTTCGACTCCAAATTGTCAGTTACTACATCGTTCTGCCTCGAAAAAAAATCATGGTAAACAATCGGGGATATACCCTTGGTTAGATTTTCCAGCACATTCAGGTCTCATCTTCTATGTTGAAGTCATTCTTTGCACTTACCTTGCATTTTAGTGCATATAATTAAAGTCAAAACCCTACTGCAACTACACGCGGGTGTTTTAGTTAGGCTATACTTAGGCTACTCATAGTGGAGAGTGTCATATACTAGTATCATGCACATATATATATATATATATATATATATATATATATATATATATATATATATATATATATATATATATATATATATATATATATATTGGACAACACTATTCTAATCCCAGGATTAGAATAGTTATTTCGATCACAGCAGCCCCTATATAGGGCCTGACAGGGCCCTCCCAAACTTCTGAACTGCCCGGCCCGACCCGAGACGCCCTGATAGGGTCCCACCCGATCTGAGACGCCTCGACAGGATCCACCTGATCCCCTTGATCCGGAGCCGCCCCAGACCCCTCCTCACCGCTTCTCCCCTCCTCGCCACTGATCTTCACCGGATCCGCTGCCTCCCCCTCGTCTACAGCTCCTGGCCGGCCGGATCCGCCTCCTCCCCTCCTTCCCCAGCTCCTGGCCGGCCGGATCCGCCACCTCCCCTCCGTCTCCAGCTCCTGGCCGACCACCGACGCGGGCGAGCGAGTGACGGCGAACACCGGCGCGAGGGAGCCCGCGTCGCCTGGACGCGGCGAAGCCGCCATGGACTTCAGGAAGCTGCATCCTCGTTCCATCGTCAGCACCCGACGCCTTGGCAGACCAGATGACGGCCCCGACGCAAGCTACGACGAACGACGCGACCAACGGAGCAACGCCTACGTGGAGGCGACATCGGCTGCACCCTCAAATTTAGTAGCAATATTACATGAACTTCCTCCCCAATTTTGCCTTCTTCTTCAATCTTGCCTTGTCTGACCTTCTTGCTTCGTGCAGATGAACTTCGCGCCCTCTGCAAGACATGGATTGCCATGGAATTCCTCTCCTACCTCCATGATGAATTGTTCTCAAGGTGGCCTATCAGCTGCTGGAAAAAGGTTGGCCGAACTTCTAGCCAGGGTATGGTTGAACTTTTCCTTCAGTTTGTTATTTGCTTACAGCCATGTGAAGTTCAGGTAGTGTGTGAGCATCAGTCCAGGGTACAAAAAGCTTTTTTAAAATCTGCCTGCTTACAGCCATGCGAAGTGCAGGTAGTGTGTGAGCATCAGTCCAGGCTACAAACACTAGAAAATATGCCTGCATTCACATGTGAAAAGCCATGTGAAGTTCAACTAGTAAGTGTGCTAGAGTTCAGGTTGGTATGTATCTGGTTATGTGCGAAAAAATAAAAGGGAAAAGAACATGCATGTGATCTCACATGAAGGTCAGGTTGGTATGCACTAGTGGTTCATCCATTCTAACTCATGAAGTATTTCCTCTTTGCAAAAGAAGAAGTTCAGGTTGTGGAGAGTGCTCAGTTCAGGTACATATAATTAAATCAAATAGTGTAGAATTAACAGGATTAGAGGTTCATTCTATGAAGGGTGCTCAGTTCAGGTACAAAAGTACTGGCAGATGCTCAGCTCAGTTAAGAGTGTGATGCCTGTCCAAGGGGGAAAATATGTACATGAACACCACTTTTATAATAGAAGTTCATGCTATGAATAATGCTCAGTTCAGCTACAAAGGTATAGGCAGATGTAACTTGTGTGCTAATAGACATTTTTTCATTTATGTCAGCAAGACGAGAGACGCATGAAGAAGCTTAGAAGTTCCCAGCAGCAAGTACACAATCCTAAACTTGTACGCGTTGCACCACCCCCTCAATGGGTCACATCTCAAACGCACCAACAGCATCACCAACCTGCTCCAGACCAAAAATGGATGACATCCGAAACACATGGAGACTTCCAAGATGCTGGGTCACAGCCCTATCCGCACAACTTTGCGCCTCCACCTAATTGGGTGATGCCAGAAATCCTCCATGGATTCTTTGTATCCACCAGCAGACTCCCAAGCACGCCGATGGAGGAGGGGGTTAGCTCAAGTCCTGCATGGAACTCTGGAGGTTATCCTGGTGTGCCTCATCAATGCCAAATCGAATCAACTAAACTGGATCCCAGGGCAAATCCAACAGGAACAAACACACACAGAGTGCTCTACACACTACCACCGTTGGATCTTGCTGCTGCTACAAGTTGGAATTGTACGGGACATAAGGTACATGGATTGCTTCACAAAACAAAAGAGCAAACCAAGAACAGGATCGCAATACCTCCACAACCACCTCAAGCAAAAAGGACGCAAACAAGAGAGAGGCCATCTTCAGCCCTCCTTCCTCCTCGTGATCCACTCCTGCATCCTGCTATGATTACTCCGCTGTGCCCCATCCCAGAGGGACAGCAGCAGACTCAGGCGGAGTTGCGATCATACACGCACGTAAGTGAAACAAAAAATATTTATATACGCATCTTGTATTATCTGCAAATTTTCTGCTCCCTCTAGGATAACAAGTTCATAAAC
Source organism: Triticum dicoccoides (assembly GCF_002162155.2). NCBI lineage: Eukaryota > Viridiplantae > Streptophyta > Magnoliopsida > Poales > Poaceae > Triticum > Triticum dicoccoides. The sequence goes on along the minus strand of NC_041392.1, from coordinate 313,465,703 downwards.
TGCATTTTAACATGCCATTTGGATTATTTTTCTTTTTCTGCAGACGCCGGATCTCCCGGATTATCTAATACGAAGACTAAAGATGTGATTCCAAGATGTAGAGAAAGCAAGGGAATTTTATAACAGATACACCAGACACGCTGGTTTTGGAATCAGGA
>NC_041392.1:313440826-313465446 GCF_002162155.2 Triticum dicoccoides | reverse complement strand
AACCACAAGTATTTTGTTTGCGCATTCCAAGGGATACACACATCTTATGTTTCATAGGCTAACAGGAAGCGAAACAAAACATCGCAGAGGATAGGTGATACGTCTCCAACGTATCTATAATTTTTGATTGCTCCATGCTATTATATTATCTATTTTGGATGTTAATGGGCTTTATTTTACACTTTTATATCATTCTTGGGACTAACCTACTAACTGGAGGCCCAGCCCAAATTGCTGTTTTTTTGCCTATTTTAGAGTTTTGCCAAAAGGAATATCAAACGAAGTCCAAACGGAATGAAACCTTTGGGAACGTGATTTTCTCAACAAACATGCTCCAAGAGACTTGGAGTGGGCGTCAAGAAACAATCGAGGAAGCCACAAGGCAGGGGGGCGCGCCTACCCCCTGGGCGCGCCCTCCACCCCCGTGGGCCCCTCGTTGCTCCACCGACGTACTTCTTCCTCCTATATATATATATATCCACGTACCCTCAAACATCCAGGAGCACCACGAAAACCTAATTCCACCATCGCAACCTTCTGTGCCGGAGAGATCCCATCTTGGGGCCTTTTCCGGAGCTCCATCGGAGGGGGCATTGATCATGGAGGGCCTCTACATCAACTCCATGGCCTCCCCGGTGATGTGTGAGTAGTTTACTTTAGATCTTCAGGTCCATAGTTATTAGCTAGATGGCTTCTTCAATCTCTTTGGATCTGAATACAAAGTTCTCCTCGATCTTCTTGGAGATCTATTCGATGTAATCTTCTTTTGCGGTGTGTTTGTCGAGATCCGATGAATTGTGGGTTTATGATCAAGTTTATCTATGAACAATATTTGAATCTTCTCTGAAATCTTTTATGTATGATTGGTTTATCTTTGCAAGTCTCTTCGAATTATCAGTTTGGTTTGGCCTACTAGATTGATCTTTCTTGCAATGGGATAAGTGCTTAGCTTTGGGTTCAATCTTGCGGTGCTCGATCCCAGTGACAGAAAGGGAACCGACACGTATTGTATTGTTGCTATCGAGGATAAAAAGATGGGGTTTATATCATATTGCATGAGTTTATCCCTCTACATCATGTCATCTTACCTAAAGCATTACTCTGTTCTTATGAATTTAATACTCTAGATGTATGCTGGATAGCGGTCGATGTGTCGAGTAATAGTAGTAGATGCAGAATCGTTTCGGTCTACTTGTCGCGGACGTGATGCCTATATACATGATCATACCTAGATATTCTCATAACTATGCTCAATTGTATCAATTGCTCGACATTAATTCGTTTACCCACCGTAATACTTATGCTCTTGAGAGAAGCCACTAGTGAAACCTATGGCCCCCGGGTCTATCTTCCATCATATTAATCTTCCAACACTTAGTTATTTCTATTGCTGTTTATTTTACTTTGCATCTTTATTTCTCTTTATCATAAAAATACCAAAAGTATTATCTTATCATATCTATCAGATCTCACTCTCGTAAGTGACCGTGAAGGGATTGACAACCCCTTTATCGTGGTGGTTGCGAGGTTCTTATTTGTTTGTGTAGGTGCATGGGACTCTAGCATGATATCCTACTGGATTGATACCTTGGTTCTCAAAAACTGAGGGAAATACTTACGCAACTTTACTGCATCACCCTTTCCACTTCAAGGGAAAACCAACGCAGTGCTCAAGAGGTAGCAACAGGCTGCAATGCAAGAATGAGGGTGAAGGTGCAGGAGGATAACACATGTGTGGTAGTGGACATTGAGTACAATCATAATCACCAACTCATGCAAACTGATGACATGCTGGTATTCTTGCACTCACACAAGAATTATGACCCCACTATTTTGGAGTATGTAAAGCTCCTGCAGTACCATGATGTCAAGCACACAACAGTCATGCCCATGTTATCTGAAAATGAAGATGGAAGCTACTTCCTAACCATGACCAGACGAGACCTACTAAACCAGTAAGTATTTAAACATCCACATACTGCAATGTACATAGCATCCTAGGTCACAACCCTTTGCTAGCAAAAATAACAAATGCATGTTTGCATGTAATTTGCAGGAAAGCCATGAATGCAAGGAAAGATGATTTGGATGATGTGCTGAAACTTGTTTCATTCTTCAAAGACATGAAGGCAATCAATGATGAGTTTTTCTATGACATACAAGTAGACAATGACAAGTCAATTAAAAACATTTTCTGGTCCAATGCAAGCTGCCAAGGAGCCTATCAAGACTTTGGCGATTGCGTAACATTTGACACAACATACAAGACCAACAGATTTCATATGCCTCTGGGAGTGTTTGTCGGAACAAACCATCACTTGCAGTCAACGATATTTGTTGTTGCCCTTATCAGAGACGAAGATGCAAACTCATTCAAGTGGTTGTTCGATACATTTGTATGGTGCATGAACAAAAAGCACCCAACTTGCATTCTAACAGGTGAGTTCAAAAAAACCTCTTTAAGTTTCATCATTTTTTCAGTCTATGGGTCTGTATTGGGTACATTGGTTTTATCTGAAAAATAATGTAAAGCAAGCAGTTCAACCACTGTTAGCATAGAAGTCCAACTAATAGTACAAGAAAGCAAAATTATCTATCACATGTTTAGAAAAAAAAAAGTTACGAATGTGAAGTTCAAATACAGGAATCACAGAAGTTCAAGGAAAAAAGCTGTAAGAAAAATATATGTAATATGTTCAGAAAAATATAGTTATTTATGTGAAGTTCAAGCACTTTCACTACAAGAATACCCCTTATAAATCAACGCACATTCTACAACATTTTAGCTATACGTTGTAAAATTCATAATAGATACGCATATTAAAGGTTGCAGATATGCGTTACAGATTTACATCTCTTGACCCTATCGTGGGACATATACCAAAGAAAAACAAGGAAGGAGAGAGATGCGCCAGAAATAGATCCCCCGATGCCCCTCCTCTCTCCCAAGTCGCCGCCACCAACCGCCTCGTCACCCTCCTTTCCCCCTCGCCGCCAGCCCTCCCCTTCCCTCCTCCCACCTCGCAGCTTCGGAGGCTACCGGATCCGCCGCATCACCCACCCACCACCCACTTATCCCTCTCACATCCCATATCTCTCTCTCTTGGTGCGACTCCTTGTTGCGCCACCTGCGGCGGCTGATTCAGGTGACGTCCGGCCGGCGAATCCCGCCATCACGAAAGCACAGCCTGACATCCACTCACACCGTGGCGCCCTTCCATGCGGCTAAATCCGGTGGTAGCGGCCACCAAAGCCCACCCCGCAACCTTTCCCCGATGGCTAGGGCTTCGGGCGTCGGCTCAGGCGCCGGTGGCCATGCCGTCCTCTCGTCCGATGAGTGAATCCCCTCCCCTGGCTTTGGCCTCTCTCTCCCCTTTCTCTAACCTTTGTTCTTCTCTTCTCCTATAGAAGTCTAGGTATACACCCCCGATTCTATTGCTGCTAATCCCTGTCAAAAAAGTTTGGCCCTTGTGCAATTCACTAACGAACATTGATAGGCCTGTAGACTGACTTCTGATCTCCGTTGATTTACATTTATGCATTGATTGCTACTCTATTAAATTACTAATTATTAGATATCTATGGAGCATCAAATTTTTAAAAATTCTTATGCGCTGCTAAGTGCTAACTCATCCATCCTTGATAGATGAGTCGTTAATCCTTTCTATTTTTAATATGTAGAGAAGCACTACTTCATATATGCGGACCCCATGTTAAATAGTCTATTACAAGAGTTACAATATTTAAGGAGGGATCCAGTCTTAATAGATCTCTGTATTGCAGTTGTGATGAGTTACTAATCAAAGTTTTTGTTGCAATTTCACACTTTTTGGGAGTCTGATGGTCAGGTTATTTAGGTGGAGGTAGTACCTTGCTAATGGTGGATTTCACGTCCAGCGCAAATACTAGTGGACATGGACCTATTGGGGAAAGCACGTACATCTTTGTGTTTAGTGAGCAGGTGAATTAATAATCCACATTATTTCTTCTATGATTTTGCTTTGATGCTGTTGATATGATTCAGAACACTGATAAATAAGACAGTACACATTTTCTTTGTCATTTGGTTATGTGATTGTCCTCTCATACACTGGAGGAGGGTAGTGGAGGCAAAATTGGGCCACGACCCCCCTTCCAAAATTACAAAAATAATTTTATACCAAGTTTATTCACTACTTTAGCACAACCCAGGAGATAATGCCCAGTAGCTGTCTAGGAACAGCGTCCATCCCCGATTCTCCATGGCTCCGATAGACTGCTACTACAGGGCTAGATCACTACCAGGCCACAACTATTGTGAACCATCGTCCACTGACATGATTTGAGCGACTGACCATTGTGAACTCGTCTGTTCGTATGATGACCTCCTTGGCTCCTCCTATTTATTGACTTGTCTATCCCCTTCTAATCGGTCGAAGGCTTGGAGTTGCATGCCGCTGACGCCAGCAAGCCACCACGCCGGACGGTGGACGCACCAGCACTTGTGCGCACTGGACCTTAATCCTCTTGCTGGGTTACGGTTCCTTGTTGATTGAAACCAAACGCATTGGACACTGCTTTTTGGTGCTTCGTGCTTGCCTGGCTAATTGCTTGGTTAGTTTACTACAGTAAGTGTATGTCCTATTTTTTGATTGGAACTGAGAGAGTAACTTAGAAGCCAGGTGTGATGATAATTTATTCATATAGATGTCCACTACATCAGTTAAATGCTGGAAAATTTGATGCATTATAAGTTCCTGATTTCGATATATAGCAACAATGGAAACGACATATTATTTAGTCATATAATTATGGGATCCCTACAAATCATCGCTTACACGTGTTCTATGATGAGTAGCTTTTTCATGCATATTGTGTGTTTTAGATGGATTTGGCCCCCTGTTGTGTTTTGGTCACGCTCCGCCACTGCTCTCATAGCATGCAGTTATTATATATGCACTTGGGTCAAGTCAATGCAAAGGATTCATCTATACCAAGTACTTATCTACTAATCTAAAAAAGATACTTATCTAGTATCGCTGTACATCATAGTGTAAAAAAACTAAATCCCAATACCCCACTTAGATGCAACCTACACCTGAGCTTTATGCATGTTCATGTGCAAACATTCATATACTAAAGCTTGCAGCAAGCACACGCACATATACACCGGCAACAGCTCACTGTTAATCATCATATTAGTCATTCGTTAAATAGAGGCTTACTGTTTGTTTGTGCGCAGGTTTCCGAAGAAAGAAATAGTCAATGCCATTCGGTGATTTTCAATGTGCCAGTCTCTACATTCATAGTACATCATTGAGTTTTACCTTGAACTAAGACTATTTTCGTTGAGGTGATTATTTATTTATTCCATTATTGCTTAGATTAGCTCTAACCATTTTTCAGCCTTCTTTTCTACTCTTATTCAACTATTTATGTACTCCTATCTCGCCAATTATGTACCTATTGTTGTGTATAATTTAATGTGAGGCGCCGCACTCATCAGTTCCGGCACTGCCGAGATAGAGGTGACATCACGGATGGCTGGAGCTGCGAGTAGATTTGTCCAAGATACAGCAGTGTCCGTAGTCATAGTTCTGGTAACTGTCTGCGATCTCCATATGTTAACTGTTTGCGAAGACGGAAATGCAAGTAATGTTCTTCTTAGATGCTCTTGCCTTTTTGATTTGTACATTGCTAAAGTGACCACTGAGCTCATACCACTTTGATTCATAAATTGCTGAATTACCCTCATGAACTCTTACTATCATGGTTTGTAAATTGCTGAATTTCCCATTATGTCGCTTGCACTGTTCCATACAAGCAGTGTCTATTATGCTTTTAATCCATCAACGAAGTAGGTACTACATTATTAGCGGCTTGCTTTTAGGCCACAACCACATCTGTTTATTTTTCTCCGAGTCTGTTTATGTTTGTTTTGTGACCTGAAGTAGTATATTGAGTTGTAAGGGAATACTTTCAGGTCGCAACATTTCTTTGTAATAGTTGTAATCTAGGCGGGCAACCAATGTTTCGAAAGTAATGACCCATTGTAAGAAGTAATGTTTCCTATTTGTTGGGCAACCCATCACTATTTGCATCATGTCAATGCATTGTGTATTAATAGTTCATTTTGTTATTTTGTTTGTAGATTCAAAAGATATACGGATGATTATATGGGTGCGTGGCAAGTATACTTCCATGATGATGATGATGTTCCCGTTTCACGATGAAGACAATGATGGCTGTTCTCAGTTTTAGTTTAGTTGTAGGGATGCTTTTCCTGTTGGATGATGTTCCTCGGTTAAGTTTTAGTTTAAGTTGTAGGGATGTTGATGGATGATTTTAGTTTAAGTTTTGCTGTCAAGAGAATATTCAGGTTCTGCATCACATTTGGATGTTATTCCTCATGTAATATCAACTATTGTAATCCCACAGTTTTTTTCAATATATGATTTCTTCCTGTCATGCGTATATTTTTTATTCCGACTTGATATACATACTTATCACCATTATGTGGAGCATTAATTTAATTACTGGCAATATATAAAATATTATTCACATTTTATATGTAAAACACCTGAAGCATTGCAAATTCTTTGTGGCCAAGTAATGGGATTTGAAATCCTGTAGATGAGATTTGAATTCCTAGACATTAACCACCAACGTATATGAGTGTTGTAAAAGTCAGTTTTATGTGTTGTACTCTTGCAACGGTTCCTTTTACCAACGTAAGTATAACCATTGCATTATGCGCTAGCAACACTGGATAAGGCTATGCATCCAAAACCGTTGGTAAAGACGCTAACAACGCATATATGGACATTTAGATACGGAAAAATGCGTTGCTATATGAGGGGTCCTGTTGTAGTGTGGTACCACAGAAGTTCAACAACACTGTTTTAAGAAAAAATTTGAGTGTGACACTACAAGTTAGTCCTACTGCTACCTGTGAAGTTCAAGCACTGGTACCACAGAAGTTCAGCAACACTGCTGTAAGAAAAAATACATGTGACATTCTTAGATAGCCATACCGCTAGATGTGAAGTTCAAGTACTTGTACAACATAAGTTCACAATCAATGCAAAAAAGAAGAAAGTTTCATATTTTTTAATTCATGCAGACCAGTGCCCATCGATGGCGAAAGCTATACCATAATCATTCCCAAACACCGTCCACAAGATATGCCGTTGGCACATCATGAAGAAGTACAGGGAATACCTCGCGTTGTTGTACAAAAAGTATAAAACATTCAAAGAGGAGTTCACAGCTATATTAAACTGGCCGCTGATGCCAACGGAGTTTGAAGATGCCTAGGCTGAACTCGTACACAAGTACAACCTGGAGAAGGACCATATGATGATGTAGCTGTGGAGTGATAGGAAGATGTGGATTTCAGTATATTACAAGAACATTTTCTATGCTAGAATGACTTCCACACAACGAAGCGAGAGCTTGAACCACGTGCTCAAGAAAGGGTTTGTCAAGGGGACCCAGAACCTACAGAAGTTTGCTAGGCTGGTAAATGCTTGCATACAAACTCGGATGCAGAAGGAGAACGAGCAAACAATGACCAGCATGGTATGACGACAAAAAAACACCCCCATCATGTTCTGTTTTCCTTCAAACATGTGTATTTTGAATTGTAAAAAATGAAACCCATGACTCTGCTTCGACTAATATCTTACTTTTTGACATGTGCAGACCAATGCTATGACAAAAACAACTTACGGCTACGAGGAAGACATGTCTATCAAGTACACGAGAGCCGTGTACACCGAGATGAGGAATAGGATGAGAAAAGCCACGCTATTTCGTGCAAAGCGTACAGTAGAGCACACTAAGTACCTTGTGTACTACCATATGGCGTCCTCTGATCTTGATCATCATGGAAGGTCTTCTGCATTGGGATTTTGCTCCTGGGCTAGCCCTTGCAGATCAGGTGAGGAAAAGGTTTGGATCCACCGTTCATTTCTCTCCTTCGCGAGACTCCAAGGAGTTCTTCCTAGTGGTCTCCTTCTCTTTGGCATCGTTCAATCTCACTGTGGATTCTGTTGGAGTGGCTCTTCAATGTTGTATTGGTGGCATCAGCTCCGGATTTCGTGTTTCTAAGCTCAATTCCCGATCGTTTCGCTTCTCTGTGGCTAATAACAAGGTTGGGCATTTCGTCTATCGTCTCAAGGATCGTGCCTGGCCTGATTTTGTATGCCATTTCCATTTGTTTAATGGTTGTTTTGCATGAGCCCCTATTTTGAACTCGGCTTGGCATGCTGATGAGGAACTTTTGGATATTGCTACCCGTCGGCCGGTTTCGCTTAAATCCTCTTTGAAGTTCCTTCACCGTGGTTCAGCTCTAGATGATAATTCCAAGGAGGTTTTATGCAAATTTGGGCTAGTTCCTGTTGATCATATGAAATTCTCTAATGCAAATGATGCTGAAGCATCCTCCTCATCGCCATCCAGGAGTCCTTCAGTTCTTCAGTCATTACGAGATCATGTTACGGATTTGGATCATGATCATGCTCATCCTATGCAACTTTCCGACATTCAAAACTTTGGGCATTCATCACCTGCAACGGCGCCCGTTGATCATGCGTCATTAATTGAGCATTTCTTGCGCCAGGCGGAGCTTGAGGAGCGACAGGATTTACTTTGCATTAAATTGGGACAATTCAATTGCCCCTTATCGGTGCCTTACCCTCCACTGCCACAATGCTTTCTGTCGTCGGCCTTCAAATATGCCCCGACACATGTTTCATGGCCCACGAGGCTATCGGCCCGGCACAAAGCTAACCTGGCCCAAGCCCAATACTCTCTCAAGGAAATCCAAGTTTTATCGCAAAATTGGGCGGCCCTATGCTCTCGATGTTTACAGTGGGGTCACCAAAAATCATCTTGCCATGCTAGATTAATTTGTATTAACTGCTCCGCTCTAGGCCACAAATCTACTAATTTCCCATCAAAAGGAAACAATCTTCCTGCCCATCCTAATGATGTTTATTCTGGCAACTCTATTTCGGTTCCCGCTATCCTAGCTCCTTCCATTTTGTTTGCTTCCAAACCAAAGCCGAAGCAGACCGTCCGATGTGATATCTGTGGATTCTATGGACACATGGCGAAATCATGTCGCAGGCTGCGTTTTAGCAAACAATGGGTGTGGAGACCCAAGGCTATTCACTCGCCCACCCCTACCCCTCACGGTCCAACTTCTGCCTCGATTTTCCCAGCACCACCGCAGCGCCCAGTCCCATCAATGCTCCACACTCCACCGCCCACCTCCATCACCTCAACCATGGCGAACTACCCCCTGAACCCGATGCCGTTCTTGCCGCCGGGCTTCGCCATTGAACCTGGCCCTGCTGATCGGCTAGTTCATAGCGGGATGGTCGTCGGCCTGATCCCTCCGCTCAACCACGACTTGCTTGCCGTGGCAGAGGCCAGTGCCTACGTTCCTCTGCATCGCCGTGCGGCCATCCGCGCCATGATCGAAGGCCTGCTTCATGAGGCCCAGCTCTTCACCACTGAATCAAGTGACCATCCGCTTGGGATTGGACCCTTTGGCTTCGTCGACTCGTTCATGCGGGACACTGTTGTCAACACGCCTCTGGAGCTAGAATAAGAGGATTTGCTCCTCGCGTTCGTGCCCCACAATGAGGCGCTCAATCGATGCACCACCTCCTTCAGCCCTGAGGTTTGGCTCATGTTCTTTGGCTTTCCCTACGATTATCAGACTGATTACTACATTACCAAGGATCTAGGTGGATATGGATCTCTTGTTTCTTGGTATAATCCGTGGCAAGACAAGCGTTTTATCTTGTTGAAGGCACGGGTTATCAGATTACGCCTAATTACTAAAAGTTTTGTGGTATGGCAACTTGGTGGAGCTAGGGATTGCTGGACTGTGCAGGTCATGATCCTTCGGAGTAATGATTGGAACGGCCTGTTGCTTGAAGTTCCCCCGGCTGGTGAAGAACCACCGCCACCGGATGGCAACCCTCATCCGTAATTTGGGCCTGAACTTACCGCTGAACAGCTTTACCAGCAGCAAGTACACAACTAGTTAGTTCAAAACGCTGCGCCAGCTGCTGGAGAGGCCAATATTGGAAATGCTCAACCTGCTCAGAACAATGCAGGATGGGGAGAGTGGCATGCACCTCCTGCCCCACCTCTACCCCCATGCCGCCCCACCTTGTCAATTACCAGGCCTGGCTTGCAGCTCAAGGACTTACTGTCCAGCATGGTGTGGTTCCGGATAACAACATCACTGATAATGCCATGGAGGCATGGAATGATACATTTTCCTCTTCTGATGTTAGTTCTGATGACAGTCCTGTTCTGTTGTTAGTGCCTTCTGGTGCAACCCCTTCTGCTCTGAATGAAGAAGTTCAATCTGCTATCACTGTCATAGTGGCTATGCACAATCAGGGCCTCCAATTTGGTCTCTCTACCCAAGGTAATGACTCGATAAACCTCCTGCTAGCGGACCCTATTCCAAGGCAGTAGCTCAACTGCATGATCTTCCATGCTTTACGTCCTGCGCTTGCTACTATTGGCCCTTGGCGCTCCGGTTTTGGGTTCAGAGATTCTGTCACCCAGGTGTCTATCCCTATTTTTGCTGGTGCCCGCGGGCTCCATTTCACAAAACCTGCTCTGCCTTCCTCCTCAGTGGTGCTCGAAGAAATCGAGGATAGCCCTCCATCTTCTGATGCAGTTCAGAGCTTGGTCTCCTCTGTCACTCACACTGCCATCGAGCCCGTGTTACCGCTGCAAATTTTGGGGCCTCACAACTCTGATGACAACCTGCTGCATGGTTCTACTACTTTACCATCTGATGCACCCTCGCCCAGGCTGGTGAGAGACAACCTCGGTCTAGCTACTTTCAATGACACTAAGAACTCTTCAGGCCCGATTCTTACTCGTGCTCGCCGTGCTCGTGCTCCTGCTTCGGTCTCTACTGTTGTAGTTCGCCGCAGCAATCGCTCTACCAGGTACAATGGTTTCAGAGTGCCTCCGGTGTCTGATGCTCGTCCTACCACTTCCAGGGTTAAACCAAGAATGATCCCCTCCATTGCCACATATTCATCTGCTAATGCAAATGGGCATCAGTTTGAGGGGATTCCTCCAACTCCTATCAGCATCATACAAGACATTGCTATTAACAGATGTGCTGTTCCCGCGGAAGAGGTCACTGATGCACTCCTGCTTGCTGAAGATGCTGCTGCACCATCCATGGACGCAGGTCCTCCACCACCTGAAGATCTTGGGGGCGCTCCAGCTTCGCCCGCTGCTTAATTCTTCTGCTCTTAATGGCTCTTTTGCGTAGTTGGAATGTTCTCTGCTGGAACATTCAGGGGCTTAATTCTGAAGACAAACAACTTGCCTTTAATAATGCTATTCGCTCTAGTGGTTGCTTCATTGTCTGTCTGCAGGAGACGAAAAAGACTTCCTTTGATTTGCATTTCATTAAGTCCTGCTGTCCTAGACAATTTGATAAGTTTGCTTTTGTTCCCTCGAATGGTGCGTCTGGTGGCTTAATTACCATTTGGAAAAGCTCTATTTCTCTGGTTCTGTGGTGTCTTCTGATCCATATGCTCTGGTTATTGATTTTATTAGCACGCAATCTGCCCAGAAATGGAAGTTAGCCAATATTTATGGTCCCTGCTCCGGCGATGCACGGATTGAATTCACTAATTGGTTATATGCTCTTCACATCCCAAGCGATCAAGATTGGCTCTTACTTGGGGATTTTAACTATATTCGTGCCCCTGATAATCGAAACAAACCTGGGGGTTGCCCTAATGATATGATCGCCTTCAACGATATTATCCGCTCTCAAAATCTCATTGAGCTCCCCATTAAAGGACGTTCGTTCACGTGGAGCAACATGCAACAGGAACCCCTTTTGGAACAACTCGACTGGTTCTTTACTTCACTTCACTGGACTAATGTTTACCCTAATACTGTTGTCAAACCCTTGGGTAAGCCTGTTTCCGATTATGTGCCATGCTCGGTATCCATCCAAACCTCTATCCCTCGATGCCAGATGTTCTGTTTTGAATCATACTGGATTTTACACCCTGGCTTTTTTGATCTTGTTCAAGAGATGTGGAATAGACCTGTTCGATCCAACAATGCTGCCATCGTCCTCTGCCGTAAATTCAAAATGCTCATACATGCCCTCAAAATTTGGAGTAAAAACATCTCTCGTCTCTCTGTGGCAATTGCTAACTATAATAAAACCCTAGCAGACTTGGATGAACTTGAAAATAGTAGATTCCTCACTATACCAGAGGCAAACTTCAGAAAGATCCTGAAAAAGCATGTCCTACGGATACTTAACTATCAGAAACAGTATTGGAAAAAAGTGATACACCATCCGCTGGATCAAGTTCGGGGATGAAAATACCAAATTCTTTCAAGCAGTGGCCACAGAGCGTTATAGAAAAAACAATATTGCCAATTTCCGCACTAATGATGACACGATTGTGGAAGATCATCCAAGCAAGGAAGCCCTTATGTTTCAAACTTATAAAGATCGCCTGGGTACTTCTACCCCATCTGAAATGAAGTTCAATCTCCATGAAATAATCCACCACAATGACAACCTTGATCACATGACCGCACCCTTTACTCACACTGAGATTGACGTCGTTATCAAAGAAATGCGGGCCGATCGCGCACCAGGTCCGGATGGTTTTAGTGGGGCCTTCTTATAAGCCTGTTGGCCCATCATTAAAAATGAGTTCTATGCCCTTTGTGACCAGTTTCATACTAGAGACCTCGATCTCACAAGTATAAATGATGGCCTGATTATCCTCATCCCCAAGACAATTTCTCCGGAGACAGTCAATGATTATAGGCCGATCACATTGCTAAATTGCTGCCTCAAACTAATCACCAAACTCCTTGCTAATCGTCTTCAACGTGTCATTCTCAATCTTATTCACGGGAATCAATATGGTTTCATCAAGGGGCGCATGATCCAAGATTTGCCTCGCATGGGCATTCCAATACATCCACCAATGCCAAGCTTCCAAACGACCAATCATTATCTTGAAACTTGATTTCGCGAAGGCCTTTGATACCATCGAGCATGCTCCTATGCTCGCTATCATGAAGCACATGGGGTTTAATGAAAAATGGATTTCCTGGATCAAGTCCATCTTCTCCACTGGCCACTCTTCTGTTATCCTTAATGGTGTACCCGACCGACAATTTCACTATCATAGTGGCGTTCGGCAAGGCGACCCTTTATCGCCTCTTATATTTGTACTTGCCGCTGATCTCCTACAAGCTGCTGTCAATGAGGCGTTCCGACAGGGCTGAATCCATTTGCCCTTTCCATGTGCTGGGCAGACAGATTATCCGGTTATCCAATATGCCGATGACACCATCTTAGTCTTACCTGCCTGTCCTCAACAAGCTGCCACTATCAAAGGGATCCTGACGGATTACGTGTCGTCCATCGGTTTGAAAATCAATTTCCATAAGTCTACTCTAATACCGATCAACACATCCCCTGACGTGACTGCGGACTTGGCGCGTGTTCTTGGCTGTTCTGTGGGCCACATGCCTTTCACATACCTCGACCTACCTCTTGGCACGTATAAACCAACAATTCTAGATCTTATGCCGCTCGTGTGCTCTGCTGAAAGGCACCTCACTTTGATGATAGCCATGATGTCTTATGGAGGCAAACTTTCCTGGCTCAATGCCACGGTCACTTCCCTCCTCATATATGCCATGTGTACATTGAAACTCCCTCCAAAATTGATCGAGATGCTCGACAGGATAAGAAGAAGATGTCTTTGGACTAAAAATACTGAACAAGGTGACAAGTGCAGCTCTTTGGCTGCGTGGGAGATGGTTTGCAAGCCTAAAAAATACGGTGGTCTTGGGGTGATCAACATTAAACTCCAGAACAAGGCACTCCTTTTGAAATTCTTACACAAGTTCTATAACATGATGGACGTCCCCTGGGTAAGCCTTCTTTGGGACAACTACTACACGGACAAGATCCCACACGCAGCTGAACCAATGGCTCATTCTGGTGGCGTGACATACTCAAACTCACGCCCGTTTATAGAGGAGTCTCACGTGTCCAGATAGTCAATGGCTCCACGGCTCTCTTTTGGAAAGACCTATGGAATGATAATGTCCTTGAGATCACCCATCCCCGGGCCTTCTCCTTTACCACCAAAGAAGACGTATCAGTTGAAGATTTCTTGGGCAGCATGTCACTACATGAAAATTTCTACCTACCCTTATCCCCACAAGCGTTGGACGAAGTTCATGAGCTCCAGGAAATATCCATGCATCTGCAACCCTCCACCTCCCTGAATGACGTCTAGTCGTATGCATGGGGAAAATCTGAGTTCAAGGCATCAGACTACTATAAATTCTGCTTTAGAGAGGCTGAGGCACATCCTACCTTCTCGCACTTGTGGAAATCGCATTGCATTATGCGTATCAAAGTCTTCGGGTGGCTTCTCATTCATGACCGGCTAAACACTAGGAATATGTTGAAAAGAAGGCACTTTAACATTGGTGATGATCACACGTGCCTGCTTTGCGGGCTGCAAGTTAAGGAGACGGTTGATCACATGATCTTCTCGTGTTCGTTCAGCCAAGCATGTTGGAGCAAACTGGGTGTTATTTGGCCCTCGTATTCATGTAGACTACAACTCCTTCATGGGATGCACCAAACCTGGGACGGACCGTTATTCTTCTTTGATATTTTCTTGACCGCTGCTGGGAGCCTATGGAAAGAAAGGAACAATAAACACTTCAGAGGCACCATACCCAGTATTGACACTTGGCTCGATAGGTTCATTCAATATTTTAGCTTGCTGCAACACAGAACCAAAGAGGCCCTTGGAGCCTCCATCACATCCTTTGTACACTCCTTAGCCTAGCTTTTCCTGCCCTTTTCTTGCTTGTTCACCCCACACTAGGGGGTGCAGGTTGGCAACCTCCCCATTTGTACATGAATTGTAACTATGTAACACCCCCCACACATTTATATATATGAAAAAACAGTAGGAGCCTCTCCTACTGTCTAGTTCCTCAAAAAAACAAGCCTGGCCATGATGATGAAGAAAGATTTTCCTGGTCAAAGCATGAATTCCAGGTTGTAGCTGACCCAGAGAATGAAATATACGAGTGTGAATGCAAGCTATGGACACACATAGGTGAGCGGAAAAACAAACTCAATAAATAGCTAAACTAGTAGTATCATATTAAAATATATGAAACTCATTGCTGGCTCACAAACTATGTATTCTGCATTCAACACAAAATGGAGGTCTGTTCTGCCTTCACATCATGAACATACTGGACTACCTGAAGCCTGACAAATTTCCAAACAAGTATATCCTCAAATGATACACAAAGACTGCAAAATCACAACCAACCTTTGATACAAGGGACTACAACACAACTGCATTGGATGGCAGCTCAAGACTATCGAAGCAAGACATCTTGCTGCAGCTAAATTTGATGGTTAACAAGAAAGCAATGAGATGTGACCAGCAATATGATAGAGCCTACTATGTTCTCAAGAGGCTCGGGGAAGAGCTTGATGCAATACATTCAGCAAATGAAGCGGATGCTGACGAAAGGATGGCTGAAGCGGACGCTGAAATTGAAGATGACCTTCATTATTATGCAGCTGAAATGCTCAACACCGCCGCTGAAGCCAACTAATGCAAGCAGGGTGGTGGCCAATCAATGGAGCAGCGACAGCAAGAGACGATGAAACTGCCACTGTATTCTGAAACAAAGGGTAGGAAGAAAATTTCTGCAGCAAAGAAAAGTGACAAGAGAGCTCAAATAAAGGCACCACATGCAGGAAGAGTCGTCGTGCTCGATGAGAACGGAGTGCCACTTGGACACAAGAAATGTAGTGTGTGCAACCAGGTTGCGGGACAAAACAAGCTGACCTGTCCAACACTCTTGGAAAGAAACAATGTCGAGGAGGTCAAGCAACCCAAAGCTCAAAAACAGCAGCCCAAAGTTATAGAACAAAAGAAGGGACCACACCCATAGAAAGAAAGCACTAGACTTTGTAGCGTATGCAAGGAGTATGAACCACATAATGCAAGAACATGCCCGAAGCGCACAGATGTTGAAAAGACAAGCAAAAAGCCAGAGAAGAAACAGAAAGCAAAACCTAGAGCCAGCAATAAGATAGTGGTGGAAGATGAAGAGGAAGACGAAGATGAAGACACCATCGAAGAAGAAGCAGACGAAGAGGAAGAGGACGATGAAGAGGAAGAGGAAGAGGATGGTGAAGAGGAAGATGACGATGAAGAGGACGATGAAGAGGAAGAGAAAGAGGACGATGAAGAGGAAGAGGTACATGTCAAGGAAAAACCACTACCACCAAAGCCTAGGAGGAGCACAAGGCTCATGAACAGTTAGACTAGGTCAATTAAACAAAGCAAAACTTATGTCATGTCAATGTGCATAATGTTATTCCACTTTTGAAACAATATTTTAGGAGAAGCTTACTTGAACTTCTATTGTTGAAGTTTCACAGAAATTATGCACTAGAAGTTCAAGTAATATTACTGCAGAAGTCCTGGTATAGTATGAGAGGAGGTGCTGGTGATGTATTGCATGAAAGAGCAAGCAGTAATAAAATGAAAAATATACATTGTGAAGTTCAAGTAATATTACTGCAGAAGTCCTGGTATATTATGGTAGGAAGTGTTGTGCTGGTGATGTATTGCATGCACAGTGCAAGCAAGAACAAAAATGAAAAATATAGACTATGAAGTTCAAGTAAGATCACTGTTCAAAAAACCGGACGAATAGCCGATTACTCGGCCGATTAATCTTTACTCGGCCATCCACCTTGTAAATTACATGTATTCGGTAGTGTTATTCGGCCTGGGGATTAATCCACCGATTAATCATCTGACAAACGATTAACCGGTCCAGACCGATTAATCACCGGACTCACAGGGGGTATTCTGTAAAAATTACCCTCCCTCGTCTCTCTCCTCAATCCTCACCCATGGCCCATGGGTTAGGTTTGCTAGAGGCAAAGCTCAACCCACCCCGCGCCGCCGCCATTCCTCCGCCGCCCGACTACACTACCCACCCCGCGCCGCCGCCGTTCCCCCGCTGCCGGCCAATGATGGCCCTCCCTCTCACGCCTCTCCTCGCCGCCTCACCCTCCTCCTACATCTACCCCATCCCCCTCTACACCCTGGCCGTGTCGCCTGTCCTCGCCGCCATTCCCCCGCCCGCGCCAATGGCGGCCCTTCCTCTCCGGCATCTCCTCGCCGCCTCTCGCTCCCCTCCTCCCGCATCTACCCTGTCCCCCCTCCTCACTGTGGATGTGTCACCTCTCCTTGCCGCCTTCAGCATCTGTTCCCCTGCCGCCGGCCAATGGCAGTTCTTCCTCTCCGGCCCCTCCTCGCTGCCTCACCCTCCCCTCTCCTCCCACATCTACCATGTCGCCACCTCACACGTGGTTGTGGCAAGCAAGCAGGTGGTTGCCCTCTCCCTCCGGACTGTCTTTTGCTGCCTCCTCATGCCGACGACCCGGGTAACAACAAGCAGGTGGACGCGCCTAGCTCTTCGGACCCTCCTTGCCACCTCTTCACGCCGGAGACCATGTTGAGGTAGAAGGGGCAGTAGAACAGCAACATAGCAGCAAACATAGGTTGTTGCATTTCATCTTTTGTATTTTTTATTTTGTATAACTACATGTTTGATGAATGATGACAGCAGCATAGCAGCAAGCATAGGTTGCTGCATTTCATACTTGTGGACCATGTTATATTATGCAAATGCAAGAACTATTATTATTTGATATTAATTTATTACATGTCTTAGAGATAGAGCACATAATGATTGTTGCCGTACTTTTTGAATATATCATATTTTAGAGCATTGTTGTCATACACTCATATAACAGTTTGGTTTTTTTTGAACTCACATGTCACATATGACCACGAATCAAAATAATCGAAACATACAAGTTGTTCGCCTTGCCAATGTGAATAACCTTCATGGTGAACATTCCTTCATATTGGGTACTTATTCATTTAAATTACATTTTTGTGTGGCCAAAATCTGGTCTCGACACCAGGATTTTGAGATTTATAAGAAAAACTGGTCGATTAATGGTCAGCCGATTAATTACGATTAATCGGTCGATTCACGATTAATCCCTACTCCCTAGCTGACTGAGTAGTTATCGATTAACGATTTACTGAACATTAAGTAAGATTACAGTGGAAGTTCTGGTATATCTATGGCAGGAGGTGCTGGTGTTTTATTCCATAAAAGAGCAACCAGCAAATAAATCATACAGTTTTGAAGTTCAAGTCAGCTTACAGAAGAAGTTATGGTATATAAAATCGATGTAGGAAAAAATATGCTTAAAAATAAAGTTTCGCCGTATGAACTAAGGTTAGCAAGCCTAAGACAATGCGTTGAAATGTGAAGTCCTGTTTGGATACGTGTAGAAGTTTATGTACAACACCGACAAAAGATAAAGAAACATCAAGGAGTGTATGAGAATATTCTTGCACAAAGTTACAGCTGAAATCCATTCGCACTTGAAAAAACACAAAAAAACAAATATAGATTCTATGCAAAAGGCTACATATTGGTTGGGTTAAAAAATACAAATACATTACACAACACAGAATATCCTCTCCATCTGAAACCAGTAGCCCAGCCACATCTCAAAGCATAAGTTCAAGTCTACGATCATATGTTGGAGCCCAAAATCAAACAACACAAAAAAACAAGCAGTTCAACCATAGCCGAGGGAGAAGTTCAGGTACATCTGTTGGGGCAAAAACATGCAACACATGGATACTAAAAACGATGCAGTACATTGAAATTCACAAGCCAAATCATTCTTCACACCAAATACATTTGTCCACAATATCATAAGTAATAGTGTTGCAACTATAGATACACAAATCACTAAAACATTCTTACAACCAAATCTTTACGGAATCGTTCCAATCATTATCAAACCAAAAAATTTGTACGAAATCAAATCTACAATGAAACTAATGCTTCGAATTCACGGGCCAAAGGACTGGATCTCTTTAGGGAGCTCTGCACGCATGACTTCATTCTTCTCGCTAAACATTAGAGTGTGCATGAACTCAGCCTTCCAGTCATCTGCAGCAGCTTGCAAACAAAGAAAATGAAATGATGGTGTAGTAACGGACAACTAAAACCACAACAGGAGCGTCTCAGCAAAAACACACAAGAAAAATGAAAGGATGATGAGGCAAGAACAAGGACAAAACATACTTCCACATCACCAAAATCTTCAACAAGCTCATCGCCATCATATGAAGAGCAGAACTTCATGGCAAAGAAACCACAATCATTATTCTTCTACTTTGGCACATCGATAAAAGTCAACCTCTTTGCAATAGTCACGTAGTTAGGCTGCTTGCTCGCTTTGTACATAGCCTTGCCGTACACCTCCTCGAGCAACCCAACAAATCTCTTGATCTACCAGAAATAACAAAATAAGATGAAGTCAAAAACATGTTAACCAAAATAGTTAAGTTCAGGTACATAAAAAGCAACACTTGCATAAGATCCAGCTAAACAAATAGCAGAAGTTCAACTGTCAAATGATAGTCAGTTCAAGCAGTATTACCACAACAGAGGCAGAAACATATTTTGTCAACATAAGGCATAATAAAACTTCATGTCAAACAAGAGAATATGAAAGGAGGTTCAGGCTAAGAAACACTCACGATATTTTGGCAGTCTCCGTGGAAACTTTTTCGTGACGTTTCCATATTAGCGTAAGGAAGCGAATAAAGGATGTCAATGCTCCCATTATATATATTCACCACATAAACACTGTAGTGCGCCATTGTGCCAATTGGCTTGAATAGTATCAAAAAAACCTGCCAAGAATGAAAGAAACGGTGAACACAAACTATAAAGCATATGTATTGAAGAAACGGGATGAACAAAAACTTCTTGACAAACTTAGCAAAAGGATATACATAAAAATAAAAAAAGCAAGAGTTATGAAAACCTAACCAGCTTTGCGTTAAGAAGGTCTTCTTCCTTGCGAACAACCATTGGGAGGAGACCGGCAGATTTTTTTACATCGAACTTTGGAACTGTTGCACCAAAAAAATCATATCCAGGCAGTACTGTGGAATCACAAATACACAATTAAAACACCTCCCAAACTCCACTACACCAAAACTAGAGCAAAAAAAGGGAGGTATGGGTGCAAAAGAACTAAAACCTGTATGAAGTAGGGACTAAGTACAACCCTGTCAGCAGAAGAGAATATCTTAGAGGTCTCCGTCTTATCCTTCCACAAATTAATGAGATAATCCATTACGTCTCCTTCCATCTGCTGCCCTTCACCAAAAAGGGTATAAAGGACTTGTCCTATGAGGTCAATCACATTCCCACGGATGGTAAACATGCAGTAGCTTGTGCTGCAGATTTAAAAGGATAGGAAAAAATATTAGAAGTTCAGATACAACAGCAAACAGAAGTTCAGACACTATAACTCAAAAGGCAAGGAAGGATGAACAGAAGTTCAGATACTATAGTTCAGACAATATAACAACAGAAGTTCAGACAATATAACTCCAAGGCAAGGGAGAAATGAACTGAAGTCCACATACTACAACAACAGATGTTCAGACACAAACTAGCATCTCTGGCAGCAACAAAGTTAAGAAGAAGAAAACTCACTCTGAATACTTCTCCAGACCCTCTTCACTAAGCACATACTGTTTCAACGTCCGGGCCTCAGATAGATGAGGGTAACTGTATTTTTTAGGGGAGCGACAGCAGAACGCCACTTCAAAGGCAATCTTGATGCTCTCTTGGAGGAAGTTATGTTGCCAGACTCAACTGCCGGTTTCCTCCTAGTGATGACAACATTCTTCCCACCTCTCCCAGCAACAGTACCAGCAGCAGATTTACCGTTCTTCGGGTGAGAAATCTTCTCAAAATCATCATCAGATGAAATCACTTCTGCTTCGGCTGCTTCGATTACACCAACCTTCCTAGAGCAAGGGGTTTTTGGAGTACCACGAATACCACTAGCCTGCTTCCCCACCTTGGAAGGAATAAGGGTTCGAGGTCTATCATCTTCTATCGGAGTTGTACTCGTCGATTCCTCCCTAGGCTGGTATTCCTGTGACCCGAGGAATAAGTAGTGGTAATAGGTCAAGTCCAATGGCTCCACTGCAAAAAAAGCAAGAGAAAAAAGACGATTAAATATAACTGAAGTTCAGGTACAACACAATGTGCAGCCCAACTAATATAGATGACATGGTTACTAGTCAAGCTGATCTAAAAAATTTAGTTGCATTTAAATACTAAACGAAGTTCAGGCACAACCAAAAGGCACAGTTCAAGATAAAACTGATGAACTGGAAAACATTCAACTATAGCTAACAAAAGCATAGAAAGGCATCATCTCTGAAGTTCTAGTTCTACTAGAAGAAATGCTCGTGTCAAAGTAAGCAATGAAAGGAAAAAAATACTGAAACAAAACACACAAGAAAAATAAAAAGGATAAAAAATGAAGTTCATGTACAAGAAATGCTCCTCTCCATCTGAAAGCAGCAGCCCAGCCAGATCTCAAAGAAGAAGTTCAAGTTCAAGAAAGAATGAAGTTCATGTAGAATAAAAGATTTGGTACAGGTAAGTAGTCCAAGTTCCAAGACTTACATGTGTAGTAGCCAAACAAAGCTTGGAAGTCTGTCTCAAACAGGTTGGAACAAGCGATTGAGTACATCAACGTCTTCCTGATATCTGTGATATTTTCATGGGAATAATTTGCAAGAACCCCATCATGATACGAATTAACATTCGTAAGCATGAAGAATCCGCGGTCGATACTACCATCAAACACAAAAAAGAATCGTGTTATAAAAAAAGCCAACGAATAAAAGATGTCGCATCTTAAGTACAACTACAGTTAAACAAAAGTGATAAAGAGAAAAGTGGAACTCATACTTGTTAGTCTACTAGGGCACATCAATCCAATCCAAAGGGAAATGGTCGACAGAAAGAGGACTGAAGGGTGTCTCCCTGTTGTTACTGGCATCGTTCCAAAGCTTCTTGATGTTATCAGTCATCCACCGAAACAGGTGTACCGCACAGTCATCGTCTGGTCCATAGTAGGAGTCTGTAACATCCCAAAATTCTAAATTTTGGAATGTTATAATAAATAGATAGATTTGATTGATTGTTTGATTGATTGTGTGAAATTGAGTGAAATTCGACACTTTTTGAAAGTTAAATGAGAGGGAATAAAAGGACTTTCCCAAACTTTCCTATTTGCTTTTTGATCTTCGTGAATTCAAATACTTTTCATCACAAAACCCTGGAGATAAGATGACATGATGTGTTTCACAATTCCCAGTTGAAGAAGTGCCATGCAGAGATGGCTAATATTTCCCTGTAAAGACGCTTGACCCTGGAAAGGATAATGAAGTTCCACGAAGTGGAATATGGACTTCATAAGTATAAGTTTTTATCTCGGTATGAGGGATATCCCACGAGGATGAAGAGATAAATTACTATTGGATATAAAGGAGGTATGATATTGGAAATATGGATCAATGGAAACTCCATGATGAGTCTGAGTAATCATGTCTTAGTTTGGTGCCAATAGAAGGAAGTAAGACGATACAATTGGATGGATTTTAAGTATGCTAGGGATCTGGAAGTTGGAAGTTGGAATAATGATCAGTTGCCCGATGATAAGTTCAAGGACTACAAGTGATGAGATGGGCCATAACCCACAGGCCACATGACCTGCCAAGAAGCAAGCACACTCTTGCTGAAGGAAAAACCCCGAAGGAAGATACGACGTTTATCGATAGACGATCTTATAGGAGTTTACGCAAACCTGAGAGTGGTGAAGGAATGATAGATGGTTGTTTGGCTTGCAGAATCCATGGATTTATCCGAACCCAGTTCGTCGACAGGAGAAATTCTGCAATGCTTGTGAGGATGACCGAGTGTTAGAATGCGAGATTCGCTGAACCGTATACAAGGTAATGATTGGGTGCGGGATGGATTGATCACCATACCGACTTACTCTTATTATTCGCCTTGCTATATAGGATGGTCAATCTGAGTGACTTGCCTATAGTAGAGAGACGACGATATTAAACCTTGCTAAACCTTAGAATGGTATAAGAATTTTTCCCTTGTACACGGCAGCTTTTTGCCAACCGTAGGTTATACAGTGAGGATCAACCCAGACCCATTTCCTGCAGGAGAAACCATAAATTGTTGACCACCATAAGATGTCGATAGTTGATTAGTATTGGTGCCAGACCCGTCCGCTAAGAAGAGCCAGTGTCGGAATAACCTTACCTAGATGAAAGACAGAAGAATTGAGGAAAAGGTTATGCCACTACCGGAAGAGCTCGAGGATCTGAGAAGACCGACACTGTCAAGAATAAGGATTGAGTATATGAGTTTTGATGGAACAGTAACCATGCTTCTAAGGGTGGTAGCACCCCAGACCCCTGTGATGATCGATGGATTTTGAGGAGACCCCCAAACCCTAACCTAATTCTTGCTAGCCTCTCCGAATCTCGAGGACGAGATTCATTTTAAGGGTGGTAGGTTTGTAACATCCCAAAATTCTAAATTTTGGAATGTTATAATAAATAGATAGATTTGATTGATTGTTTTATTGATTGTGTGAAATTGAGTGAATTCGAAACTTTTTGAAAGTTAAATGAGAGGGAATAAAAGGACTTTCCCAAACTTTCATATTTGCTTTTTGATCTCCGTGAATTCAAATACTTTTCATCACAAAGGAGAGAAGATGACATTACTTCTTCCATTTATTTTAAATGAAATGGGGTGTTTGAAAATATTTGAATTTCAATTGGGAAAATATTTTCCCAATTCTGAAACTTTATGCAACTCAATGATTTTCACGAGCGAAGATAAAATGACTTCTTCAAATTATGAAATATGAGTTGGGAGTTTCAAGGATCAAATTCAAAGTCCTTTTGGGATTAATTTTAATTTGGAGTTATTTGGGTTTTATCAAAAAAAAAATTCTCCAAAAATAAAGTATATGGAAATTAGGGTAACATGATTCCCTACAATAGAAAATTGGAGAAAAATTAATTTGAAATCATTTTGGTATTTTAAAAATGATTTTTGTTGGATTTTAGTAGACCAGTAGCACTATTTGAATTATTAGAATTTGTGT
This sequence comes from Triticum dicoccoides, assembly GCF_002162155.2. Taxonomy (NCBI): domain Eukaryota; kingdom Viridiplantae; phylum Streptophyta; class Magnoliopsida; order Poales; family Poaceae; genus Triticum; species Triticum dicoccoides. The sequence goes on along the minus strand of NC_041392.1, from coordinate 313,441,247 downwards.
GTATTTTATTAAATGCTAGGAAAATGTCCATGTTGTAGAAAATCTTTTTCTGCAAATTTTGGTATATTGTATGCCTATAGTTTGTTTTTATTTCTTATTGTTTTATTATTTCTTTTGTCTGTTAAACGTTTTTTTTAAAACCTTCCCGCCGACTAGGCCGGCCCAGCTCCCAGGCCACGGCCCAGCCCACCTCCTCATCGTCCCCGAGCTCGGGAGGGACTCCCGAGCCAGCACACCGCCTTACCCCTCCTCCACGCCACCTCCTCTCCTCCCCTTATATAGAGCGGCCCCGAGCCCCGCCTCTCTTTCCTCGCCTCGCCACGCTGCATCCCGCTGCCACCGCCGCGCGCATCTCGCCGCCGCCGCCGCCGCGCCGCATCACCGCCGCAGCCGCTCGCCTGTGCCACCGCACCGCTGCCAG
>NC_041392.1:313427453-313440248 GCF_002162155.2 Triticum dicoccoides | reverse complement strand
GAAGTCGCGCCGCCGCTTGCTCGCCTCGCCACTGCCGCGCTTCGCGCTGTCGCCGCCGCACCGGAAACCGCCGCCACCGCCGCCCCGAACCGGTAATAGACCGCCCGGTTCACCAGTTTGGTTTTCATTTTTTTTAAAAAGACCCTAGATCGGTTTTCTACAAAAAACCTAGATCTATTTTTTAAAGTCTAGTTATTCCGTGAACTATTCGTTAGTTAGGGTTCGTAGCGAATGGTTTTCGTTCAGTAGTGTTCGGTAGCGAATGTTTGCTATTTAGATTTTTCGTTTTCTGTTTTTTTACGCCAGGGACCTAGTTGTAGTTGTTTTATTTTACAAATTAGTCCCTCGGTTTCAAACGACTATAACTTTTTACTCGTTAGTCCAAATTCAACGAAACCAACGCCCACGTCTTCGTTATGATCCCCTCTATCCAGTAATCCAACTCAAACATGTTTTTGAAAAGTTTAAATTTTTTAATTAGATCAGATTTGAATTCAAACTTCGTTTGATCATAACTTGAGTTTCGTAGCTCCGTTTCAGTTGATTCTTTTTGCAAATTGAAGCTCTTGACCTAAACTTTATGATAAGGCCAAATTCACATAATTTTGGTACTGTTAGAAATTGTTTTATGTTGCAAGAGCTATTTTCTTGGTTTTGATGTTTTCCGAATTGTCTTCTTCGATCTTTCTGATCTTTGAGTGATTTCTTATGTGTGGTTACTATTGCTTGCTTACGATAGATTGACCGGAGTGTGACGAGTAGATCTATCAAGATTTTTGAGTGCGAATCATCTTCATCAACATTGCAGGCAAGTTCACACTTTGATCATATCCCTTTTCATACCCAGTTTTTATGCATTAGTTACAACCCTCAAACATTGCATGAGTAGGATTGATAACATGTGGGTATTGGGAAGTAGTTGATGAGGTAGGAACCTATTGCCCTGCATTCAAACCTTGGGAGTTACTATTACTTTATGCTTTCATTGCCATGCTATGCTCGTAGACGTGGATTAGGTTTGAGAGTATTTCATGACAGATGTGAGATTGTTAATTAATGGTTTACTTAAGGTGGCAACTTAAACACACATCTGGGTGGATTCAGGCACCTGGTTATTCTAGGATTGCCTGTCTAGGCACCTGGGTAGACCAGGATTGCCTGTTTTTTTATGGACCGCCACCTAGGCTCAAAGGGATCATGAGATTTTTCATGCTAGAAACTTCCGTGTGCAGCCACAAGCTATTATGGGCTCTAGCATAGTTGATTAAGTCATGTGAACTCTTACAGTGGTAGACTAGCAGATGTAGGGGTAGTAGGTGGTACGGTCTACCCATCGTAAGGTGCAAACGCTTCTGAAAGACTATGTCTCGGTCATCCGTTTCTCAAACACCATGTAGTGCGAGAAATCCAACGGAGGAGATCGGGCTTGTGGGGAAAAGTGCGCAAACCACTGCAGAGTGTATAAACTAATCATGATTAGCCGTGTCCCCGATTATGGACAACTTGAGTATATAGTACCTGGATTATCATCTGAATCTCATCATGTTACTTTAAATAATTTTGTTGGGTTTAATGATGTTACTTAATTGGGATTGAGAATGCTGTCCACCATTCTCAATGTTCAACAACCACCATGATAGCTAAATAAAATTTATTCCTTTGTAGTAGGGAAAAATTGGCTTTTCGCAAAAACCTTATAACCATAGAGCTTTTCCACCAGCCATATATGCATGTAGTGATAGCCATTGTTCATCATTCTCTATGGTGTGAATTTGCTAGTGCATTCAATGTACTGACCCTTTGTGGCTGCAACGTCTCATGTTGCAGGATTATCTTACGACGAGTAAGTGATATGTTAGGGTTATGATTTCTACACTCAACTTTGCCGTTGGTGTTGATGGGAATCCACAACCTTGTTACTTCCGCTATTTTGGATTGAGCTAATAGTATTTATGTTACTTTATACATGTGATTTACCTCTGTTATAAATCCTCGAGTACTGTGTGTGTCAGCATACCGATCCAGGGATGACACTTAAGCACAGAGACTTGATCCATTCGGGTCAGGTCGCTACAAGATGGTATCAGAGCACATGTTGACTGTAGGACGTGACCCTAGAAACTGGCAAGCCCATAGCAAAGATTTTTCTCTACAACTTTCCCTTTCAAAAGGATCTTTTACCTCTATTCTTTTCCGAGCTTATTCAAAAATTCCTTTTAGTGAGACCATATCCCTTTCCCCTTTTGACCACACGAAGATTCGACTGATGAGACCACTCCAAGAAGTACCAGATATTGGACAACTAAGACCGCTTCGGAATGAAGAGGATTTTACTGTGCATCTGAATAATGGAAACTACAACGGTTGAAGACTCCGAAGACAAGTAGAATTTGAAGGCTCTGAAGAATCCCTAGATTTGTATGACCTAGGAAGGCTACCCTTATGGAACTTGACAGATTATGGAAGTTGTCAATGCCCGAGATCAGGGTGTATCGGAGAAAGACTGGAGCATGGAGAGTTAAAAACTTAAAGTTTTGTCAAAGAAAACCCTAAGGCAGGAGATATCAACTATGGAATGATAGCTCATGGCAATGACAAGGGCAGAAACATGGTTATCCGTGATGTCATCGCCGCTGATGCTATTGTCACCGTGCTGAGTTAAGGATGCATTTCTTCAGAATGGATTTGATGGAAGAAGGCTAATGGAGCACCTATCAGTAAGATGAAGTTTTAACCTTAGCCGGTGTATCACCAGGATCTGGAGTGTTACATCAAGAAGTTAAGATGGATCTACCAGAAGCAGTATTTTGACAAGGAAGTATTTCATGAGGAAGTCAGGACCCTGAAGATGAGAGTAGCCAAGCTGGAGGAGCAAAACCTCGAGAAACTGGAGATTTGTCAGGAACTAGACCATGGTTCATGCCAAGGATGTTGAAACCTAGAAGTTTGAAATACAACTCCAGAATATTAAAGGATGTCACGAGAGATTGCACGTCAACAGAGATGATATGGCAAAAGAACTTGAGAAGACAAGCATGATCGGAAGAAGCCATTGGAGGCGTGAACAAGACTCATAGAGCTTGATGACTTTGAAGATTTATTGACCTTTAGAAGACCAAACCCCAGTTATATCCCTACGTTAGAAACGACGAATTGTGAGTTGTCATTTGTTTGATGTTTTTCCGACAACCACAATAAAAATCTGTCTTTTCAAAACTATTGTTTGTATTGTGTGCATCCCTCTCTATCTCTCTTATCTCACCCCAAACCCATGGACCCAATAGAGGATGAATGAAGATGAGCTTATATTTCCTGGACCGATAAGTCAATTGGAGACGGACCGATGGATTCAGAACACGGAGGATCACATGAAGAATAACCCTGTAGTTGGAAAGGATAAGACCCAGCCTGCTCTTCCGTGCTTTGAAAGAGGTGCTGCTACTTTGTGGAGAATGTACCAAACCATGAATGGATGGCAAGGAGTAACCACTTGGAAAGAATTTAAGTTGACTCTGCCAAAGTCTTGGATTGTTTCCCAGAAGTTGAAGCCTTATGGAAAGGATATGAAGAAACCTTGTGCATGCAAGATTTGTGGAGAAATAGGACACACCCATAAAGAACACAAGGATGAATGCCCAAATTGTGAAGGAAGTCACCCAGTTGAAGAATGCCCAACTAGGCAGATTACTTGTTTCTTGTGTGAAGGGACTACCCACTACCCTGCTCAGTGTCACATTTACCCCATGGTAGAAAGAGCCATCCAGAAGAAGAAAGAAGTAATGAAAGGAGCCCTCATGGAAATTTTAGAAGAAGCTGTGATGAAGGAAGATGTGGAGGACACACCTAAAGAGGACCCGAGTAAACCCTGCACTAAGTCTTGCTATTCATGTGGAGAAGAAGGACACATCTCCCAAAATTGTTTGAATGGGGATCTAGTAAAATTCCCGACAGAGGAAGTAGAGTATGACCCACAAGAAATAGAAGCCCTAATTGGAAATGAAAAGGTCTAGGAAGAGAAACAGATTGGATTCCAGGAAGGATCTGAGTCATATCACCTGTTACAGGTGCAAGGAGACAGGGCACTACCTCAATAGTTGCCCAAAAAGGAAACCTCGATACTTGTTAGATGTAATATGTTTTAGTTGTAATGAAGCAGGGCACTTTGCCAGAGAATGCCCCAAGGAGAAGGAAACTTGTGCTAGATAGTTGAGTTTGCAACAAAAGAAATGGAGTAGTAGAAGTGCGAATGTTTTCTTTTATATTGAGGTGTTGAGTTGAGACATGTAATGGAAAAGCGAGAGATTGTAATCATTTGAGAATGAATAAAGTTAGCATTGTTGGTACTGATATGGATTTTATGAGTTATTACTCTATGAAGAAGGATTTTGACCATTTTTGAGGATAAGAGAAATATGGTCTATGGAAGATTTGTGCATTTTAAGGGTGGTAGTACCCTGTAAGAACCCTTGACCCCTGGAAAAGATAAGGATACTCCACTGAGTGGATTTCGGACAAAATGAATACGAGTTTTTTCTTGATATGTGTGATGCCCCAAGAGTATGTGGGATGAAGTGGAGACCGTCAGTTGTTTGGACCAAATGTGATCAAGGAGTCAGAAGAGAATGTTAAGTTTATTTGAGATAGACTGAAGGTAGCTCAGTCCAGGCAGAAGAGTTATGCAGACTTAAAAAACGCAAGGAGGTAGTCTATGACATTGGAGACAGAGCATGTCTTCATGTGTTCCCTCTGCGAGGAATTAATCGATTTGGAGTTAAGGGAAAATTAGCCCCGAGATTTGTAGGACCATACCGAGTTTTGGAGCGTATGGGAGAAGTGGCCAACAAGTTGGAGTCACCCAAAGGACTGTCAGGAGTTCATGATGTGTTTCACAACTCCCAGTTGAAGAAGTGCCATGCAGAGATGGCCAATATTTCCCTGTAAAGACGCTTGACCCTGGAAAGGATAATGAAGTTCCACGAAGTGGAATATGGACTTCGTAAGTATAAGTTTTTTATCTCGGTATGAGGGATATCCCACGAGGATGAAGAGATAAATTACTATTGGATATAAAGGAGGTATGATATTGGAAATATGGATCAATGGAAACTCCATGATGAGTCTGAGTAATCATGTCTCAGTTTGGTGCCAATAGAAGGAAGTAAGACGATACAATTGGATGGATTTTAAGTATGCTAGGGATCTGGAAGTTGGAAGTTGGAATAATGATCAGTTGTCCGATGATAAGTTCAAGGACTACAAGTGATGGATCGCAGTGCAAAACTAATACAGAGGCAAAGAACAAAGATATTTCATACACAATCATGTGCATCCATGCTATCTGGACCAGTCGCCAAGAAGTAATTCCTCACACGGGAATCCAATTAACCTCTAAAAATCTTGTCCTAAAATAATGCAGACAAAGCCAACATATGAAAATAAAAAATGAGACAAACAAGTTTTAACTAAAATGATAAGGAACAATACAGAAAAGAAAGCACTATATGGTTGACTTACACAAACCCAATACGGCAGGATGAGTTTATCCGATCCCTGGTACTTCGCACGTAGACAGTAGAGTGCAACCTCAGCCACATTAGATCGAAGCATTCCACGAGGAGCAAAAGATATTGTGACATCCTCAACAGAAGCTTCACACTCATTGTTTTGGAACATAATCGTTGATCTAAAACAAAAGCAATAGAAAGTAAAAGAAGTTAAGCATCAGGAACTCAGGAAGTTCAGTTACATCACAACATGAAGTTCAAAAGGCTAGAAGTTCAGCACCAAAGAAGTAAAAATTAGAAGTTCAACAACACAGAGTAAAGTAGTTCAGGTATGAAACCACAGGCAGTTCACAGGGGGTAGATGGATGTAAAATATTGACCACCTGCACTCACCTCTTGGAACGATCATTCTTAAGTCTAGTTACACTGAAATAAAAGTCATCAAGCTTCTTTCGGATGACAACAAGGTCATTATCTGCTCAGCAAAAGAAATAGAAATTAAGTGCAACATTCAAGCACATAGATTCACAACAGTTTCAATCAATAGCAACATTCAAGCACAACATTCAAACACAAAGCACATCTTAGCTGCTGCACCAGAAAACATAAAAACACATGCATTACAAACCTTCCCCCCCCCCCACATAGAAAACATGTTAACTTAACTTTATTTACAACCCACACGACAAAGCATTAAACCAGAAATTCAACTTGCACCACACAGGCAGTTCACAGGGATTTCATGGACAAAAACAAACAACAAAAGGGACAGGGATGGGGAAAGAAGAGAGAAGCATGCTCCTCTCTTTATGGATTCTTGCCTAGACCAGTGGGAGCACTGGAATGATCAACCTCCTCTCCATAGCTATCGCTTTCAGTCTATTCATCGTCATCTCTAGTAGACATTGCAGCGTGTCGGGAAGGTCACTGGCAGTAGCTGGAGCAGCTGGAGAATCTGAAACAACAAAAATTGTTGGCTGTGTTTGAATAGTATCAACATCAACTGATGGCTCTGCTACAGGAGACTTCTCCGGGCTTGCAGCAGCACTACCACCAGTCTCAACAGCAGCCTCGATGGGATATTTCTCCAAAATGATATCTCCAGCTGTCTTGCCCTGCTCAGCATCATTAACCTCAGCTGTCTTGCCCTGCTCAGCACCAGAAACCTCAGCGCCAATGGACGACCGAGGTTCAGTCGGGTCCACCCCGTCGGAGCAGCCGGTACCTAACACGGACTTGTTTGCAACATTCTCTGGAGTAACACTAGCATCATCATTCTGCAGCAAAAATAGAAAGTCATTACAAAGGGCCACATAGTGATAAAATGCACAAACAAGTAAAATACAAAATGAGACAAATGGACAAGAAAAATGGTACCTCATTTTCAATGCCATGAACCTCATCAACTAATACATCACTATCAGGAGCAGGTTCATCCACCGGGGCAGCTTCATGCACAGGTAACACAGGTAAAACATCCTCCTCAACCCTAGCACCATCATCAACAGCCTACAAAAAAATCATGTAGAAAACAAATACCTAATCAGCAGAAGTTCACATTACATAATCAGAGAAGGTCAGCTATGACAACTGACCCATAATGGAAGTCCAAGTACAGTAAACATAGCAGTTCAGATATCAAACTACTCTAAATACAAAAGGGAACAAAAAGGGCCAGTCATCTAAGTCATAGAAGTTCAGGTGCTATAGCCCATGAAGTTCAGGTGTTGTACCCATGAAGTTCAGGTGCTATAAATAGAGAAGGTCAACTAGGAAACACTAGTACTAAAACTAAAAGTTTACAACACATGAAATCAATAAGGGTCACCTATGACTAAAAACAGTAATAACTGAAAGCTGACAATGAACAGAATCTGTTTACCTCTTTGGTATGCTCCACGTGGCCTCCTTCACAACCCAAACAAATAGAATCCTGCCTCTGAATCTATCTCACAACAACACCCGCCTCATCTTCAAAAGGCTTGCAATGAGCATCCTGCATTTCCTTGATCAACGCAAAGCTAGTCCACAGGTGGGAAGTGCTCTGACGAAGCTCTTCAAGAAATTTAGCTTAAATTGACAAGACCTCCTTCGAAGACTCAGCATCAAATCCGTGTCCAGGAGGAAGAATCCCATCAATGCGACTAAGACGCTCAACAGTTGAAGGAACACGGGCCAACTCCCCACAAACAGTTTCAAGAAGACCATCAATCCAAACCAGGGATACATTGCCAGCTTCAAACAAATTCTCGGAAGACACACCACCTGCAGCACTCACACGGGTAGAAGAACCTCCTGGATCTACAGGGGGGCACCAGTATTAACATCCCGAGAGAATTCAAATCTTGGGGAAGTTCTACTACCTAGGCCGGCAGCACGAGGCATAGTTAGAACAGGACGACGTTCGATAACCCTAAAGAACACAACCTCGGCCTGTGTTTTCCACTGAATACAAAAACAAAAGTCAACACGTCAGAAAACAAACGAAGCAACATGGGAACAAAAATATAGAAGACAATACCACAAGTTCAAGTTAAACTACACAGGAAAGAATGATGCGTATAAGCACTCACAGGCAGTCTCCCAAACACCCAGTTGGCTGGGTCAGCATCACCCTTCTTAACCAAGTTAGCCATAGCAAGCTCAAGAAGCTTGACCTGATCCATGAAATTGATGCGAGGGGTCCTCAAGTCAATATTAGGCGTCTTGCCAATGATAAGGCAGTCCAGATACATAAGAAGCGGCGCGATGGCACAACCTGTGACAGCTTTTCCTCTGCTAGTACCTTGTTGATACCTAACAACAGCACTCCGAATATCGTCAACAACCAACTGGCAGTAGTCCATATCTGCCATATCCTCAAACACAAGATTCTCAGCCATTGCTGCCTCCCTGGACACACGTGTAGACGTTCCAGGGATAATAACTTCATGAAAACAATCAGGTAAAACACCTGCAGAGCAAGATCATCCTTCGTCTCATCCTTCACAAGTCCCGCGAGGATATTCCGCAGATCCTTTGTCTTGATGTCGTCACTCCTAGCGTACCCAAGCTTGCCCTTCAACCTCATAACAGCATCATCAAACCCATCATTCAAGGGCCGAGGAGGGGTACGACTACCTTGAGGGAATCCAAACAGATGGTGAATAGCATCAGTTGTAATACACAGAACCTTGTTCGCCTCACCCATGTCCAGAATCATGGTTGTAGGGTCGATCCTTTTGTAGATGTTGCCCATCAAAGGACGAGAAACATTGGAATCAACCTTCAAGTCAAACACACAACCCAAACCAGCCTTGATAACCCTTGTCTTGTGCCTAGCTTGTAGCATTTTCGCACACGTCATGACCTCTCCTAGTGAGCAGCGAACTGTCTTGTTAAAACGCTTTGCCTCCTCTCTTCCCCCTCTCAGGCCGCTCCACAAGTTGATACTAAAAAAATGTAATGACAAGGAAGAAAGGCAGAACAATGAGATACACAAGCTTCACCAGAATTCCACTAATGCCTACATGTGCAGTACATTTCAGAAGTCCAACTATGTCTACATAGGCAGTACAACCATGTATGACCAGAAGTAAAGATGCTTTCAAACTGTTGGAAATTTACAAAAGCAGAAGTTCTACCATGTACACCAAGGCAGTAATCAAACATGTATTTCAGAAGTCCAACTATGTATACATAGGCAGTATAACCATGTATGACCACAAGTTAACATGCTTTCAAAAATGTTGGAAATTTAAAAATAAGAAGTTCAACCATGTACGCCAAGGCACTAATCAAACATGTATACCAACAAGTTAAGCTAATCTCTTCATGTATATATCCAGAAGTCCAACTATGTACACAAAGGCAGTAATACCATAAAAGCAAAGCAGATCGGCTAATTTATTCGTCTATATGGAGCAGAAGGTCAGCTATGTACGCCAAGGCAGTGCTAAAAACACAAAAACTACAACAATAGCGACAAATGCTCTAAAAATGGTAAACATGAGACATTCATACTTGATCAGCCGCAGCATCATCATCGTCGTCCTCGTCATCAGCATTGAAATCAGCATCATCCTTGGCCTCTGTATTAACACGAGAATGCTTCTTCTCACCCTTGTTGACCTTTGCAGGTGCAACCTTGCGCTTGACGCTGCATTTCTTCCCCTTACCAGATGCACCAGCACCAAGCGGAGAAGGTGTAGGTGCGGCAGTGGCAAGCACAAGAGTTCTACATCATGGCGTACCACCGAGGCCTAGCCCTTCCTCTTCAGCAAGTTCTGCAAGCCTTGAAACACGTGGGCTCCTCCAAGGAGTAACTCCACCAACTACATGCTTCCTTGCAGCAGTCTTCTTGATTTTCTTCTTAATAGGGACAACCGTGCCATCACTGCCACATGGCACGTCTTCCCCAACCGTGAGCTCAGCCGCATGAAAATATCCAGGAACATCAGAACATTTCTCAAGGGGGGCAGCCTCTTCTTGTCAAAATCTTCTTGCTTCTTCCTCTTACGTTAGTCCTCCACAAGAAGCTGAAGAGGCACATCATCGGGTTGCATGACAGGTTCAGTGCCATCAATAGACTGCGACTGCGTCTCTGACATCTGAAGAGAGCACACAGGATCCGGAACAGAATCACACCATTTGACTGACGGAGCCCCCTGCTCAGCAGCAGTGGGGTTTTCTGAAAAATCCAACTTAGATAGAACATCGTTGATGGTGTTCACAGCTTCCTCCTCTGTGGATACATCTGCAAAGAACACAAAAAAATAAAGGAAAAAATAAAAAAAGTTAGGAACAAAAACAAAAAACTACCGCGGGAACAAGTTAAAAAAACATGGCTCGAGAATTTAGAATAAAAAGAAAAGGGGTTTCACATACTAGGTGAAGCAAGAGCTGCAGAAGCAAGATCCTCGAGGCTTGAAAAATTCTGAAGGCTCGAAGCAACCTCAGCAATCACAGTCAAAGGGATTATGGGTGATTTAGCCGCATTAGATATTGGAGCATTAGTATTAACTTTTGAAGCTCCATCTTTATCGCACGCATTTTTTCAGAACTATTCAACTCATCACCATCTACAAAAAATGCAAGTAAAAAGGCAGCTGAGTTCTAATCCGCAATCCTACACCAAAGGGACTTCTACATTTACAACAATGTCCAATACCTAGAAGTTCAACAATACCTAACAAAGCAGTAAACACAATAAACAAACTAAAATTTACATACTAAATATAAAACCAATCTACACCAGAGGGGCTACTACATATAACATGAATGTCCAGAAGTTCAACAATATATAACAAAGCAGTAAAACAAAATGTGCATAATAGAAGTTCAACCAAATTTCATTATAAACAAACAATAATTAAAACCAGAAGTTCAACTATGTGACCCAAGAAAGTAGCACATAAAAAAGATGTAGCATGACCACAAATAGTATTTCACTCGCAAACTAAATATCAATATCATGAAAATGATAACAAAAAAACAAAGATATACACTATAAATATGAAACATTTGGGAAGTCCAACAACACTTGGTGACATAGTTCACCAGCAATTCATCAAATAAAAATTAAGCAACACTCCACTAACTAAAACTAAGGGTAAAATGCATACACATGACCATTGTTAGAAGTTCACACTTTTAAGAAAGGGCAGTCCAACAAGACAACTAAGTGAAGATATGGGCAGCCATATATAAGAAAACTGCTATTTAAAATACAAGAGCCAACCACAATAAAATACCTGGAGAAGGTTTTTAAGCCATGACAACACAGCCCCTTGATGAATGGATCTCCAAACCCTAGAACAACCTACTGAAAACAGGGGATAGATTGCATATAGTTAGCAAGTAGAAAATCATACAATAAATACAAAAGGCAACTAAATCAAACCCTAGGATGAAACAACTAGAACATATAAACAAGTATGAAAAGATGAACAATAGAACATCTAAGCAAGTACAACAAAAAAAGTATCCATAAACTAACTAGCATGTGACAGACACAATCTAGACTTCGAAATCAACAACACTAAGACAATTAGATGCATCAGATCCAGTATCAACCGCAGCACCACACCCTCTCTTACATGCATCTGACTGTTGAAATCACCAAAGGGGAGTGAAATCCACACAGGTATGAAGGAAGAAATAGCACACACAAGCATCTCACAGACAAATCTGACCATGGGGGAATGGAATCCACCCACCACACGCACAAAAACCCTACCTAATCTCCCACCCAACCATCAGAAGAAGGGGTAGGAGGCGGACGCGAGAGCACACAGAAGAAACAGACATGCCTCGACAGATCTGGCGAAACTAAGAGCAAGCATTAGGGGGGAGCCAACATTTGTACCTCTCCAAACAACCACTGCACGCATGAATCCGTGGTGGTTCTTCCACTCCCCATGACGCCACGTGCACCTTGCAACCGTGTAGGCGCTTGCCGCCCTCGCTTTAGAGCAGAAAGAGAGTGGGCTGGGCGAGGGAGAGCGGGGCGTGGGGGAGAAATAGGAGCGGGGGCGTGCGCCGGTGTAACACCCCGGATGTAACTTTCCCAATTTTGTACTCCAACTCTTGCCGTTTCCGGCGTTAAGTTATTTATTTCCTCGGGTTCGGGTCTTTGTCTCGGTGTGTTGTTATCATTTTCATGCATCTCATATCATGTCATCATGTTCATTGCATTTGCATACGTGTTCGTCTCATGCATTCGAGCATTTTCCCCGTTGTCCGTTTTGCATTCCGGCGCTTCGTTCTCCTCCGGTGGTCATTTCTAGCTTTCTTTCGTGTGTGGGGATTAAACATTTCTGGATTGGACCAAGACTTGCCAAGCGGCCTTGGTTTACTACCGGTAGACCGCCTGTCAAGTTTCGTACCATTTGGACTTCGTTTGATACTCCTACGGTTAACCAAGGGACCGAAAAGGCCTCGTGTGTGTTGCAGCCCAACACCCCTCCAATTTGTCCCAAAACCCACCTAACTCTGCTCCATCATCTAGAGCGTTCGATCACGATCGCGTGGCCGAAAACCGCACCTCATTTGGACTCTCCTAGCTCCCTCTACCCCTATATATAGATCCCCACATTCCAAATCCCGGGCGAAACCCTAGAAATCGTCCCCGCGCCACGCCGGAAAAAAATCCAGCCGCCGGACATTGTCCGCTCCGCCGCCCGGGCCAATAGGTGCCCGCCACGTGGCACTCCACCGCCAGCCACCGCCGCGGCCCGCGAGGCCCGCTCGGGGCCCCCGCGAGCCCATCGCCGCCGCCTGCCTCCTCCTCAGCCCGAGCCGGCCGCCCGCC
>NC_041392.1:313417069-313426661 GCF_002162155.2 Triticum dicoccoides | reverse complement strand
CGGATCCGCGCCGCCCGCGCCTCCCGGAGCCAGATCCGGCCGCCCCGCCGGAGTCCGGCTGCTCCCCGGCCTCCCCCCGCCGCGCTCGAGCCTCGCCGTCGCCGGAGACGGAGGAACCGGCCTCTTCTCGCCGGAGTTGATTTTTTTTTCTCGCGGGGTTTTTTTTTCTACTAAGTCCCAGATATTTTCAGTTCAAGTGCTCTTGTTCGTCAGGCTGTAACTTTGCATCCGTAGCTCCGATTCATGCATATAGCATATCAAAATGTTTATCTCAGAGAGTACATCATTTCATTCCATTGCATCATTTTCATTTGAGCTCATCTCGATGCCCGAAATGCCGTTAGAATAGGGCTACTTGAGTTAATTGTCAGATGTGCTACTCCGTTTAGGTTTTTGTCATTTTTGCCATGTTTAATGTGTGCATGATATGCCCTGATGCTCTACATGTGTTTTGTTAAGGGTTTTGTCATCTTTTCAGAGGTGCAACCCATGTATTTATAGGATGTGTGTGGTGACTAGTGCAAGCTTGCAAAGTGGTGCACTTAGTAATTCTGTTTTCAGGGACTTAGCATTTCCACTAAGTTCTTGATCTGTTTATCTCATGATGCCATATGTTCATGTTGTTTCCTAGTGATCCATGCCTATTTTGAGGATGATCAGTAAGGATGTTTTGTTAATATTGTAGTGCTCTATCCATCCTTGTCTTTGTTTGTTATTATGGAGCACCCTAGCTTGAGTCAATCGAGCTCTACTTTTGCTACTTTGTGAATCTGGGCAGATTGTCAACTTGTTTGCGATTTTGCCGGTGATGTTGTAGTTGATCCGTGCATGCTATGTTATTGTTCTTGCCATGTATCGATTGAATTTTGTGCGTTCTTGATGGGTGTATGCTTGTCTTGCCATGACTTGCACCGTAGTGAGTGCATCGAGCTCGTAAACATGCCTACTTGAGTTATATTTCAGCATGTGTCAGTTTTCACTAAGTATGTGATCTGAGTATGTTTTTGCTATGTTCACATGCTTGCAATTGTATTTTCCGATCCCTTTTGGCTCAAGGTCACTAAGGGACTTTTGTTAAGCTCTTTGAGTAGCTCCATGCCATGCTTTACTTTGCCATGTTTAGGTCCTGTAGCATGTAGTTTTGTGGCTCCGAAGAGGGCTACCTGATCTGAAATTCCACACAAGTGTTAATTTCACTAAGTCTGAGATCTGTTTGCCATATGCATTTTTGCCATGCTTGTTTGAACCTGTTAATGGATGAATTGGCCGTAGCTTAGTGCTAGACTTTTGTTAAGCATCTTGTGTGCATCCCTTCCATGTATTTTGTTGTCATGTTTGGGTGCTGTAGCATGTTAATTTCATTGCATTTAGATGCCTACTTGCTGTAAATCACAGACCGGTGTCATTTTTGAATCGCTTGCCATTTCCAAACCGTAACTCCGATTCCGGCGTTCTTTATATCGTTTTCAAGCGATTTCATCTCATCTTTCCAGTGGCACACTTGGATTTCTAAGTTGAGGCCAGGTTCATGCATTTCCTGTCATATCTTGCATTTCGCATCCCGCATCGCATCCCGCATAGCATACCATCTTTGCATTGCGTTGTTTGAGTTTGCACGTGTTTGATTGTATCCTTGTTGCTTGTTTGTCTTGTTTGGGTAGAGCCGGGAGACGAGTTTGCTAATGAGGAGCTCGTTGAGTTTGCTTTCGAGGATCCAGTCAACTCTGACAACTATGCAGGCAAGATGATCATACCCTCGAAATCACTACTATCTTTGCTATGCTAGTTTGCTCGCTCTTTTGCTATGCCAATGCTACGATGCCTACCACTTGATTTCAAGCCTCCCAAATTGCCATGCCAAACCTCTAACCCACCATGTCCTAGCAAACCGTTGATTGGCTATGTTACCGCTTTGCTCAGCCCCTCTTATAGCGTTGCTAGTTGCAGGTGAAGATTGAAGGTCGTTCCTTGTTGGAACATCTATTTACTTGTTGGGATATCATTATATTGCTGTGTTATCTTAATGCATCTATATACTTGGTAAAGGGTGGAAGGCTCGGCCTCTCGCCTAGTGTTTTGTTCCACTCTTGCCACCCTAGATTCCGTCATATCGGTGTTATGTTCCCGGATTTTGCGCTCCTTATGCGGTTGGGTTATAATGGGAACCCCTTGATAATTCGCCTTGATTAAAGCTTTTCCAGCAATGCCCAACCTTGGTTTTACCATTTGCCACCTAGCCTTTTCTTTCCCTTGGGTTCTGCAGACTCAAGGGTCATCATTATTTTACCCCCCGGGCCAGTGCTCCTCTGAGTGTTGGTCCAAACTGTCAGCCGCCGGTGGCTACCAGGGGCAACTCTAGGCTGGCCTACCGGAAGTTTAGACAATCTGAGTGTGCCCTGAGAAAGAGATATGTGCAGCTCCTATCAGGATTTGTCGGCACATTCGGGCGGTGTTGCTGGTCTTGTTTTAACCTGTCGAAGTGTCTTGAATGACCAAGATACCGAGTCTGATCGGAACGTCTTGGGAGGAGGTCTATTCCTTCGTTGACCGTGAGAGCTTGTCATGGGCTAAGTTGGGACTCCCCTGCAGGGATATGAACTTTCGAAAGTCGTGCCCGCGGTTATGGGCAGATGGGAATTTGTTAATGTCCGGTTGTAGATAACTTGATCCTTAATTAATTAAAATGAATCAACTGAGTGTGTTACCGTGATGGCCTCTTCTCGACGGAGTCCGGGAGGTGGACACGGTGTTGGAGTAATGTTTGCGCAGGTTGCTCTCTAGTTTCTCGCTTGTGCTTTGCCTCCTCTTCTCGCTCTCTTTTGCGAATAAGTTAGCCACCTTACTTGCTAGTCGCTTGCTTCAGCTCCACATATATTTACCTTGCCTTGCCTATAAGCTTAAATAGTCTTGATCGCGAGGGTGTGAGATTGCTGAGTCCCTGTGGCTCATAGATTAGTATTACACCAGATGCAGGGCCTGATGATTCCGCTCCAGGAGACGCATATGAGCTCAAGTGGGAGTTCGACGAAGACTCTCAATGTTACTATGTTTCCTTTCCCGATGATCAGTAGTGGTGCCCAGTTGGGGGTGAACGGGACCGTGTCGCATGTTGCGTTATCTTTTATTTTGGCGCCGTAGTCGGGCCATGAGTGTTTGGATGATGTAATGTTATTTATGTACTTGATTGACGTGGCGAGTGTAAGCCAACTATGTTATCTCCCCTTTATCATTTATTTTACATGGGATGTTGTGAAGATTGCCTAACTTGCGACATATGCCTTCAATGCGATTATGGCTCTAAGTCGTGCCTCGACACGTGGGAGCTATAGTCGCATCGAGGGTGTTACAGCTGGTTACTCCACTCACGAGGGCAGGAGACTAGGCGGAGAAATCGGGGGGAGTTGCAGGCGACGAAGGCAGCGGAGCGACGGAGAGGGGGGAGAGAGCGAGCGTCAAGGGAGAGGGGTTTTCTGACAGGTGGTGGTGAGGGAGATGGTCACTTAATGCCTCTGTGTCATGGGACTTGCAGCATCGGTGAAATTATAGTTTTACCCCCAACAACTAAAAAAGTATATACATATATAGATAAATGAATGCACCATTTGAATACATCTATTATAATGAGATAAGATCACACAACAGCACTGTTGATATCCTTAAAACCAAAAATAGATGGCAAATTCACTACCAAGGGAAGAAAAACACATACATAAATATGCACCTAAAAACAATAGAAAGAAGTTCAAAAAATAAAGAACAGAAGTTCAAGTACTCTAATAAAAGAAGTAAAGGCATATGAATAAATAAACCATAATAAACAAAAAGAAGAAGTTCAAGTACAAAAACAGATGAAGTTCATATGTAACTAAAATACACAACATAAAAACAAGATAGATAGTGCATATCTAACCCCTCCCCCCTGCTCGGCCTCAAGCTAGGTTCTGATAGGACGCAATGCAGTTATTCTATTTCCAGCCCCACTGCATGCACCCTAAACCCTAAACCCCTAATATAGATAGTGGGGTCATGGATGTGACAGATTCACCTCCGCATGCGACGACGCGGCACGCCGCGTCGTCCCCTGCTCCGGCTCTTTCCTGTCTGGGCCTCGCAGGGGGGAGGGGAGGGGGGTCCCGACCCCCCCTCCCCCTGCTCGGCCTCGCGCTACCGCATTGCTGCGCGCTAGGTTCTAACAGGACGAAATGCGGTTATCTGTTTCCACCCCCACCACACGCACCCGAGAGCCACACCCCTAAGATAGATAGTGGGGTCACGGATGTGACGGACTCGCCTCTGCATGCGATGACGCGACACGCTGGATCATCACCTGCTCCGGCTCATTCCTATCTCGGCCTCGCAGGGGGGAGGGGACGGTGTCGTGGTTCTAAGCCTGACAGTAGAGTGGGGGTAGGTATGGAGAGGCAAGGTCCTAGCTATGGAGAGGTTGTAAACACAAGGGATGTACGAGTTCAGGCCCTTCTCGGAAGAAGTAACAGCCCTACGTCTCGGAGCCCGGAGGCGGTCGAGTGGATTATGAGTATATGAGTTACAAGGTGCCGAACCCCTCTGCCTGTGGAGGGGGTGGCTTATATAGAGTGCGCCAGGACCCCAGCCAGCCCACGTAGGAGAGGGTTTAAGGTGAGTTAAGTCTGGGGCGTTACTGGTAACGCCCCACATAAAGTGCCTTTACTATCATAAAGCCTACTTAATTACAGGCCGTTGCAGTGCAGAGTGCCTCTTGGCCTTCTGGTGGTCGAGTGAGTCTTCGTGGTCGAGTCCTTCAAGTCAGTCGAGTGTGTTCCTCGTTGGTCGACTGGAAGGCGACTTCTTCTAAGGGTGTCCTTGGGTAAGGTACTTAGATCAGGTCCATGACCCTACCCTAGGTACATAACCCCATCATTAGCCCCCGAATGGATTGAGGCTTCGAGTGAGGAAGGAGTTGATGTTGTTTCCGATTAACCTTTGCGCTTTGGTCGTGTGTTGTCCTGGGCCAAAGAATCTCTTCGTCGACAGTGAGCAACTTGTCTTCAGTCGACTCGATCCATTCTATGCTTGCGTCGAGTGATCTTTCGGGCTTCGACGATCTCCGAGCGACGGATCACCGGAAACCCCGTGTCTGACAGACTGATCTGCTGTTCACGGATTTCGCAGGATGCGAAATTTGGGGACGCGCGCGAAGCGGGGCAGACCGCGGCGTTCGGATGGGACGGACACAGACGCCTCGATCTCCGCGCCGCTTTTTTTGCCACGTATCTCGTCGGCATAACTGTTCTGGATATGATTAGATCGACGGGGCCCACTTGTCATCCACTCGGAAGGGACCTTATAAATGCGCCCGGTGAGGATTTCTGTGCTGCGCCTCAGCATTCTCTCTCTCTCTCTGCTTCCTTCTTCCCCGCCCAGCGTGCTCGCTCTCGCCCCCGCACCACTTCCCTTCGCGCATCTCACCGGCAACCATGGCCAAGGAGAAGACGGCGGCGCTGGAGCGTGCGAAGAAGGCGTCGGCGTCGGAGAAGGCAAAGGGGAGATCCACCAGCCGCGGAGGGTCCTCGTCCAGATCCCGCCTGCCGAAGGGCTGGGTCCAAGGAGACTGGATCCAGTCGACCATCACAGAGAATGACCTCCTCGATATGGCCAACGAGGGCTTGATCCCTCATGGAGCTGCGAGGCTTCCGGGGAAGGAATGGCAGCCCCAGCCAGAAGAGGGTGAGTGTGTGCTCTTGGCCACCCACGTTGATCGTGGATTTTCCTTGCCGCCGAGTGTTTTCTTCCGTGGCTTCTTGAATTTCTTCGGAGCGCAGCTCCACCACTTTACCCCAAACTCTATCGCCTATCTTGCCGCATTTGTGTCCATGTGTGAGGGTTTCTTGGGCTGTCGACCGCACTGGGGTTTGTTCAAACATATATTCACGTGTCGCTCTCAGACCGTGAAGAAGGCGAGCCCAGGTGATGAGAGAACCTGAGTCGTCCAAATGTGTGGGGGTATGGGGATCCAGGTGAGGAATAAGAGCACCTTCCCGCCCATGACCTTTCCCGAGTCCGTCAGAGGCTGGCAGTCGACTTGGTTCTACTGCCAGGTCCAGTCGACGCTAGGGCAGTCGAGTGGACTCCCTCCATTTACCATGGACCGAGTGAACAAGCCCTCCCCTCTGAAGTTGATTCCGGAGGAGAAAGCTGACGTGAAGATGTTGATGGAGCGCGTGGTGCAGTTGGTTCGGGAGGGAGTGACGGGCATGGATCTCCTGGAGGTCTTCCTTAGGCGTCGCATCCACCCCCTTCAGTTCCGGAGCCACTGCATGTGGTTGTACTGTGGGACCGAAGACGAGACTCGAGTCCATCCAGAAGCAGTCGACGATGTCACTCTGGAAAGATGGATGGTAGCCGTTACCAGAAACAAGGACAACCCACGCGGAGCTAGAAGGATTCCTCCACTCGACCACAACAGCGTCCCAAACAAGGTATGTTTGCTCTGTTCTCCACTGTGTTCTTGTCGCATTCATTTCTGTTTATCCTGCCGACTGGTCGACTGATCCTTGTCTTGATATCTGCTAGGCTCTCACCGAGCTGTACTCGATGCCCAATGGGGCCCAAGCTCCGACTGAGGAGGGTGAGGCGAGTGGAGGCGAGAGCCAGGGAGAGGAGGAATGGGACTCGGACATTGCAGAGGATGATGACGACGATGATGATGATGACGGTGATGAAGATGACGTTGAGGACGAGGAAGAAGAGGAGGAGGAGGTCGTACCACCGTGTTCAGAAAGGCGGTCGAAGCTTGTCCATGACCCTTCGACTGAACGTGGCAAGGGGGTTGCGACCGTTGCCCAGTCGACCAAACGCCCACGGACCACCTCTCCGGTGCCAACTGAAAAGGCGCCGAAGCAGCCCAGGGCGGCCTCGTCGAAGCCGACCAAGCTCCTGCCAAAGATGAAGGTGTCCATCCCCACCATATCAGGGTAATCGTTCTACTTAAGTCTTCTTATTTTGTGTGAACTTTGTCTCTGGTCGACGCTGAAGTTAGTCGACTGATCCTTTGGAGTTGCAGTGCTGCTACTTCTGAAACCTCAGCCCGGGCTGATGACCATGAGATGGAGGACGCAGCAACTTCGAACCCAGGTACTGTATTCTTAACGCCGTTCTTAGTCGACTGACTCGCGATCTCTGATCCTGATTCTTCTCCGTAGCTCCACCCAATACTGTTATCGATCTCCCTGATGATGACGAGGATGAAGAACCACTGAAGCGTAGGAGGAGTAGGAAAGCGTCCGCCAGTAAGGTGCCCCAGGACGTGACGGCGCCTGAGATTCTGATTGCGGAGGAAGAGAACACCACTCGACACACGGTGTCCTTCGCAGATCCATTAACGAGTGCTCAGCAGCCCTCCCTCTTCACAACGCACCACGTCCCGGAGGACCAAGCTGGCGCGGCGAAGGAAGCGATACGCCAGGCGGGTATCATGATGGAGCAGTTGAAGACCATCCGGGATGCGAGCCAGGCAGCTTATGACGCCAGTTCTGCCCTCCAACGCAATGTTCAGGTCAGTCGACCATCGTTTGTTCTGTTGGACATGCTGCCAAAAAACTTTTCCTTTCCGGAATTTACAGTAGTCACCCACTGGGTGTTGCCGATTAAACTCCGTATTAGCGGGGGCACGCTGAGTGCACCCGCTGGGTGTAGTCCCCAAGGCTAAGGTCGACTGCTGGTAGTCAGCCTTAGGCTTTATGATGTCAATTTTTCTGTCAGTCGACCAGGTCGACTGGATTTCACAAACCGGTGGGGGCACGCTGAGTGCACCCACTGGGTGTAGTCCCCGAGACTGTGGTCGACTGCTTGCAGTAGATCACAGTCTTAGAGAATGCATCTCGCTTTTTTTTTGAGGTCGACTGGTCGACTTTGTCTTCAACAGGATTAGTGGGGGCACGCTGAGTGCACCCACTGGGTGTAGTCCCCGAGACTACGGTCGAATGCTTGTATTCGGCTGTAGTCTTAGAAACGTGTCTTTTTTCCTTTTTCACTCGGAAGTGAATTACATTTGACATTTAGTCGATTGGTTCTTCGCAGAACTCTTGTGATCTTGTGGCTCGCTACTCTGAGCTGGAAAACAAGCACACTCAACTCGAGCTGAGCTTGAAGCTGGTTCAGGAGAAGCTGACGAAGGTCAAGGAGGAGACCGAAGGTATGTTTGGTGAGACCCTGACGACTTCTTTTCCCCTTGCTTGTTTCAAAATCTGATCTTGCTGTAACTTGCAGGTAAGGTAAGGGAGGCCCAACAGAAGAAAGACCTCGAACTAGCTGAAAAGATCAAGCTTGCTGACGAGAAGTTAGCTTCAGTCACCAAGCTTGAACAAGACAATACCAATCTGAAAGCTGCTCTTGGGATTGCCAACAAGGAGGTCAGTCGACTGAAAACTGATAAAACTGCTCTGACCGACCAAGTCAGCAAATTGACTGGGAAGAAAACTGATCTGGAGGCCTTCCTGAGTGGTCTCGCCAAGAAGCTGTTTCTTATGCTTGAAGGTAGACCTCTATGCTTGGCGAACATTTCCAATTGTGGTTTTTTCCATTCGACCATCTCCTTGACTTAGTGATCATCCTTGCAGAATTTTGTCAAAACTTTGAAGAAGAAACCAGCCGACTGGAGCCAAACCTCGACCCCGTCAATTCTCCGGTGAACGACGAAGTTGCCATGGATGTTTTCCGACTGGAGTCTCGTGTTGCAGCTGTCGTGGACTATCTCGCAAGGCTAAAGGCCGCCACATCTCGCATCGACTCGACGCTCTGGCCTGAGGAGACACTTCAGAATGACCTTGAGTCGCTGATGACCTGCTTGAACACGATCCCTGGTCGAGTGCAGGAATGGAAGAAGTCCTCGGCTCGATGTGGTGCAGATGTTGCTCTGTGTCTGGCCCGAGTCCACTATAAAGATGCGCGAGAAGAGAAGCTGGCGGCTCTTCGGGTGGCCAACACCAAGAAACACGACTTCAGGTCCTTTATGGAAACTTTCCTTGCAGCTGCCACTCGGATCGCCGACGGAATTGACCTTGATGAATTCGTTGCACCTTCCAGCCCTCCACAGGAGGGGTAAAAAACTTCTTCTGGCTGGACTCTTTAAATTTGCCTCGGTATGCCGAGTGGAATTGTAACCGATAAACCTTAACAGGCTTAACGCCTGAGCACTTTCGGTTCCTTTAGATATCGATTCAAACTTGAATTTGGTGCTTGAATATGATTGCCTTTGGCTCGAAATGTCTTTTGCAGGTTCAAAGCAAGGCGCGCACTGAGCTGCGGCTAAGCCTCCGAGTGAGAGGCTTGCTCGTCACTCGGTAGGATTTTGGTAACTTAGGCGAGCACAGGGCTGCAGCTAAGCCTCCGAGTGAGAGGTTTGCTCTTCACTCGGTAGGGCTTTTGTAACTTAGGCGAGCACAGGGCTGCAGCTAAGCCTCCGAGTGGGAGGGTTGCTCTTCACTCGGTAGGATTTTTATAACTTAGGCGAGTGCTTGGACTGCAGCTAAGCCCCCGAGTGAGAGGGTTGCTCTTCACTCGGTAGGATTTTTATAACTTAGGCGAGTGCTTGGACTGCAGCTAAGCCCCCGAG
>NC_041392.1:313395707-313416536 GCF_002162155.2 Triticum dicoccoides | reverse complement strand
CACTCGGTAGGATTTTTATAACTTAGGCGAGTGCTTGGACCGCAGCTAAGCCCCCGAGTGAGAGGGTTGCTCTCCACTCGGTAGGATTTTGACAAACTTAGGCGAGCACAGGGCTGCAGCTAAGCCTCCGAGTGGAAGTCTGGCTTACCACTCGGTAAGATTTTGATAAACTTAGGCGAGTGCTTGGACTGCAGCTAAGCCCCCGAGTGAGAGGGTTGCTCTTCACTCGGTAGGATTTTTATAACTTAGGTGAGTGCTTGGACCACAGCTAAGCCCCCGAGTGGAAGGCTGGCTTACCACTCGGTAGGATTTTTATAACTTAGGCGAAACGGATTCGCAGCTAAGCCTCCGAGTGGGAGTCTGGCTCCCCACTCGGTAGGATTTTTACAAACTTAGGCGAAACGGATTCGCGGCTAAGTCACCCACTGAGGGGGAATTTTATTGGACAAAAATAAAAAGTGACAGAAATTATGGAGGAACTTTGACACTATTATTTTGAGGTCCATGAACTACAGAAGTACTTTATTGCAACTCATCCGAGTGATAAACTTAAGTGTAAAATGGGCGGAGTAGCTCCGCGTTCCAAGCTCGGGGCTCGTCGATATTATGCTCAACGTTGTAAAGACGGTACGCCCCGTTGTGGAGAACCTTGGTGACGATGAAGGGGCCTTCCCAAGAGGGAGCAAGCTTGTGTGGTTTGTGCTGATCCACTCGGAGAACCAAATCCCCTTCCTGGAAGGCTCGACCTCTCACATTTCTGGCGTGGAAACGACGCAAATCTTGTTGATAGATGGTCGACCGGATCAGAGCCATCTCCCTTTCTTCCTCTAAAAGGTCGACTGCGTCCTGCCGCGCTTGTTCAGCCTCTGCTTCGTTGTAAATTTCAACTCGAGGAGCATTGTGGAGAAGATCACTCGGCAAGACTGCTTCAGCTCCGTAGACCAAGAAGAATGGAGTTCTTCCGGTCGACCGATTAGGTGTGGTCCGCAGCCCCCAAAGCACCGAGGGAAGTTCGTCGACCCAAGCTCCAGCCGCGTGTTTGAGATCACGCATCAGTCGAGGCTTCAATCCCTTAAGAATCAGTCCATTAGCTCGCTCTGCTTGTCCATTCGACTGCGGATGGGCGACTGAAGCGTAGTCGACCCGTGTGCCTTGGGAGTTGCAGAAATCTCTGAATTCTTCTGAGTCAAAGTTCGACCCATTATCCGTGATGATGCTGTGTGGGACACCATATCTGAATATTAGTTCCCTGATGAAGCTAACAGCAGTACCGGTGTCAAGGCTCTTGATTGGTTTAGCCTCGATCCACTTGGTGAACTTGTCGACTGCCACCAGTACATGCGTGAAGCCACTTCGTCCTGTTCTCAAAGGACCGACCATGTCCAGTCCCCATACTGCGAAAGGCCAGACGAGTGGGATGGTCTTCAGGGCCGACGCAGGCTTGTGCGACATATTCGAGTAGAACTGACATCCCTCGCACTTATCCACTATATCTTTTGCCATCTCATTCGCCTTTGGCCAGTAAAATCCGGCTCGGTATGCTTTGGCCATGATGGTCCGAGAGGACGCATGATGACCACAGGGCCCCGAGTGAATATCATTGAGGATGAGTCGACCTTCTTCTGGTGTTATGCACTTCTGACCAACTCCAGTCGCGCTTTCTCTGTATAATTGTCCTTTGATTACGGTAAAGGCCTTAGATCGACAGACGATTTGTCGAGCCTCTTCCTCATCCTCCGGAAGCTCTTTTCTCAGGATATATGCGACATACAGAACTGTCCAGTCGGGAACGACCACCAAAACCTCCATGATCAAGTCGACCACCACCGGGACTTCAACTTCAGTCGGATCTGTGGCACTCTTGGGCTGTGGAGTTTCTTCGGTGAAAGGATCTTCTTTGACTGACGGAGTGTGTATATGCTCCAAGAACACACCACTCGGAATGGCTTCTCTCTTGGAACCTATCTTTGCTAGATCATCAGCTGCTTGATTTTTCAGTCGGGGTATATGATGGAGCTCCAACCCCTCGAACTTCTTTTCCAGCTTCCTCACTGCATTGCAGTATCCAGTCATGGCTGGGCTTCTCACGTCCCACTCTTTCATCACCTGATTGACCACTAAATCCGAGTCGCCATAGACCATCAGGCGACGGACGCCGAGTGAAATGGCCATGCGCAACCCGTATAAGAGGGCCTCATATTCAGCCTCATTGTTGGAGGAATCAAAGTGAATCTGGAGCACATATCTGAGCTTATCTCCTCTGGGGGAAACCAGGACAACCCCAGCACCGGAACCATTCAACATCTTAGAGCCATCAAAGAACATGGTCCAATGCTCCGAGTGAACTTCAGTCGGCTACTGTTGTTCAATCCATTCGGCGAGGAAATCTGTTATTGCCTGGGACTTAATGGCTTTCTTTGCCTCAAACTTGATATCAAGGGGAAGAAGTTCAATCGCCCATTTCGCCACTCGACCAGTTGCATCTTTGTTGTGCAAAATCTCTGATAGTGGAGCGTCGCTGACGACTGTGATGGAATGATCAGAAAAGTAATGAGCAACCTTCTTTGTGGTCATGTATATTCCATACACAAGCTTCTGATAATGAGGATATCTCTGCTTGGATGGAGTCAAGACTTCAGACAAATAATACACTGGGCGCTGAACTTTGAGAGCTTTTCCTTCTTCTTCCCGCTCGACCGTAAGCACAGTACTGACGACTTGTCCTGTGGCTGCGATATAGAGCAACAGAGGCTCTTTGCTGATTGGAGCAGCAAGCACCGGCTGGGTGGAGAGCGGAGTTTTTAGCTCGGCAAACGCTGCATCAGCTTCTGGAGTCCACTCGAACTTGTCCGTCTTCTTCATCAGTCGGTAAAGAGGCAATGCCTTTTCACCGAGTCGTGAGATGAATCGACTTAATGCGGCCAAGCATCCAGTAAGCTTCTGGACATCGTGCACTCGCACAGGGCGTTTCATTCGGAGAATAGTGCCAATCTTCTCTGGGTTAGCGTCGATTCCCCGTTCGGAAACGAGAAAACCGAGTAACTTGCCACCAGGAACTCCAAATGTGCACTTTGATGGATTGAGCTTGATATCATACCTTCTGAGGTTGGCAAATGTTTCGGCGAGATCAGCGAGTAGGTCGGAACCTTTTCGTGACTTGACAACGATATCATCCATATATGCTTCCACATTCCGACTGATTTGAGTGAGTAGACACTTCTGAATCATTCGCATAAATGTGGCTCCGGCATTCTTGAGGCCGAATGGCATGGTGATATAGCAGAAGCACCCGAATGGAGTGATAAAAGCTGTTTTTACCTCGTCGGGTCCGTACAGACGGATCTGGTGGTACCCGGAGTAGGCATCTAAAAAACATAGCCTCTCGCATCCCGCGGTCGAGTCAACAATTTGATCTATGCGAGGGAGAGGAAAATGATCTTTCGGGCAGGCCCGGTTGATGTGCTTGAAATCAATGCACATTCGGAGCGACTTGTCCTTCTTAGGAACCATGACGACATTAGCGAGCCACTCGGAGTGGTATATCTCTCGGATAAATCCTGCCGCCAACAGTCGAGCCACTTCTTCGCCAATGGCTTTTCTCTTCTGGACGGCGGACCGCCGAAGATGCTCTTTGACTGGTTTTGCAGATGAGTCGACTCTTAGGCGATGCTCAGCCAGTCCCCTGGGAACACCTGGCATGTCAGCGGGCTTCCATGCAAAAATGTCCCAGTTCTCACGGAGGAACTGGATGAGCGCTTCTTCCTATTTTGGGTCGAGTGTTGTGGAGATGCGGGTCGGAGCTGCATCGGGGTCAGTCGGGTGAATGTGAACAGGCTTCGTCTCACCGGACGACTGGAATGCAGACTCTGTGGCGGGTTTCTTTGATCGCAGCAAGTCACTCGGATCTGCGTTTTGCTTGTATTCTTCGAACTCGACCGCTGTCACCTGGGAATCAGCAATCTTGGAGCCCTTCTGAAAGCACTCTTCTGCCTTTTTCCGATCACCGGTGACAGTGATCACTCCTTTGGGGCCGGGCATCTTCAATTTGAGGTACACGTAGCATGGTCGAGCCATGAACCGTGCGTAAGCTGGTCTCCCCAAAATGGCATGATATGCACTCTGAAAATCCACGACCTCAAACGTCAACTTTTCTTTGCGAAAATGTTTCGAATCACCAAACACCACATCCAAAGCTATTTGGCCGAGTGACTCGGCTTTCTTCCCTGGTATAACTCCATGAAAGCTCATGTTACTAGTGCTCAGTCGGGACATCGGAATGCCCATTCCTTTCAGTGTGTCTGCATACAACAAGTTCAGCCCACTTCCACCATCCATCAGCACCTTTGTCACTCGAGTGCCTTCGACAACTGGGTCGACCACCAAAGCTTGCCTCCCAGGGGTGGCAATATGAGTCGGGTGATCAGACTGGTCGAATGTGATGGGTATTTGAGACCATTTCAGATAATTTGCTTTTGCTGGGGCAACCATGTTCACCTCTCGGTTAATGACTTTCAGTCGACTTCTGCTTTCCACATCTGCAAAGATCATCAGAGTGGAGTTGATATGGGGATATCCTTCCTCACTGTCCTCCTTGTCTTCGGCCTTGCCTGACTCCTTCTCCTTGTCCTTAGACTGCTTTCCCTGAAACTGCTGGAGCAGGAGTCGACATTGGCGAGTGGTGTGCTTCGGGTAGATGATATTCCCCTCTTCGTCTTTCTTCGTATGGATGTGACATGGCATATCCATCACGTCGTTCCCTTCTTTATCCTTTACCTTATTGGGGTTCCAGGATCCTTTTGGTTTCCCCTTAAACTTTCCCTGAGTCACGGCCAGAGCCTATCTAGGAGCTGCTGGTTCAGCCTTCCGCTTCTGTTTCCGACTGGTGTTTCCTTTTTCCGACTGACTCGGCTTGTGCTTGCCGCTTCGGAGTCGGTCTTCTTCCTCGCCGTTGGCGTACTTGGTAGCAATCTCCATCATCCGACTCAAGGTCATGTCACCGGTTCGACCAAACTTCAAACTCAGTTCTTTGTTCTTGACGCCATCTTTGAAGGCGCAGACTGCCTGATGATCGGACACATTCTCCACAGTGTGGTGCAAAGTGATCCACCTCTGAATATACTCTCTGAGAGTCTCATTGGCCTTCTGCACGCAGACTTGCAACTCTGTCAATCCAGCTGGTCGCTTGCAAGTTCCTTCAAACGTTCTGATGAACACTCGGGACAGATCTTCCCAAGTGTAAATACTGCTAGGAGGTAATTGAGTCAACCATGCCCTGGCAGAACCTTCCAGCATGAGGGGCAAATGCTTCATGGCCACCTCGTCGTTCCCACCACCAATCTGAACTGCCACTCGGTAGTCTTCAAGCCAAGTTTCAGGCTTAGACTCACCAGTGAACTTGCTGACTCCTGTTGCCAACCTGAAATTGGGAGGGATAACTGCGGCTCTGATAGCTCTGCTGAAACATTCAGGACCAGAAATATGCACTCGACTGCTTGTGGGCGCATCTCTGTCGAGTCCGTCCCGATGGGCTCTGTTCCGGTCGACCAAACCTTGCACGATAATGGATCGCGCGTCGAAGCCTGGTTCTCTGGGGTCGACTGGAACCCTTCACCCTGTACTGTACTGACGCCTGTCATCTGGTTGCCGAGGAGCGTAAGATCCACCCCTCGGAGGGGAATTGGGCACTCGACGCCTATCATCTCGGTCGAGTCTGTCGCCATATTGATCTCGCCGATTCTCGCGCCCTTCACGCCGCGGAGGCGATCTGGGGCTGTGAGCCGACTGAACCGTATTCACAGTGACGGATCGACTCTGAATTCTGTTGCGCGACTGAGACACGGCTGAATTCTGATCTCCTGCTGCCCGGAGCAGATCCTTGATCTGCAGCAAACCTCTGCCAGCTTCCGACTGCGAAGGCTGGATGGACTCTGCTATACGGGTCGCAGCTGCTAAATTCTGAATTGGGGTCCGATATACCTGAGTCGGCGGGAAGAGTTGACGTCGACTGGTGTCGGGAACTCGTTGTCGCGCGCGCTCGTCGAGTGCTCGCTGAAGGTTCTCCAGTCGAGTGCGCTCGGCCAAATTGGCCAGACGCGCCTCCTCCAAGGCACGAGCCTCGGGGGTTTCTCCTGCGATGGGAGTACGCAGGGCATCCACGTTCCTGCGGCGAAGTTCCTCTCTTTGCAGAGAGTCGAGTGGCTCGGGCTGGTACTCTTCGTGGCGTCGTGCGGGGTCGCCTCCGTCACCTGCTCCATCATCACGGGCGAAGCCAGGGGGACTGCGGGGCCCGTCGACCATCAAGATTTCCGCCGCTGGATCACTACTACCGCACTCGGATGCAGTCTCTGCGGAGCCAGTTGACAGATCGAACAAGCCGTAGAGAGATTCGTCGGGCTCGATTGCCGCAACTTGGGTGGTGGCCGATTGGCGAGCCACCGCGTGCCTCACCCATCGCTGAAGCCTCGACCGGCCCAAGCGCTTGCGCTGGCGGAATACCGGGAGGGTGGACGATGGAGGAGTCGACCGATACTAGGTCGACGGTTGCCGCAGCAGAACGCCGCGGACACATGCGCGAAAATGCGTCGCACCGCGGACGGGGAGCGCATCTACGTCGAGTGGAGCCTCCTGGAGCCACGCGGAGTCGTCGGCGATGAAGGTGAGAGTGCCGAGACGGATCTCTTGACCCCCGACCAAAACTCCAGCAGACACCATGATGAAAGTACTCGGAAGAATCGCAACTTCTCCACAAAATCGCTAAAACACCGGCCCCACGGTGGGCGCAAACTGTCGTGGTTCTAAGCCTGACAGTAGAGTGGGGGTAGGTATGGAGAGGCAAGGTCCTAGCTATGGAGAGGTTGTAAACACAAGGGATGTACGAGTTCAGGCCCTTCTCGGAAGAAGTAACAGCCCTACGTCTCGGAGCCCGGAGGCGGTCGAGTGGATTATGAGTATATGAGTTACAAGGTGCCGAACCCCTCTGCCTGTGGAGGGGGGTGGCTTATATAGAGTGCGCCAGGACCCCAGCCAGCCCACGTAGGAGAGGGTTTAAGGTGAGTTAAGTCTGGGGCGTTACTGGTAACGCCCCACATAAAGTGCCTTTACTATCATAAAGCCTACTTAATTACAGGCCGTTGCAGTGCAGAGTGCCTCTTGACCTTCTGGTGGTCGAGTGAGTCTTCGTGGTCGAGTCCTTCAAGTCAGTCGAGTGTGTTCCTCGTTGGTCGACTGGAAGGCGACTTCTTCTAAGGGTGTCCTTGGGTAAGGTACTTAGATCAGGTCCATGACCCTACCCTAGGTACATAACCCCATCAGAGGGGGGTCCCGACCCCCCTCCCCCCTGCTCGGCCTCGCGCTAACGCATTGCTGTGTGCTAGGTTCTGACAGGACGAAATGCGGTAATTCTGTTTCCACCCCCACCACACGCACCCCAGAGCCACACCCTTAAGATAGATAGTGGGGTCACGGATGTGACGGACTCACCTTCGCATGCGACGACAAGGCACGCCGTGTCGTCGCGTGCTCCGGCTCGTTCCTGTCTCGGCCTCGCAGGGGGAGGGGAGGTGGTCCCGACCCCGCCTCCCCCCACTCGGCCTCGCGCTACCGCATTGCTACGCGCTAGGTTTTGACAGGACGAAATGCGGTTATCAATCATTTAAAGAAATTTAAATCCAAAAAATTATCAACAATTACTGGGGAAGTTCAAGTTGTAAAAGGGACATAGGAATGAAAAGAATTTCAAGTTACTGGAGAAGTTCAAGTTGAAAAATACAAAAGTTTGGTGTTTTGAAAAAACATCAAATGAACATGGAGAAAAAAAATTACACAGGTTAAACACATACTGAAGTTCTACCACAATTCGAAGTATGCAAATATGTTATAGAAAAATAAAGTAAGGTATGCATGCATATTTCCGAATAATCCCATAGTTGCCGACGGAACAAACTCAAACCCAAAATTGAAAATTGAAAATTACAAAAAAACAAAACAAGAAAATATAGAGTGCGATGCTGCACCGCCTTGCAATGTGGAAACCAAGAAGTTCAATCACTGGTACCATAGAAGTCAAACTACTACCACAGAATGTGGATGATCCAAAAAAAATAATCCCGAAGACAGAATAAATATAAAAAAGATGATCCGCATGTGTATGGATCAGCTCCACATTTACATATATGAGTACTCTAAAAAACAAAAAACACGTACAATTTTTTTATAACAACACCAACCGAACAAATCGTATTGCGACATCACCTAAAAAACATGCATAAAAACGACAGAAGTTCTAGCCTAAAAGGTGCAGAAGTCCAACTCGTAAGACAGACAGTAGAATCATTGGAAAAAACACGCTATCGAATTTATTTTCTAGATTCAATCACTTGGGTGACTACACCTTCTCAGTCCACGACCTCGAACGACATCCTACTACGCCCTAACATCAAAACGATGAAGCCGCCAAGCTGTCTCATCGAAGAACCGGAACCAACACGGCTGGACACGAGATCCAATCACCCGATTTCAGGGGTGTATTCGCCTTCCCGATCAAATTAACAATGCATGAACGATCCAATCTCGCTACTGCAATCAAATCCGCCCTCTATGTTCACAGAAAAACGACAAATCCACAGAAGCCGTGGAAACCACTCCCGCGGACGAAGAACACGGAACCCGAAATCAAATCCGTTGAAATTAATGACAAATTTTCCACGAAATTCATACCTACACCGAATTCCCATCATGTTAGAGGATCTAGAACATCCAGTGAATGCATTAAACTTGTAAAGAGACACAAGTTCATCCGCCCCGAGAGTGAATCCGCCAAAATGCAAAATTACGAATCAAAACGAGCATTTAGATGCAAGTATGGGTATCTGGATTACAGTCACATCCCAGACAACACTACCGTCCGGAATAATTCGCGAGGGAAGCCACGGTTGCGAAGATAGCCCGAAGTTAGGGTTCGTACAGAGGGAAGTCCAGGCGCGTTACTCAGGAAGTTCAGGTTGTGATCAGAATAGTGTTTATGTATATACAACCCGTGATCAGAATAGTGCAGGTATGTATATATATGTATGTATATATGTATATATATGCAACCCGACTATTCTGCTAATATTAGCAGAATAGTTATTCTAATAACACTTCTGCACTGCACGCTCAACGCGAGAGCACTGCACTTTCTGTAGCTAGAGCACTGCAATACACATTAGTGAACCTCATGTCATAAAAAACTGCACGCAGTGTTTTTCTTGTACTGTTTTCGCTCTATTTTTTAACCGTTTATCGGAACGAGGAGCATAATATACTATTGGAAAGCTATGGATTAAAACCAACTTCGCCATGTTGAACACTTTTCGAGATTCCTCGCAGTTTAAGAGCAGTTTCAAAAATGGTGTGGCGGATGACGAGTGGCAGCGAGCATATTTTCGTGATTTTTTCTAAACCGCTCATCGAAATAAAGCAAATGATACGCTGTTGGAAAGATATCGTTGAGGCGCATCTTTTTTGTATCTATTATTTTCTCTAATTCGTTACAGTTTAAGAGCAGTTTCAAATTTACTAAATCGCAAAATTACGTTTTTTTTTTTGAAATTTTTGCATTTTTTGGTACTGTTTTCACTCTAGTTTTTGAACAGTTTCCTGAAATGAGGCGTGTAATACGTCATTGGAAATCTATGAACAAGGTGCTACTTTCATATGTAGAAATGGTTTCGAGATTCCTTACGGTTTTAAGTTAATTTTGAAAATGGTGCGGAGGACGACGAGTGACAGCAGTTGTTTTTCATGAAGTTGTTACAAAACACTTGTCGAAATGATTCAAATGATATGCCATTGGAAAGATATCGACGAGACGCAACTTCTTCATGTAAAACACTCTCTAATTTCTTATGGTTTAAGAGCAGTTTTAAAAGTAGCAAAATGCGAACATTGTTTTTCGCGACACCCAAATCGACGAGTGAACTTCATCCGACAGAAAACCGCCGTGCTTCAGTCGAAAACCGCACTACATTAGAGAGTCAAGTGAACTTCATGATTTCTATTGTCGGACGTACATTTTCTCAAACGATTTTTTATTGTCTTTTTTCCAACTTTTTTATGAACGAGAGTGGACCGCAGAGACGAGGCAAATGAACCACGACATATGTCAAAGTGAACCTCATTGCTATCTTGTTGTTTTGTTTAAAAAAATCGCACTTTCATGTTGGGCGCAAGTGAACAACATCACTCTCAAAAGTGAACGACATCCGAGGACCAAACGTACTGCATGTGTTGACGCAATCAACTGATTTTTGAGACACACGAAACAAAATGCACTTCATACATAGAGGTAATGAGCTGCTACAGAAATTGGAGTGAACTAGTTTTTCCAATTGCCCCACAAACAAAACAAATTTGCATTCGAGAATGAAGTGAACCTCGCATGGGGATTTCATTCTCTTTTTCTACAAGGTGAACCACTAAGGGGTTGCACTTGTTTTTAGAACTTCGAAACAGGTTCCAGCGAGCTGGACAATTATGTAAAGTCATGCACCTACACCTCTCTTTTGTTCCTGGGATACAACTTTAGACAGAAGCACGAGACTTCATTGCAGGCTTGTTTGTTTTGCACGGCTGCGGTTGCGGATTGCACGGCTGCAGTTTTTACAATGAACTAATGAAGTGTAGTTTTCAACAACAACAAAATTAAGTTATGGGGCATCCAGTAGAACTGCATCACTTCATCTTTTCCTGCTAAAATGAGTAAAATGAACCTTAATAGCAAACCACAGCGGACTTCATTTGCACTTTATTTTCTCTTCAGAAAACACAAAATCTGCAGAGAGGCTACTGAACCGCAAGGGGCGCACAACGACACGCACTGGATCAGGCAAACTACAATGACCACCCTCTTGTTTTTTTCTCGCGCGCCACATGCGGGCGGACTGCAGAGCATAGCCCCAGGATTGCAGTAGCACTGCAAAATTGTCGCCGCGGAGCTGCAGAGCGAGCGTTACCGAACTGTTGAGGAGCCCTTTCATTTTGTAGCCCTAGAGAGATCACCAACGACATGACGTGCAAGAGAGAGGTAGTTGAAGAATTGAAATGCATTGGAACGCCTGCCGAACTGCACGGGAGCCACATTGCAAGCTTTGCCAGGGGGAGGAGGCCGGAGAGACAAGGGTGGACCGACGAACCTGCACGAAATAGGGACCCCGACCATGGAGCTTGGCCACGCCGGGGGGGAGGCAGCTCGCCTGCTGCCTGGCTGCAGCATGCATGCTGGTGTTGCGGATCCGGTCACTGGAGGGCGTCAGAAATGACCAGAGGGCGCGTGTCGTGATCCTCTACGGGCGTTGAGGAAAGAGCGGGAGAGGAGGGAGCAGGGGAAGAAGGGAGAGGCGTCGGCAGACGTTGCTGGTCTCACCAGCGGCTGGCTATGGCGACATCACCGTGGGAGCGCGACGCACGAATCTGGCGTCGCCGTGGTGTGCGGCGTGGGATATCGGTAGCCAGAGGAATGGGTGCGGGCGGCCAGATCTCGCGGACGGATGCGGGAGTTGGCGGGCGGCGGTGTAGGCAGAAGCTGGCCGGGCCAAGGCGGCGACATAGGTAGAGGGCGGACAGGGCGGGGAGGGGTTGGGGGTGCTGCGGTAGAAGATGGACGGAGGTCAGGGCGGCGCGGCGGTGGCCTGGGGTGGGGATCCGGCTGCGGCGCCGGTGGAAGGTGGACTAGGCTGGGTCGTGTGGCGGCGACCTATCGTTGTGCTCCGGCGGCGGCGCTGTGGAAGGTGGAGGGTAGGTGGTGGTTTGGATCGGGGAGGGGACAAGTGGGTTTTGTGTAGGAGGTGGGTGTGGGTATGGGGATGAGCCGAGGGGGCGGGCTTTTTGCTGCAGTTTACTTCGCGGCTACGGGGGAGTACTCGGGTGTTATAGGAAGGGTGTTAACAGAATAAGGTCTTAACGGTGTTGTTAGAATAGACTCACCCTGGGTGAGGAATAGTTATTCTTCATCTCCTTTATTTTACCATCAATGCACCGTAATTTTACGTTCCGTAAGTTTTTATTATTTCCAACATAAAAAGAGACGGTAAAAAATATATAATTGTCATAAAAAATATTTTATGTTATGTAAAATTACAAACGTAAAAACATAGTGTAAAATACACATAAACTGCAAATTTTCTTGTCTTATGACCTATATTTTTATTTTCTTATGCCAAATTTTATGTAGTGAATCAACAGAAATGTAACTATTTGAATTTCAAACGTAATTTAATTATGAAATGATTGTAAAATTACCTCGGGTAAAGAATACTTTATTCTGCACCCTGGGTGATGAATAGTATCACTATATATATGTATATATATATGTGTGTGTTCTGTTATCTACATCATTCACTTATAGCTATGTCTTTATACTTGAACTTTTTTGATTTAAGTGATTGTGATCGGACCCTAACCCCTTCTGTGCTTCTTCCTCAAATTATATTTGTCTAAGTCATATGCATTCTGTTGAAACCTGTCAAATGTCTTCACTGGGTCCTTGTCAGCTGAAGACACAGAGACACACATTTAAATTTGTTTTAATGATATACCCATTTTGCCTGAATATCGGAGAAGCCGGAACGACCACCCGACAATCCAGGCGTGCGTGGGAACATGAACAACTTCCAATAAGTTGCATGCATGCCACGTGTTCTTCAGATGTGAACCGCCAGGGGCACCTACGTAATTACGTTGTGCAGCCTCCTTCCTTATAAATACACACACCGCACGGTCATTATCTCTTCTTCCACCTCGCCACCTCGCTCAAACCCTAGCGCCTCCGCTAGCTCGCGTCAACGCCGGAGACGAAGTGCTTAGCTGTCGCGACTTCTTCGACGCCGTCCTCACACCGGCAGTGGACCTCGTCCTCTCCGCTGCCGTCGTAGGTGTCTTCCGCTGCCGAGTTAGGTCACGGGAGATTGAACTGCTTGGCTTCCTTCTCTGCCTCGTCTAGCAGTTCTACAGTGGTAATTAAAATCTCACTTTTTACTGTCTTTTTGATCTGTCGAATCCATCCACTTCAACCAAAAGTGGTTTCTATACTTCCAAATATGGATCTGTCTGATGGAGTCACGTACCTAGGGTAGGGTCACAGACCTGATCTAAGTACCCTGCCCAAGGACACTCTTAGAAGAGATCACCTTCCAGTCGACCTACGAGAGACTCACTCGACTGACTTGAAGGACTCGACCACGAAGACTCACTCGACCACCAGAAGGTCAAGAGGCACTCTGCACTGCAACGGCCTGTAATTAAGTAGACTTTATGATAGTAAAGACACTTTATGTGGGGCGTTACCTGTAACGCCCCGGACTTAATACACCTTAACCCCTTCATTACGTGGGCTGGCTGGGGTCCTGGCGCACTCTATATAAGCCACCCCCCTCCACAGGCAGAGGGGTTCGGCATCTTGTAATCCATATACACATAATCCACTCGACCGCCTCCGGGCTCCGAGACGTAGGGCTTTTACTTCCTCCGAGAAGGGCCTGAACTCGTACATCTCTTGTGTTTACAACCTCTCCATAGCTAGGACCTTGCCTCTCCATACCTACCCCCCCACTCTACTGTCAGACTTAGAACCACGACAGTTGGCGCCCACCGTGGGGCAGGTGTTTTAGCGATTTTGTGGAGAAGTTGCGATTCTTCTGAGTACTTCCATCATGGTGGCTGCTGGAGTTTTGGTTGAGGGTCGAGAGATCCGTCTCGGTGCTCTCACCTTCGTCGCCGACGACTCCGCCTGGCTCCAGGAGGCTCCACTCGACGTCGATGCGCTCCCCGTCCGCGGTGCGACGCATTTTCGTGCATGTGTCCGCGGCGTTCTGCTGCGGCAACCGTCGACTCCGTATCGGTCGACTCCCCCATCGACCACCCTCCTGGTCTCCCGCCAGCGCAAGCGCTCGGGCCGGTCGAGGCTTCAGCGGTGGGTGAGGCACGCGGTGGCTCGCCAGACGGCCACCACCCAAGTTGCGGCAATCGAGCCCGACGAATCTCTCTACGGCCTGTTCGATCTGTCGTCTGGCTCCGTAGAGACTGCATCCGAGTGCGATAGCAGTGATCCAGCGGCGGAAATCCTGATGGTCGACGGGCCCCGCAGTCCCCCTGGCTTCGCCCGTGATGGTGGGGCAGGCGACGGAGGCGACCCCGCACGAGACCACGAAGAGTACCAGCCCGAGCCACTCGACTCTCTGCAAAGAGAGGAACTTCGCCGCAGGAACGTGGATGTCCTGCGTACTCCCATCGCAGGAGAAACCCCCGAGGCTCGCGCCTTGGAGGAGGCACGTTTAGCCAATTTGGCCGAACGCACTCGACTGAAGAATCTTCAGCGAGCACTCGACGAGCGCGCGCGGCAACGAGTTCCTGACACCAGTCGACGTCAACTCTTTCCGCCGACTCAGGTATATCGAACCCCAGTCCAGAATTTAGCAGCTGCGACCCGTATTGCAGAGGCCATCCAGCCTTCTCAGTCGGAAGCTGGCAGAGGCTTGATGCAGATCAGGGATCTGCTCCGGGCAGCAGGCGATCAGAATTCGGCCATGTCGCAGTCGCGCAACAGAATTCACAGTCGATCTGTCGCTGCGAATACGGTTCAGTCGGCTCACAGCCCCAGATCGCCTCCGCGGCGTGAAGGGCGCGAGAATCGGCGAGACCAATATGGAGACCGACACGACCGAGATGATGGGCGTCGAGTGCCCAATTCCCCTCCGAGGGGTGGGTCTTACGCTCCTCGGCAGCAAGATGACAGACGTCAGCTCAGTGCGGGGCGAAGAGTTCCAGTCGACCCCAGAGAACCGGGCTTCGACGCGCGATCCATTATCGTGCAAGGCTTGGTCGACCGGAACAGAGCCCATCGAGGTGGACTCGACAGAGATGCGCCCACAAGCAGTCGAGTGCATGTTTCTGGTCCTGAATGTTTCAGCAGAGCTATCAGAGCCGCAGTGATCCCTCCCAATTTCAGGTTGGCAACAGGAGTCAGCAAGTTTACTGGTGAGTCTAAGCCTGAAACTTGGCTTGAGGACTACCGAGTGGCGGTTCAGATTGGTGGTGGGAACGACGAGGTGGCCATGAAGCATTTGCCCCTCATGCTGGAAGGTTCTGCCAGGGCATGGTTGACTCAATTACCTCCTAGCAGCATTTACACTTGGGAAGATCTGTCCCGAGTGTTCGTCAGAACGTTTGAAGGAACTTGCAAGCGACCGGCTAGATTGACGGAGCTGCAAGTCTGCGTACAGAAGACCAATGAGACTCTCAGGGAGTATATTCAAAGATGGATCACTTTGCACCATACTATGGAGAATGTGTCTGATCATCAGGCAGTCTGCGCCTTTAAGGATGGTGTCAAGAACAGAGAATTGAGTTTGAAATTTGGTCGAACCGGTGACATGACCTTGAGTCGAATGATGGAGATTGCTACCAAGTACGCCA
Source organism: Triticum dicoccoides (assembly GCF_002162155.2). Classification (NCBI taxonomy): domain Eukaryota; kingdom Viridiplantae; phylum Streptophyta; class Magnoliopsida; order Poales; family Poaceae; genus Triticum; species Triticum dicoccoides. The sequence goes on along the minus strand of NC_041392.1, from coordinate 313,401,089 downwards.
ACGGCGAAGAAGAAGACCGACTCCGAAGCGGCAAGCACAAGCCGAGTCAGTCGGAAAAGGGAAACACCAGTCGGAAACAGAAGCGGAAGGCTGAACCGGCAGCTCCTGGAGAGGCTCTGGCCGTGACTCAGGGAAAGTTTAAAGGGAAACCAAAAGGATCCTGGAACCCTAAGAAGGTAAAGGATAAAGAAGGGAACGACATGATGGATATGCCGTGTCACATCCACACGAAGAAAGACGAAGAGGGGAATATCATCTACCCGAAGCATACCACTCGCCAATGTCGGCTCCTGATCCAGCAGTTTCAAGGAAAACAGTCTAAAGACAAGGAGAAGGAGTCGGACAAGGCCGAAGACAAGGAGGACAGTGAGGAAGGATATCCGCATATCAACTCCACTCTGATGATCTTTGCAGATGTGGAAAGCAAGAGTCGATTGAAAGTTATTAACCGTGAGGTGAACATGGTTGCCCCAGCAAAAGCAAATTATCTGAGATGGTCCCAAACACCTATCACATTCGACCAATCTGATCACCCGACTCATATTGCCACCCCTGGGAGGCAAGCTTTGGTGGTCGATCCAGTTGTCGAAGGCACTCGACTGACAAAAGTGCTGATGGACGGTGGTAGTGGGCTGAATTTGTTGTATGCAGACACACTGAAAGGAATGGGCACTCCGATGTCCTGACTGAGCACCAGTAACATGAGCTTTCATGGAGTTATACCAGGGAAGAAAGCCGAGTCACTCGGCCAAATAGCTCTGGACGTGGTGTTTGGTGATTCGAAACATTTTCGCAAAGAGAAGTTGACGTTTGAGGTCGTGGATTTTCAGAGTGCTTATCATGCCATTTTGGGGAGACCAGCTTATGCACGGTTCATGGCTCGACCATGTTACGTGTACCTCAAATTGAAGATGCCCGGCCCCAAAGGAGTGATCACTGTCACCGGTGATCGGAAAAAGGCAGAAGAGTGCTTTCAGAAGGGCTCAAAGATTGCTGATTCCCAGGTGACAGCGGTCGAGTTCGAAGAATACAAGCAAAACGCAGATCCGAGTGACTTGCTGCGATCCAAGAAACCCGCCACAGAATCTGCATTTCAGTCGTCCGGTGAGACGAAGCCTGTTCACATTCACCCGACCGACCCCGATGCAGCTCCGACCCACATCTCCACAACACTCGACCCGAAATAGGAAGAAGCGCTCATCCAGTTCCTCCGTGAGAACTGGGACATTTTTGCATGGAAGCCCGCTGACATGCTAGGTGTTCCCAGGGGACTGGCTGAGCATCGCCTAAGAGTCGACTCATCTGCAAAACCAGTCAAAGAGCATCTTCGGCGGTCCGCCGTCCAGAAGAGAAAAGCCATTGGTGAGGAAGTGGCTCGACTGTTGGCGGCAGGATTTATCCGAGAGATATACCACTCCGAGTGGCTCGCTAATGTCGTCATGGTTCCTAAGAAGGACAAATCGCTCCGAATGTGCATTGATTTCAAGCACATCAACCGGGCCTGCCCGAAAGATCATTTTCCTCTCCCTCGCATAGATCAAATTGTTGACTCGACCGCGGGATGCGAGAGACTGTCTTTTCTAGACGCCTACTCCGGGTACCACCAGATCCGTCTGTACGGACCCGACGAGGTAAAAACAGCTTTCATCACTCCATTCGGGTGCTTCTGCTATATCACCATGCCATCCGGCCTCAAGAATGCCGGAGCCACATTTATGCGAATGATTCAGAAGTGTCTACTCACTCAAATCAGTCGGAATGTGGAAGCGTATATGGATGATATTGTCGTCAAGTCACGAAAAGGTTCCGACCTGCTCGCTGACCTCGCCGAAACATTTGCCAACCTCAGAAGGTATGATATCAAGCTCAATCCATCAAAGTGCACATTCGGAGTTCCTGGTGGCAAGTTACTCGGTTTTCTCGTTTCCGAGCGAGGGATCGACGCTAATCCAGAGAAGATCGGCACTATTCTCCGAATGAAACGCCCTGTGCGAGTGCACGATGTCCAGAAGCTTACTGGATGCTTGGCCGCATTAAGTCGGTTCATCTCACGACTCGGTGAAAAGGCATTGCCTCTTTACCGACTGATGAAGAAGGCAGACAAGTTCGAGTGGACTCCAGAAGCTGATGCAGCGTTTGCCGAGCTAAAAGCTCTGCTCTCCACCCAGCCGGTGCTTGCTGCCCCAATCAGCAAAGAGCCTCTGTTGCTTTATATCGCAGCCACAGGACAAGTTGTTAGTACTGTGCTTACGGTCGAGCGGGAAGAAGAAGGAAAAGCTCTCAAAGTTCAGCGCCCAGTGTATTATTTGTCTGAAGTCTTGACTCCATCCAAGCAGAGATATCCTCATTATCAGAAGCTTGTGTATGGAATATACATGACCACAAAGAAGGTTGCTCATTATTTCTCTGATCATTCCATCACAGTCGTCAGCGACGCTCCACTATCAGAGATTTTGCACAACAGAGATGCAACTGGTCGAGTGGCGAAATGGGCGATTGAACTTCTTCCCCTTGATATCAAGTTTGAGGCAAAGAAAGCCATTAAGTCCCAGGCCATAGCACATTCCTCGCCGAGTGGATTGAACAGCAGCAGCCGACTGAAGTTCACTCGGAGCATTGGACCATGTTCTTTGATGGCTCTAAGATGTTGAATGGTTCCGGTGCTGGGGTTGTCTTGGTTTTCCCCAGAGGAGATAAGCTTAGATATGTGCTCCAGATTCACTTCGATTCCTCCAACAATGAGGCAGAGTATGAGGCCCTCTTGTACGGATTGCGCATGGCCATTTCACTCGGCGTCCGTCGCCTGATGGTCTATGGCGACTCAGATTTAGTGGTCAACCAAGTGATGAAGGAGTGGGACGTGAGAAGCCCAGCCATGACTGGATACTGCAGTGCAGTGAGGAAGCTGGAAAAGAAGTTCGAGGGGTTGGAGCTCCATCATATACCCCGACTGAAAAATCAAGCAGCTGATGATCTAGCAAAGATAGGTTCCAAGAGAGAAGCCATTCCGAGTGGTGTGTTCTTGGAGCATATACACACTCCGTTAGTCAAAGAAGATCCTTTCACCGAAGAAGCTCTACAGCCCAAGAGTGCCACAGATCCGACTGAGGTTGAAGTCCCAGCAGTGGTCGACTTGGTCATGGAGGTCTTGGTGGTCATTCCCGACTGGACAGTTCTATATACCGCGTATATCCTGAGAAAGGAGCTCCCGGAGGATGAGGAAGAGGCTCGACAGATCGTCCTCGATCTAAAGCTTTTACCGTAATCAAAGGGCAGTTATACAGAGAAAGCGCGACTGGAGTTGGTCAGAAGTGCATAACACCAGAAGAAGGTCGAATCATCCTTAATGATATCCACTCGGGGACCTGTGGTCATCATGCGTCCTCTCGGACCATCGTGGCCAAAGCATACCGAGCCGGATTTTACTGGCCAAAGGCGAATGAGATGGCAAAGGAAATAGTGGATAAGTGCGAAGGATGTCAGTTCTACTCGAATATGTCACACAAACCTGCATCAGCTCTGAAGACCATTCCACTCGTCTGGCCTTTCGCAGTATGGGGGTTGGACATGGTCGGTCCTTTGAGAACAGGTCGAAGTGGCTTCACGCATGTACTGGTAGCAGTCGACAAGTTCACCAAGTGATTGAGGCTAAACCAATCAAGAACCTTGACGCCGGTGCTGCTGTTAGCTTCATCAGGGAACTGATATTCAGATATGGAGTCCCGCACAGCATCATTACGGATAATGGGTCGAACTTCGACTCGGAGGAATTCAGGGATTTCTGCAACTCTCAAGGAACACGAATCGACTACGCTTCAGTCGCCCATCCACAGTCGAATGGACAAGCAGAGCGAGCCAATGGCCTGATTCTCAAGGGATTGAAACCCCGACTGATGCGTGATCTCAAGCATGTAGCTGGAGCTTGGGTCGACGAACTTCCCTCGGTGCTTTGGGGACTGCGGACCACACCTAATCGGTCGACCGGAAGAACTCCATTCTTCTTGGTCTACGGAGCTGAAGCAGTTTTGCCGAGTGATCTGCTCCACAATGCTCCTCGAGTTGAAATCTACAATGAAGCAGAAGCTGAACAAGTGCGGCAGGACGCAGTCGACCTTTTAGAGGAAGAAAGGGAGATGGCTCTGATCCGGTCGACCATCTACCAACAAGATTTGCGTCATTTCCACGCCAGAAATGTGAGGGGTCGAGCCTTCCAGGAAGGAGATTTAGTTCTCCGAGTGGATCAGAAGAAACAACACAAGCTTGCTCCTTCTTGGGAAGGACCCTTCATCGTCACCAAAGTTCTCCACAACGGGGCGTACCGTCTTTACAACGTCGAACATAATATCGACGAGCCCCGAGCTTGGAACGCGGAACTACTTCGCCCATTTTACACTTAAGTTTAATCACTCGGATGAGTTGCAATAAAGTACTTATGTAGTTCATGGACCTCAAAAAAATAGTGTCATAGTTCCTCCATAATTTTTGTCACTTTTTATTTTGTCCAATAAAATTTTCCCCCAGTGGGTGACTTAGCCGCGAATCTGTTTCGCCTAAGTTTGTAAAAATCCTACCGAGTGGTGAGCCGGACTCCCACTCGGAGGCTTAGCTGCGAATCCGTTTCGCCTAAGATTAAAAGAAAATCCTACCGAGTGGTAAGCCAGACTTCCACTCGGAGGCTTAGCTGCAGTCCAAGTACTCGCCTAAGTTATAAAAATCCTACCGAGTGGTAAGCCAGACTTCCACTCGGAGGCTTAGCTGCAGTCCAAGTACTCGCCTAAGTTATAAAAATCCTACCGAGTGGTAAGCCAGACTTCCACTCGGAGGCTTAGCTGCAGTCCAAGTACTCGCCTAAGTTATAAAAACCCTACCGAGTGGTAAGCCAGACTTCCACTCGGAGGCTTAGCTGCAGTCCAAGTACTCGCCTAAGTTATAAAAATCCTACCGAGTGGTAAGTCAGACTTCCACTCGGAGGCTTAGCTGCAGTCCAAGTACTCGCCTAAGTTATAAATATCCTACCGAGTGGTAAGCCAGACTTCCACTCGGAGGCTTAGCTGCAGTCCAAGTACTCGCCTAAGTTTTCAAAATCCTACCGAGTGAAGAGCAAACCTCTCACTCGGGGGCTTAGCTGCAGCCCAGTGCTCGCCTAAGATATAAAAATCCTACCGAGTGAAGAGAAAACCTCTCACTCGGAGGCTTAGCTGCAGCCCAGTGCTCGCCTAAGTTATCAAAATCCTACCGAGTGAAGAGCAAACCTCTCACTCGGGGGCTTAGCTGCAGCCCAGTGCTCGCCTAAGTTTTCAAAATCCTACCGAGTGACGAGCAAACCTCTCACTCGGGGGCTTAGCTGCAGCCCAGTGCTCGCCTAAGATATAAAAATCCTAC
>NC_041392.1:313372964-313395634 GCF_002162155.2 Triticum dicoccoides | reverse complement strand
TTATCAAAATCCTAGCGAGTGAAGAGCAAACCTCTCACTCGGGGGCTTAGCTGCAGCCCAGTGCTCGCCTAAGTTTTCAAAATCCTACCGAGTGACGAGCAAACCTCTCACTCGGGGGCTTAGCTGCAGCCCAGTGCTCGCCTAAGATATAAAAATCCTACCGAGTGAAGAGCAAACCTCTCACTCGGAGGCTTAGCTGCAGCCCAGTGCTCGCCTAAGTTATCAAAATCCTGCTGAGTGAAGAACAAACTTCTCACTCGGGGGCTTAGCTGCAGCCCAGTGCTCGCCTAAGATATAGAAATCCTACCGAGTGAAGAGCAAACCTCTCACTCGGGAGGCTTAGCTGCAGCCCAGCGCTCACCTAAGTGGACTAAGGAATAAGTCGATTGCAGTAAGCGCCCTGCTTTGAACCTGCAAAAGACATTTCGAGCCAAAAGCAATCATATTCAAACACCAAATTCAAGTTCGGATCGATACCTAAAGGAACCGAAAGTGCTCAGGCGCTAAGCCCGTTAAGGTTTATCGGTTACAACTCCACTCGGCATACCGAGGCAAATTTAAAGCGTCGAGCTTAGAAGAAGTTTTTTACCCCTCCCGTGGAGGGCTGGAAGGCGCAACAAACTCATCAAAATCAATTCCATCTGCGATCCGAGTGGCAGCCGCAAGGAAAGTTTCCATAAAGGACCTGAAGTCGTGTTTCTTGGTGTTGGCCACCCGGAGGGCCGCCAGCTTGTCTTCTCGTGCATCTTTGCAGTGGACTCGGGCCAGACACAGAGCAACATCTGCACCGCACCGAGCCGAGGACTTTTTCCACTCCTGCACTCGACCAGGGATCATGTTCAAGCGAGACATCAGTGACTCGAGGTCGTTCTGAAGTGTCTCCCCGGGCCAGAGCGTCGAGTCGATGCGAGATGTGGCGACCTTCAGCCTTGCAAGATAGTCCACGATAGCTGCAACACGAGACTCCAGTCGGAAAACATTCATGGCAACTTCGTCGTTCATTGGAGAATTGACGGGGTCAAGGTTTGGTTCCAGCCGGCTAGTTTCTTCTTCAAAGTTTTGACAAAATTCTGCAAGGACGATCACCGAGTCAAGGCAATGGTCGAATGGAAAAACCATGGTTGGAAATGATCGCCGAGCATAGAGATTTACCTTCAAGCATAAGAAACAGCTTCTTGGCAAGACCATTCAGGAAGACCTCCAGATCTTTTTTCTTCCCAAGAGCAACTTTCAGATTGGTATTTTCTTGCTCAAGCTTGGCGACTGAAGCTAACTTCTCGTCAACAAGCTTGATCTTCTCAGCTAGTTCAAGGTCTTTCTTCCGTTGGGCCTCCCTCACCTTACCTGCAAGTTACAGCAAGATCAGATTTTGAAACAAATGAAGGGAAAAAGCAGTTGTCAAGGTCTCACCAAACATACCTTCGGTCTCCTCCTTTGCCTTCGTCAGATTCTCCTGAACCAGCTTCAATTTCAGCTCGAGCTGAATGTGCTTGTTTTCCAGCTCAGAGTAGCGAGCCACAAGATCACATGAGTTCTGCGAAGAACCAATCGACTAAATGTCAAATATAATTCACTTCCGAGTGAAAAAGGAAAATTCACGCGTTTCTAAGACTACAGTCGAATACAAGCATTCGACCGTAGTCTCGGGGACTACACCCAGTGGGTGCACTCAGCGTGCCCCCACTAATCCTATTGAAGATAGAGTCGACCAGTCGACCTCAAAAAAAAAAGAGATGTATCCTTTAAGACTGTAATCGACTGCAAGCAGTCGACCACAGTCTCGGGGACTACACCCAGCGGGTGCACTCAGCGTGCCCCCACCGGTTTGCAAAATCCATTCGCCATAGTCGAATGACGGAAAGACTGAAATTATAAAGCCTAAGGCCGACTGCCAGCAGTCGACCTTAGCCTTGGGGACTACACCCAGCGGGTGCACTCAGCGTGCCCCCGCTAACACGGAGTTTAAGACTGAACTTATGAAGCCTAAGACTGACTGCCAGCAGTCGACCTTAGCCTTGGAGACAGAGTCGACCAGTCGACCGGTTTTGCGAAATCCAGTCGCCATGGTCGAATGACGGAAAGACTGAAATCATAAAGCCTAAGGCCGACTGCCAGCAGTCGACCTTAGCCTTGGGGACTACACCCGGCGGGTGCACTCAGCGTGCCCCCGCTAACACGTAGTTTAACTCGACACACCCAGTGGGTGACTACTATAAATTCTGGAAAGAAAAGTTTTTGATAGCATATCCTAACAGAACAAACGGTGGTCGACTGACCTGAACATTGCTTTGGAGGGCGGAACTGGCGTCGTAAGCTGCCTGGCTCGCATCCCGGATGGTCTTCAACTGCTCCATCATGATCCCTGCCTGGCGTATCGCCTCCTTCGCTGCGCTAGCTTGGTCCTCTGGGACGTGGTGCGTCGTGAAGAGGGAGGGCTGCGGAGCACTCGTCAGTGGATCTGCGAAGGACACGGTGTGTCGAGTGGTGTTCTCCTCCTCCGCGACCAGAGTCTCAGGCACCGTCACATCCTGGGTCACCTTGCTGGCAGATGCTTTCCTACTCCTTCTGTACTTCAGCGGTTCTTCATCTTCATCATCATCAGGGAGAGTGATAACAACATTGGATGGAGCTACAGAAAAGAATCAGGATTAGATCATGAGTCAGTCGACTAAAGTCGGTGTTAAGAGTATAGTACCAGGTTTTGAGGTTGCTGCGTCCTCCATCTCATGGTCGTCAGCCCGGGCCGAGGTCTCAGAAGTAGCAGCACTGCAACTCCAAAGAGTCAGTCGACTAACTCCAGCGCCAACCAGAGATAAAGTTCACACAAAACAAGAAGACTTAAGCAACATGATTACCCTGATATGGTGGGGATAGACACCTTCATCTTCGGCAGTTGCTTGGTCGGCTTCGACGGGGCCGCCCTGGGCTGCTTCGGCGCCTTTTCAGTCGGCGCCGGAGAGGTGGTCCGAGGGCGCTTGGTCGACTGTGTAATAGTCGCAACCCCCTCGCCGCGTTCGGTCGCAGGGTCATGAACAAGTTTTGACCGCCTTTCCGAGCGCGGTGGTGTGACCTCCTCCTCCTCCTCCTCTTCTTCGTCCTCATCGTCATCATCATCATTGTCATCATCAGCCTCAGCGGCATCTGAGTCCCACTCCTCCTCCTGGCTCTCGCCCCCGCTCGCTTCTCCCTCCTCGGTCGGAACCTGTGCTCCATTGGGCATCGAGTACAGCTTAGTAAGGGCCTGATAGACATCAAGACAAAGATCAGTCGACCGATCGGCAGAGAAAACAGAAATAAATGTGACAAGAATACAATGGGAAGCGGAGCAGACATACCTTGTTTGGATCACTGTGGCAGTCGAGTGGAGGAATCCTTCTGGCTCCGCGAGGGTTATCTTTGTTCCCAGTAACAGCGGCCATCCACCTTTCCAGAGTGGTATCGTCGACTGTTTCTGGATTGACCCGAGTCACATCCTCAGTCCCGCAGTACAACCACATGCAATGGCTCCGGAACTGAAGAGGCTGGATTCGACGCCTAAGGAAAACCTCCAGGAGATCCATACCCGTCACTCCCTCCCGAACTAACTGAACTACGCGCTCCATCAGCATCTTCACGTCAGCTTTCTCCTCCGGAATCAACTTCAGAGAGGAGGGCTTGTTCACTCGGTCCATGGTAAATTGAGGGAGTCCACTCGACTGCCCCGGCGTCGACTGATCCTGGCAGTAGAACCAGGTCGACTGCCAGCCTCTGACTGACTCGGGGAATGTCATGGCTGGGAAGGTGCTCTTGTTCCTCACCTGGATCCCCAGACCCCCACACATTTGGACAACTCGGGTTCTTTCGTCGCCTGGGCTCGCCTTCTTCACGGTTTGAGAGCGACACGTGAATATGTGCTTGAACAAGCCCCAATGCGGTCGACAGCCCAGGAAACTCTCACACATGGACACAAACGCGGCAAGATAGGCGATAGAGTTCGGGGTAAAGTGGTGGAGTTGCGCTCCAAAAAAGTTCAAGAAAGCACGGAAGAAAATTCTCGGCGGCAAAGAGAATCCGCGGTCGACATGGGTAGCCAGAAGCACGCACTCACCCTCTTCCGGCTGGGGCTGCCACTCTTTCCCCGGAAGCCTCGCAGCTCCATGAGGGATCAGGCCCTCATTGGCCATGTCGAGGAGATCCTTCTCCGTGATGGTCGACTGGATCCAATCTCCCTCGACCCAGCCTTTCGGCAGGCGAGATCTAGACGAAGACCCGCCGCGGCTGGTGGATCTCCCTTCGCCTTCTCCGTCGCCGACGCCTTCTTCGCACGTTCCAACACTGCCGTCTTCTCCTTGACCATGGCTACCGGCGAGGCGCGTGAGGGGAAGTTGCGTGGAGGCGAGAGCGAGCGCGTTGGGCGGAGACGAAGGGAGCAGAGAGAGAGAGAATGCTGAGGCACTGTTCAAAAAACCCTCGCCGGGCGCATTTATAGGATCCCTTCCGAGTGGATGATAGGTGGGCCCGGTCGATCTAATCATATCCTGTAACAGTTGCACAAGCGTGATACGTGGTGGAAAAAGCGGCGCGGGGATCGAAGCGTCTACGTCCCGTCCCATCCGAGCGCCGCGGTCCGCTCCGCTTCGCGCGCTCCCCCAAATTCCGTATCCCGCGGAATCCGCGAACGGCAGATCAGTCTGCCAGACGTGGGATTTCCTGCGATCCGTCGCTCGGAAATCAGCGAGGTCCAAAAGATCACTCCACGAAGAAAAAGAATGGATCGAGTCGACTGAAGAAAGGTTGTTCACTATCAACAGAGAGAATTTTTTGGTTCAAAAACAACGCACGACCAGTATGCGAAAGCTAATCGGAAACAACATCAAGTCCTTCATCACTCAAGCCTCAATCCATTCGGGGGCTAATGATGGAGTCACGTACCTAGGGTAGGGTCACATACCTGATCTAAGTACCCTGCCCAAGGACACCCTTAGAAGAGATCACCTTCCAGTCGACCTACGAGAGACTCACTCGACTGACTTGAAGGACTCGACCACGAAGACTCACTCGACCACCAGAAGGTCAAGAGGCACTCTGCACTGCAACGGCCTATAATTAAGTAGACTTTATGATAGTAAAGACACTTTATGTGGGGCGTTACCTGTAACGCCCCGGACTTAATACACCTTAACCCCTTCATTACGTGGGCTGGCTGGGGTCCTGGCGCACTCTATATAAGCCACCCCCCTCCACAGGCAGAGGGGTTCGGCATCTTGTAATCCATATACACATAATCCACTCGACCGCCTCCGGGCTCCAAGACGTAGGGCTTTTACTTCCTCCGAGAAGGGCCTGAACTCGTACATCTCTTGTGTTTACAACCTCTCCATAGCTAGGACCTTGCCTCTCCATACCTACCCCCCCACTCTACTGTCAGACTTAGAACCACGACACTGTCTTTATCCGCATCTCATATCATGCTAAGGATATTCACTTATGCCTCATAACTAGTTAGATTCCTCACTTGTACTTATTCATGAATTCGTACAAATCTGGAACCAACTCTCTTTAAATACGGTAATGTCTTCGCTCTATGAGGTCAATGTCTTCAAGCTGATTTATCTTCAAAATCTTCTGAGAATGCATATGACCTCTTCCCCTTCCCTCACACCTTTAATGATGTCACAGGTACATGTCCGTGGGAGAATCCCTTGGTTCTCATAGTCTGCATTCATTTGCAGAGTTCTTACAACATCATATTCACTCCCCTGAAGCCGGTTCATGTCTGACCAGTTGATGGAAGCCTTTCACTGTTCTGAAGCCAATCAGTCTGAATATCATGGCCACAGAGAAATCATCAAGGAAAGGTGGCAGGCAGCACAGAGGAAGTACATCTCTAGATCTGCCTCCGGATCTATATGAATTGTACAAGTCAAATCCTGAGGAAAGTTACGGTTAGCGCAAGACCCAGATATAGTGCATCCGAAGGTATTGGGCTGAACAGTGGTTCAAGTATAACATCATAACCCCTAAATATGCAGAGAAGAATGTTATCAAGCGCCCGTGGGGCGATATTCTCTACAAGAATTTGCAACCTAAGTCGAAGCCTGAAGCCATTGCTCAGGGCTTCTACCCATGCATGGTCCGTGGACCGAAGCCTGAGAATGCTGCCCCATCATCTATGTTATGGTGTCGCGAAGACAATCTCTTCAAGCGCAACTATCAGTTTGCCAAGGAGTCAGCCACCAAGAACAAAATTGATCTTGGACTCAACTTCAACCCCGCTCCTTCTGCCCCAAGATAGGATGGCACTCATGAAGCTAATCCCAATGTCATCAGTCCCTTCACCAGCTTCGGTGGGCTTCTCTCTCACATAGCTGCTTAGAGGGCTACAGTGGAAAACTCTACTGATGACGCAGACTCTGAAGATGCGCCAGCACCATCGAAGCAGAAGAAGAAGTCAAAAGCTTCAAAGCCCGCTACTGCACCTACTGCTTCGACTGTGAAGCCTTTGAGGACTGCACCTCCTGAACCCAGTGTGCAGTCCGAAAATTAGTCTTGTGTCTCCAAGAAGACCAAGAAGACCAAGGAGCCCAAGAAGATTTCTGGGCATGACTTGACTCTTGCTGCCGTTTTGCGCAACGAGGAAGACACCATTGATCTGTCTAGTGATGAAGATCTTGGTGATGACACACTTGAGATGCTAATCAAGAGAAAGCAAGAGGTGGAGATCTTCAATGATCTGCCCTTCTTTGACGTTGACATTTTGAACAATTTCATTGATAAGTGGTTTGATGACCAGAGTATCAGTATTGATGACCTTTAGCTGCCTGTGGACATAAGCGTCACGTTTCATGGAGCCATTGCAAATGAGTTGGCCTTGGCTCAGAAAATTGTCGAGCTCGGCTAATGTGCAGATCATCAAGAAGATGTTGCATGATCTTAAGGGAGAACTCCACAAGAAGCATGAAGAAGCAAAAGGCTCACGAGAGCACATGAAGTACTTTGCGCAGAAATGTGTTCAAGCTCACACCGAAGTTGAAAAGTGCAAGGCTCTTGGGCATCCTGGCATCGACCCCAGAATAGCTGCCAAGCCAAAGAAGATGTCTGCTGAAGCCCAACCTGAAGCTCAACGGCAGGATCGACCAAGCATTGTCTTCCCTGCCAGCATGACAGGCTCAAAGCCAAAGGTCCCCTCAGCAGCTTCAAAAATGAAGAAGGCACGGCTAGCCAAAGCCAAAGCCAGGAAGCAGAAGCACAAAGATACATCTGATGATGCTCCCTCCAAGAAGAAATTGAAGACCAAGGGTTCAAAATCTTCAAAGAAAGAGCGTGATGCGGCCCAAGAGCCCCTCATTGTTGAACCCATTTCAGTTGCTCTCCCTGCCTCGACCAACCAAGAGCGTCGTCTCGTGATCCATGAGCCTTCTTCCACAGAGGCTCATGCAAGTGAAGAAGTTCTAGCTGCTGACCCCAACACAGCTGAAGACATTGGTCAAGAAGACAATGTTGATGATGATGTAGTCCTTACTCGGCTCGAGCCCTAGTCGGTATCATCGCCTGCTCCTATGAGCAGTGAACTTATCAGCATTGGTCGTCCATTGACGCCAATCGCTTAGGATGACTCATGGGCCGAGCGCCAACAACAAGACACCCTAGTACATGATGAGACTCCAAGAACACCACCAACTCAAGTCACCACACCGGTGCTTGACGATGACAACTACATGGTACAGACCACTCCCTCACCAAAGGTGTCCCTCGCATTTCGCAAGCTTCGCAAAGGCCCCATGCCCCAGGTCACCATGTCGAGCACGTCAAGTGTTTCCTGAAGCCACCCCTACTGTGAATGCCTCTAAGTCCGAAGCCAATGTTTCTGAACACATTCTGGCTGCATCAGCCAATGAAGACAACGGAGAGAGAGAGGAGAAGAAAGAGTTGCCATACCCCCAGCTACTGATCAAGTCGTTCTCGAGGAGAATGTGATTTTGCCTGACCCTCCAGTCCTGGAACAGATGGAGGATGAAAACACTGAGGCTGCCACAAACAATGCCACTGAAGCCAATGACACAGTCATGGCTGAAGACAATGTGGAGCCTGAAGCTAATGAGAATGCTGAAGTCACCTTGATGCCAATCGTCTCAGATAGTGATGTTCCTCCTCCATGGCCTCACACCATTGAACAAGCATTCAATCGAGGTGAGTTGGTAACTGTCAGATGGCCCATCATGGTTCCACCTACTGCTCCCAAGCCACAATATGATTATCACGTGGAGCACAAGCCAAAGAGCAGATTGCCAAGGCTTCCAAGTGCTGCCACAACCCAGGAATGATTCTGTGTGCAAAGCTTCAGGGTGCATAACACTTTCTTTGATAGCGCCAAGAACCCATACACAAAGCCCAAGATTTCCTCTGACAGATTCTGGAGCCATCTGCAGCGAAGCTATTACTCATGCATCCTCTACAACCAAGACCGAAATTATCCGCACCAGCGTATGGACTGCGATGCTATAGATGGGCTGGCCTGTCTTGAAGAAGCCCTTGACTGCTTCAGAGACGTTGGTCTTATCCCTTTTGTTACGGACAAGGAACATTGGAATGAAGAGCTTCTGTTACAGTTCTATGCCACCGTCCATATTCGCGGCTACAACAGGGATCCGAAGACTTCGGTCCTTGAGTGGATGACAAGTGATGTACATCATGAAGCCAAAGCTCAAGACATCATCGAGCTTACTTCCCTGCCCACTCCAGGTGAGTTATATGAACCTAGTTGTCCACGTCATAGAGATGAGCTGCAGAGCATTTTTCAGAGGCCTAAACCAAACATGAGCCAGATGCTTAGCATGATGAAGCCATTGCCTCAAGATGCTGAATACCCAAATGAGTTCTTTATGAAGGACCTCGAGTACTTGCCATGCACAGTATACCATATTCTAAGGCGTACTCTATGGCTGATCAAGGGACACTCTTCTGAAGCTAAACTTGAAGGAGCCATGAATACTTTGGTATTTTATACCATCAATGGCATCAGATTCAATACCTAGGATTTCTTCATCAAACAACTAGCTGCTTCTGGGATTAATATGTTTGGGCTGAAGTTCTATGCTCCATGGGTGACGCACTTGATTAAACTTCACTCTACCATTGACTATCAGCCCTCAACACACAACCATGTCGTTTTTCTGCCTCAGGTTGATATATCAGTTGAAGCCATCTACCCTGAGCCTGCCAAGAAGCCACTCCACCTTCACAATGTTGAATTCTAGAGTTTCACACAGTCAATTGAAGGATTCTTGTGCCCAATGCTGCCACTCCTGCATATCCTCTGGCTGGCAACATGCGCCTTCCACATCGAGCCAACACTGAAGCCACTACAAGTACAATTGCCCAAAGGCCTCAGAAGCGTCCTCATGTTCTCAATGATTGAGAGCTTCTGGTGGATTTTCCTCAAAAGCAGGATAGGCATCATGACTGGCTGAAGCGTCAGATGTAGTGTCACAGCCCCAGATCAGCCCTTGTTTGTTTTTGTTTTAGCATCTATGCAACATGTTTAAATTTTATGAAATTTGAAATGGGGATGACCAAGCCCTAGCACCAAAGCATTGCAAATAGGTTAACCTTCAAAATATTTTCACAGAACCCAAATTGGTTTGCAAAAATGTTCATGATTACTGGAAAAGGGTGAAAACCATATCCAGAGATGATGGATATTTTTCCAAGACATTTTTGGATTTTTTGAATAAACCATATTGTATTTGACTTTGGGCATTTAAATACTATAAATAATTTAAATGTTCAAATAAATGTTGGAAATTGTTAAGGGTCACTGAAATAATTCAGAAAGCACCCATAATTATTTCCAGGATTTTATAAAATGATTTGATATTTTAAATCAAATCAAAAACAAATTGCAGAAATAGAAAAGAGAAACAGAACAGAAATAAAAGGGAGAGAAGGCCACCTGGGCCACTTACCTGGCCCAGCTCCATCTGGCCGGCCCAGCCCACCTCCTCCCCCTTGTCCTCTTCCTCCTCTGCCAGGAGGACGAACAGAGGCGAGGCGTGGCGCGCGCCGACGCTACCTCGGCCACCTCCTGCTTCCCCTGGCCACCTCCTGCTTCCCCTGGCCGCGTGGATGAATGCCCCGGTGTCGTCCCGATCCGCCCGACCTCTCTCACTCTTCCCCTGCTCCCTCTCTCGCCGTTTCCCACCTCACCGAACACGCTCGCCGCCGCCGACGAGCTCCCTCGTGGCCACCGGCCACCCCTAGCCTCGCCGATGCGCTCAAAGGCTCCGCCTCGACCCCCTCCTTCCTCCCCACCGACCCACGGCCCTCCGGAAGCCCTGCAACGCCGCCACCATCACCGTTCCGTCGCCGGCCACCGAAGCTCACCGCCGTCGATTCGTGACGTCTGGCGCATCCCCGAGCCCACTGAGCCACCCTGCTGCCCCCCTGTGAGCTTACCGTTGTTTCCCCTCACCTCTCTCTCTCTCGCGCGCCCTGTAGCCGCCGCCCCACGAGCACCCGAAGCCGCCGTCCGCCATGGCCGGCGAGCTCCGTGCCCCGAGCACCTCTGCCTCGCATAGCAGCTCCGACATGCTCCTGCCGCCCTTTAGGTGCTGCCTAGCACCTCCGTTCACCCACCTATGAGCTGCAGCACCACACCCGCACTTAGCCGAGCTCCGGCCGCCGCGGAAGTGGACGCCGCCGTCGATCTGAGTCGTCTCCGGCAACCCCACTAGCACCAGAGGACGCGGACAAGGCTCGGGGTTCCAACGGTGCCATCCGCGCCTCGATCCGTGGCCTGTGCTGCGATTCCGCGCATCGCCGCCGTCTCGGGCCTCGCCGGCGTCATGTCGCCGGTGGATTAGCCCCGGTTGACCAGGGATTTGACCCCCCTGGGTCACTGACGTGTGGGCCCGTCCCCTGCTAACTCTTGGTTAAGATAATAACTAATTTTAACTAAGACACTGACTCACTGACACGCAGGGCCCACAGGTCAGTTTGACCTGGACGGCGCCCGTTGACCTGCTGAGGTCAGCATGAGGTCATGCTGACGCAATAATTCCTTTCTGGAATTAAAATAAATTAGGAAATGATTTATAATTCCAGAAAATTATATAAACTTCAATAAATCATAGAAAATTAACCGTAACTCCAAATTAAATAATTTATATATGAAAAATTATCAGAAAAATTCAAGGAATCCATCTGTACCATTTACATGCATGTTAGAACAACTTATCACTACTGTTTAGGGCAAATGAAGTGAATGACATTTAAATAACCACATATGGAGTTTGAATTTGAATCTTGGATTCAAACCAACTTCATTTAATCTGGTTTTAGATGCATTAGCCCAAAACACATTCATTTTGCCATGTCATGATCATGCATCATATTGTGCATTGCATTGATTGTGTTCCCTTCTGTGTTGCCGGTATTTGTCCCCTCTCGATAGACGTGATACCGATGATGTGATCGTTGACACTGATGAAGACTCAATGTTATCTTCAGAAGTGCCAGGCAAGCAAAACCCCTTTGTTCATTCCGATACAATCCTACTCTCTCGCTCCTGCTCTCTTTTAATGCATTAGGACAACACCGATTCATCTGTTACTTGCTGCGGTAGCTGAACCCCCTTTATCCTTTGCATGACCTGTCATTGCCACAGTAAATAGATGAAACCCACTAGCATGAGTAGGAGTTGTTTGAGCCCTGATGTGCCTACTCATTCATGTTTGTTTGTCATGCCTGCTACTGCTTAGAGTTGAGTCAGGTCTGATTCATCGGGGATGAATCAGAGGCATGTGAACATGTCCTACTGTGTGTGAGCTAAGTGTGTGAACACGATTTGGTAAAGGTAGCGGTGAGAGGCCATGTAGGAGTACATGGTGGGTTGTCTCATTGCAGCCGTCCTCAGGAACTGAGTTCTGTGTTTGTGATCCATGACCAGCTACTACCACACATTGGAATGCTTAAGTGCCCCTCTCGACTTATTAATCAACTTGATCTCTGTCCAGGAGTTGCAACTAGTTTCTGGTGTTTGTAGGTAGTGTTAGTAGTCTACCAAGTGGCACCCGGTACAGGTGGGCTTGGGACAGACTAGGCACAGTGGCCCGGTGTACCAAGTGGCACCCGGTTGGTGGGCTTGGGAACCCTGCACACATCGTTTGGGGCCGTAAGCGACACCCCGGCCGGATCTCCTTGCGGATGGAACCCGAATAGGCGATAAACCTGAACTAGAGACCTGTTCGGTTAGTCAGGTTGTGGCCGACTCCCTCGCCCGGCTTCCGCTTGAAGGTTGCCGAGGTACATGACGTGTACAGGGCGGTAAGTGGCGAGAGCGTGTGTGAAGAAGTACACCCCTGCAGGGTTATCATCATCTATTCGAATAGCCGGATTCCTCGGATATGGAAACTTGGACCCCTTGCATAGTTCATAGACAAGTGAAAGTGGACACTCTAAAATACGCAAGATAAGCGTGAGTGCTATGGATGGCGTTCTCTGTCACATCCCTAGCTTCTGGCATTGCACTAGTACTAGCCTTTGGTGATGCATCATGTTTACTTTTACAGAAAGTTGAAATGGGGATTGTCCAAACCCTAGCATTTTAAGAATTCACCAGGTTCACCTAAAATATTTTCAGTCAATCCAAGTGGCTTTCAAAAATGTTCATCATCTTTGGAAAAATGCTGGAAACAGTAACCAGAGATGATGCACATTTTTCCATGTCATTTTGGATCTTTGAACTAATATATATTGTATTTGAGTTGGAGCAAATATATGTTATATATATTTTTAATGCTTCAATAATTCTGATATTTTGTGAGGGGCTCTAGAATATTACTTTCAGTCCCTGCAAAAATTATTGGAAGAAACAAAAATGATTTAGTGTTTGAACTAAATCAAAACAGATTGAAACAAATAGAAAACAATGATTAAAAAAATAAAACAGAGCAAAAATAAAAAGGGAGACGGCCACCTGGGCCACTTACCTGCTTACCTGCCCGGCCCAGCTCCTCCCGCTGGCCCAGCCCGCCACCGCTACCCCCCTGTCGTCTTCTTCCCTCGCCAGAAGGACGCGGGCACGCGCCCGGCGCGTGCGGCCACGCGCCCCGGCCACCTCCTCCCTGCCTGGCTGCCTCCTCCTCCCCTGGTTCCCTCCCGCGACGCCACGCAGCCCCCTCGGACCCCTCTCACTCTTCCTCGAGGCCCCGCCCCTCTGCTCTTTCTCTCTCGCCCGAACCCGAACACAGCCGTCGCCACCGACGCCGTTCGCCGCGGCCACCATCCCCCTCTCGCCTCCCCGACGCCTCCCAGAGCTCCGCAAGTCCTCCCTCGTCCTCCTCGTCGTCTCACGCGACCAGAAGAGCCCCGGAACGCCGCCCCGACGTTTTCCCCCTCGCCGGCCGCCGAGGATCTTCTCCGTCGAATTCGGCCACTCCGGCGCGCCCCCGAGCTCGCTGACCCTCCCTGCACGATCCCCGTGAGTCCCTGCTCCGTTTCCCCCTAACCCCAAGCTCGATTTCGAGCTCTAGCCGCCCCCTCTACCGAAGCCGAGACGCTCCGCCGCACGGGCTCGTCGCCGGTGAAGCTCCGGTGACCCTTTGGTCCCACGCCTGCGTCCGTTGCACTCGTTGCGTCCCGTAGAGTAAAACTAGCGCGACCACCGTCTTGTTTGCACACCGCAGCGCCGGTCCCGCGAACACCCGAGCTCCGGCAGCCGCAAAAGAGGTCGCCGCCGGCAGCTCCGGCCACCCCAGCCTCCGCCACCGCCACCGTTGGATGCGCCACTCCACCCTCTCCCCGTAGCTGCTCCCTGCGCGCCAAAAGAGCCCCTGTAGTGGGTTTCCGACGCGCACCACCGCGTCTGGCCTCGCCGGCGTCAAGCCGCCGGTGGGTCTGACCACGTTGACCACGGCGGGACACACCCCCCCCTCTGGGTCGATGACAGGTGGGGCCAGCCCCCCCTGTTAATTAGTTTAGTTATTTTATTTTAACTACCCCCCCTCTGCTGACACTGACAGGTGGGCCCCCGCCATCAGGTGATTAGCTTAAGCTAATCACCACCTAATCTAACCCCAGAGCCACTGACATGTGGGCCCTAGTGCCCTAATCCTTAATTAAACTAAAATAAACCCCCCCTGTTAACCTGTGACGCTGACTAATGGGACCCCCTGGTCAGGTTTGACCCGGGGCAGCCCTGTTGACTTGCTGATGCAAGCATGACGCACTGCTGATGTCATAAAGTATTTTCTGGATTTAATTATATTCAGGAAATTCCAGAAAATGCCTAAAACTTCTAAAAATCATAGAAAATTAACCGTAACTCCAAATTAAATAATTTATATATGAAAAATTATCAGAAAAATTCAAGGAATCCATCTGTACCATTTTCATGCATGTTAGAACAACTTATAGCTGCTGTTTAGCACAAATCAACAAAAAGGCATTTGAATATTCACATATGGAGTTTGAATTTGAATTTTATATTCAAACCAACTTCATTTAATCTGGTTTTAGGTGCATTAGCCCAAAACACATTCATATTGCCATGTCATAGCATGCATCATATTGTGCATAGCATTGATCGTGTCTTTTCTGTATTGCCGGTAATTGTCCCCTCTCGATAGACGCGATACCGATGATACGATCGTTGACACTGATGAAGACTCAATGTTATCTTCAGAAGTGCCAGGCAAGCAAAACCCCCTTGTTCATTCCGATACAATCCTACTCTCTCGCTCCTGCTCTCTTTTACTGCATTAGGACAACAACGATTCATCTGTTACTTGCTGCGGTAGCTGAACCCCTTTATCCTTTGCATGACCTGTCATTCCACAGTAAATAGATGAAACCCACTAGTATGAGTAGGAGTTGTTTGAGCCCTGTTGTGCCTACTCATTCATGCTTGTTTGTCATGCCTGCTACTGCTTAGAGTTGAGACAGGTCTGATTCATCGGGGATGAATCAGAGGCGTGTGAACATGTCCTACTGTGTGTGAGCTAAGTGTGTGAACACGATTTGGTAAAGGTAGCGGTGAGAGGCCATGTAGGAGTACATGGTGGGTTGTCTCATTGAAGCCGTCCTTAGGAACTGAGTTCTGTGTTTGTGATCCATGATTCAGCTACTACCATACATTGGGCCCTGAAATATGACCCCGCTCGAATTCTTATTCACCCTTGTCCTCTGTCCAGGAGTTGCAAGTAGTTTCTGGTGTTTGTAGTATGCTGGAGGCCGTGGACAGCGCTGACCGTAGGGGTGGGCTGTGATGCGGTAGGCACGTGGCCGGGTAAACCGGGCACCCGTTTGGTGTCATGGAACCCTGTTCACATCGTTTGGGGCTGTGAGCGAAACTCCGGCCGGATCTTCTCATGGATGGAACCCGAATAGGCGATAAACCTGGACTAGAGACTTAGGTGTTTAGGTAGGTCGTGGTCTACACCCACGTCGGCTTTCGCTTGAAGTCTGCCGAGCACATGTCGTGTGCAGACGCTAAGTGGTGGAAACATGTATGAAGAAGTACACCCCTGCAGGGTTAACATCATCTATTCGAATAGCCGTGTCCGTGGTAAAGGACTTCTGGGTTGCTTATATCAGTTCATAGACAAGTGAAAGTGGATACTCTAAAATACGGAAGATAAGCGTGAGTGCTATGGATGGCGTTCTCGTAGGGAGACGGGAGCGGATCCATAGTGGTGTATTGGTTGGTGAATATGTGGACTCGTGTGCGCCACCTCAAAGGAGTCGCTTGCAGTCGTAGTTTAGGATAGCCACCGAGTCAAAGCTGGCTTGCTGCAGTTAAACCCCACCATCCCCTTGTTGAAAATGATGCATATGTAGTTAGTTCTGATGTAAGTCTTGCTGGGTACATTTGTACTCACGTTTGCCTATTTTATGTTTTTGCAGAGAGACTTCAGTCTCACTAGTAGTTCCACGTGGACTTCGACGTTTAGCTTGTTACCTCAACTACGATCTTGTGCCCTCGGCAGGATCTGATCGATAGTCAGGCTTCTCAGCCTTTTTCATTTATAGATGTCTGTACTCAGACATGATAGCTTCCGCTTGTGCTTTGACTTGTATGCTCTGATTGTTGGGTCATGAGACCCATGTTTGTAATGTCTCGCTCCTCGGAGCCTATTGAATAAACTACTTGAGTCGTAGAGTCATTTTGTGATGCCATGTTGTATTGCACATATCGAGCATATTGTGTGTATGTTATTGAAATGCTTGGTATGTGTGGGATCTGACTATCTAGTTGTTTATCTTTAGTAGCCTCTCTTACCGGGAAATGTCTCCTAGTGTTTCCACCGAGCCATGGTAGCTTGCTACTGCTCCGGAACACTTAGGCTGGCCGGCATGTGTCCTTCTTCGTTCCTGTGTCTGTCCCTTCGGGGAAATGTCACGCAATGAATACCGGAGTCCTGTTAGCCCGCTACAGCCCAGTTCACCGGAGTCCTGCTAGCCCAGTGCTACAGCCTGGATTCACTCGCTGTTGACCGACACGTTCGATGCTGGGTCATGGATGCCTGTCCCTGTAAGTTTGTGCCACTTTGGGTTTACGACTAGCCATGTCAGCCCGGGCTCCTTATCATATGGATGCTAGCGACACTGTCATATACGTGTGCCAAAAGGCGCAAACGGTCCCGGGTAAAGGTAAGGCGACACCCGTGGGAATACCGTGCGTGAGGCCGCAAAGTGATATGAAGTGTTACATGCTAGATCTATGTGGCATTGAGTCGGGGTCCTGACAGCGTTGGTATCAGAGCTTGACTGCCTGTAGGATTACCAAGCCAAACTGGTCGAAGTTGAGTCTAGATATTCTTTAGTTATGTAAGGGAATTGATTGTGGGATGGAACGTAAGGCTCTTTTTACTCCTTATACCTCATGGCCTTCTGATCTGAGTCATCATCTTCTCTTCTACGGGGATTAAGAACTAGGCTATCTCTTCTTTCTATCAGGATCACGTGTTACTAATCCGTAGACTTATAAGATTGTTGATTCAAGCCCCAGTTCAGTTCCTACTATCTTCCGTATGTTAATTGTTGATCTCGAAACCTTGATATTGTGCTTCTGAGTGGTTATGCCACCATTTTTGTGAATGTCTCAAATCTTTTCTGAGCATTTACAGCCGTTATGCTGTCCGAGTCATTCCAGGTTTCTAAATAGTCTGATGCATTTGCAAAATCCTTTCCCTCTGGTTTCGATGTTCCTTTATGCCAGCTCAATCACACTAATTGTTGAGTTGAGGTATTCTATTGCCTTGACCTTATGTTGGAGTTACTATTATGACCCTAGGTGTCTTAGGGGATCACCTAGTAATCTAGCAATGTTTTGTGATCCCAGTGTGATGATTCTGGCTTTTATTCTCGAAAGCATCCCGTGATGCCACTTAGTAGTAGGTATTCTACTCCTTGGGTTCTGAACCCGAGATCCACCCTACTTACTTCATGTTGATAGTAATTGCTAGTTCCTTCAGGATATTAGTAACTTTGCGATAGTCCTCGAAGTCCGTGGTATCTTCTTCTTCCAAATACCATGAACTACTTATGGCAGAAGTTCCTCGTTGAACTGAAATATCACAACAGGATTATTCTTGAGGAGTTCTCCATTCATAAATCGTGACTCTGCCAGTTCTACCTTTCTGCATGGGTTATCCGGAAGAATCATGTTGAAATTGGTTCGACATACTAATTTATGCATCCACAACTCAGAAAATTATATGTTCCTTTGAGTTGTTCTCTTTAGTTGCATTCTGACCCTCGTCTATCAATTGATAGTCAAGAGTATGTGGCGTTCGTTTATCGATGCCTATTACCCTTGTGGTCCGTCAAGCCATTCTGTCCTGAATGACTTGGAGAAACAAACTCCAGTACCTCTTCCATATCTAGGATTGGGTCAAAGCAATTGTGCTCCGCAGATCAAAATGCCAGCCCACCTTTTGATTCTGTTCTACCTTGGAGTATTACCATCTTTATATCGGGATTGTTATAGGAATTGCACACCATCCTAGGAACTCTTGGTACAGTGATACTTCTTGCCATCATTAGTCATTCCTCGGTCTTCGTGTTAATGCAACCGGAATACCGACAAATGAATTGTGATGTGTGAAATCAATACGCCTAGCAACCTCGTTGCTGGGTAGTTAAAGGACAATAATTTCATTCTTAGTGTGTTGGTTATTGAATCATCATTCTAAGATTGATCGTGCTACCTAGTCCATTCTCCTGGTTCACTCCTTGATCGATGAGTTAGGATTATTTCAAATCCTTGCTCTATTGATCATATCGTCTTGCCCTGAAAAGCAAGATTGTTCTCGAGCTTAGTAACATACCGGTGGTTCATGATATTCCAAATTTCTTCTCGGAAGTATCACCAGGTTGTCGCCTGACCGCTATGTTGATCTCGTGATCAAGTTGGGTTCTTGTGAACCACCTTCTCTCCAAAAATCGGTGTTAGATATCCCTGAGCTAGTTGGTTAAGCTAGACAACAACTTGGAGAGTTGGAAGATAAAAGCTTGCCTGACGTAGTTCGTTCCAAAGGGATATTCTTGTGTAGGGTGTGCTGAAGAAAGATGATATCTTCATCGATTGGTCCTTGCGATCAGTTGCTGGACCTATTGTCTTATCAATCCTTGATTTGAGTGTGGGCTATCGTCAAATCAAATCAGTACCAACGATGCTCGTAATGTTGTCTTATTCGTGGTTGATCCCTCGAGCATACACCATTACATCTTTGGTCTGACCAATGCTATCACTTGTTCACTTAACTATGGAATTCCTTTTAAAAGGAAACCTAGATGAATTGTTGTTGTTCCCATTGACAACATCCTTGTCTTCTCCATAATTTTGCTGAACATTAAGTTAGTGTTGGAAACTTTTGAAGCATTTGTTCATGCTAGCTCATGAAGCATATGTTCGGATGTAAGAAGTGACTTCCTCTAGTTCGTGTGCATTTGATGCAGGGTGCCGCCGTGAACTCGAGAAAGTCAATGTTGCTTCCTCTGGAATCATCGCAAGTCAGTCATGCACATGTGCGAAGAATTCTGTGGTTTGAAGACTTGCAACCTTCAATCTATATGTATCCCTAGCACACCAAGCCACTGATTGATTTGTTCAAGGAGAAGAAGTTCCTTCTTAAGAGTATACCTTATGCAAGGACTTCGTTATCCACGGTGATGGTTTCCAACCAGAACTCGGTAGTGTTTTATTGTAAGACTACCATGTGATCATGTTTGTCTGAGACCACATGTTCACACGTGCGTAGCAGAACCAGCTCATGTTTTGGAGCTTGCTATCGTAGTTCATTCCCCGAGAATCTCGCAACGTCATCTCGTCGAATTGTGTTGCAAACTTTCATTTTTCCTCCTGGACTCGATGAGCCTGGAATATCCTGACACCAACCAGATCTGAGTCTCAGGCAGATATGATGGTTGGAATATTTCCCAAGAACTATAATATTGGTCCCTCGATAACCGGTAAAGTGGATGTCGTGGCCAACACACCCAGCCGGAAGACCTATTATTGTAGTATCTTGTTTGAGGAAGTTGGCCACCTCCCCATAAGGATTTCGTAGGATTTACCTCCGTAACTGTTCCTTATGGATTCTATTGCTCCCGAAGTCCGACCTTTACTTGATGTTCTAGTTATCAAACCATATCTATGAATGGGTTACACTAGCACGTCAAGGAGAACATTAGAAGCGGAGTGCTAAATGTCTCTCGGTCGATCATCCAGATTTTGTTTCCTTGGCCTCGCTAGGGTGAAATCTGAGTTGATGTTATCTTCCTATGCATCTGCATCGTCCATCGTTGTGCATCATGGTGGTATGTTGTGTTGCCAGGATCCTTGACACGGATGTTGGTAAAACCTTGATGATTATGGAAATGCTCAAGTTCTTGAGAGCACGCACAAGCGCTACGTGTTACCATCGGCTCTAACTGGATTCCTCTCAGTTTCCTCGGTTATGCTATAACCATTCCAATAGTGGGATAACTCTCTATTGTTGAGCCTCTCCCCAGTTACTAGAATCATTCCCAGCATTTGCATTTTGTTCCCAGCTTGCACCGCCAATGTGCCATTCTACCATGGGTCTCTTCCATTTCCGGTGGTAAGTAAAAATCATCCATTGTGTTGTCTTCAACAAGGTAATCCACATCATCCAAGTCCGAGTATGCCATTCTACCGAACCCCTCTAAATGATCGATTATGATTTGCCTTAAGCTGGTATAAAGAGTTTCAATGATCTCTGAATCAAAGGTAATTCTTTTTGCCACTTAGGGTAATAATCTACGAATCACCCTCCTCCAGGATGTTTCGTCGTGGTATCATAGCAACTCAACTCCTCGCTACATGGACAATCGTTTACCACCTTCTTAAGTGTGGAATTATTGTCTACCTAGTGAACCTTCGTCATCCGTTTCTTTCCACCCCTCTTGATGTGTATCTCGTGTCTCAACCCGAGAGATGGTCCTATGTCTCATTCCGTGAGTTGTTCGATCTTCGAGGAGATCGACCCTTCTAGAGTCTTCTTCCCTCCATGTCATGTTGACAGGATTTCTCAGAGCAAGACTTCAAGACAATGATGGTGATCGAATCAACGTTCCTATGAAGTGCAACCTGGATCGTGAAGATTGTGCTAGTTTGCGCTCCCCCTTCACCTTACCCTACGCTTGAATCTCGGGACGAGATTTTTGTTTAGTGGGGGTGAGCTGTCACAGCCCCAGATCAGCCCTTGTTTGTTTTTGTTTTAGCATCTATGCAACATGTTTAAATTTTATGAAATTTGAAATGGGGATGACCAAGCCCTAGCACCAAAGCATTGCAAATAGGTTCAACTTCAAAATATTCTCACAGAACCCAAATTGGTTTGCAAAAATGTTCATGATTACTGGAAAAGGGTGAAAACCATATCCAGAGATGATGGATATTTTTCCAAGACATTTTTGGATTTTTTGAATAAACCATATTGTATTTGACTTTGGGAATTTAAATACTATAAATAATTTAAATGTTCAAATAAATGTTGGAAATTGTTAAGGGTCACTGAAATAATTCAGAAAGCACCCATAATTATTTCCAGGATTTTATAAAATGATTTGATATTTTAAATCAAATCAAAAACAAATTGCAGAAATAGAAAAGAGAAACAGAACAGAAATAAAAGGGAGAGAAGGCCACCTGGGCCACTTACCTGGCGCCACTTACCTGGCCCAGCTCCATCTGGCCGGCCCAGCCCACCTCCTCCCCCTTGTCCTCTTCCTCCTCTGCCAGGAGGACGAACAGAGGCGAGGCGTGGCGCGCGCCGACGCTGCCTCGGCCACCTCCTGCTTCCCCTGGCCACCTCCTGCTTCCCCTGGCCGCGTGGATGAATGCCTCGGTGTCGTCCCGATCCGCCCGACCTCTCTCACTCTTCCCCTGCTCCCTCTCTCGCCGTTTCCCACCTCACCGAACACGCTCGCCGCCGCCGACGAGCTCCCTCGTGGCCACCGGCCACCCCTAGCCTCGCCGATGCGCTCAAAGGCTCCGCCTCGACCCCCTCCTTCCTCCCCACCGACCCACGGCCCTCCGGAAGCCCTGCAACGCCGCCACCATCGCTGTTCCGTCGCCGGCCACTGAAGCTCACCGCCGTCGATTCGTGACGTCTGGCGCATCCCCGAGCCCACTGAGCCACCCTGCTGCCCCCCTGTGAGCTTACCGTCGTTTCCCCTCACCTCTCTCTCTCGCGCGCGCCCTGTAGCCGCCGCCCCACGAGCACCCGAAGCCGCCGTCCGCCATGGCCGGCGAGCTCCGTGCCCCGAGCACCTCTGCCTCGCATAGCAGCTCCGACATGCTCCTGCCGCCCTTTAGGTGCTGCCTAGCACCTCCGTTCACCCACCTATGAGCTGCAGCACCACACCCGCACTTAGCCGAGCTCCGGCCGCCGCGGAAGTGGACGCCGCCGTCGATCTGAGTCGTCTCCGGCAACCCCACTAGCACCAGAGGACGCGGACAAGGCTCGGGGTTCCAACGGTGCCATCCGCGCCTCGATCCGTGGCCTGTGCTGCGATTCCGCGCATCGCCGCCGTCTCGGGCCTCGCCGGCGTCATGTCGCCGGTGGATTAGCCCCGGTTGACCAGGGATTTGACCCCCCTGGGTCACTGACGTGTGGGCCCGTCCCCTGCTAACTCTTGGTTAAGATAATAACTAATTTTAACTAAGACACTGACTCACTGACACGCAGGGCCCACAGGTCAGTTTGACCTGGACGGCGCCCGTTGACCTGCTGAGGTCAGCATGAGGTCATGCTGACGCAATAATTCCTTTCTGGAATTAAAATAAATTAGGAAATGATTTATAATTCCAGAAAATTATATAAACTTCAATAAATCATAGAAAATTAACCGTAACTCCAAATTAAATAATTTATATATGAAAAATTATCAGAAAAATTCAAGGAATCCATCTGTACCATTTACATGCATGTTAGAACAACTTATCACTACTGTTTAGGGCAAATGAAGTGAATGACATTTAAATAACCACATATGGAGTTTGAATTTGAATCTTGGATTCAAACCAACTTCATTTAATCTGGTTTTAGATGCATTAGCCCAAAACACATTCATTTTGCCATGTCATGATCATGCATCATATTGTGCATTGCATTGATTGTGTTCCCTTCTGTGTTGCCGGTATTTGTCCCCTCTCGATAGAC
>NC_041392.1:313335230-313372660 GCF_002162155.2 Triticum dicoccoides | reverse complement strand
TACCGATGATGTGATCGTTGACACTGATGAAGACTCAATGTTATCTTCAGAAGTGCCAGGCAAGCAAAACCCCCTTGTTCATTCCGATACAATCCTACTCTCTCGCTCCTGCTCTCTTTTACTGCATTAGGACAACAACGATTCATCTGTTACTTGCTGCGGTAGCTGAACCCCTTTATCCTTTGCATGACCTGTCATTCCACAGTAAATAGATGAAACCCACTAGTATGAGTAGGAGTTGTTTGAGCCCTGTTGTGCCTACTCATTCATGCTTGTTTGTCATGCCTGCTACTGCTTAGAGTTGAGACAGGTCTGATTCATCGGGGATGAATCAGAGGCGTGTGAACATGTCCTACTGTGTGTGAGCTAAGTGTGTGAACACGATTTGGTAAAGGTAGCGGTGAGAGGCCATGTAGGAGTACATGGTGGGTTGTCTCATTGAAGCCGTCCTTAGGAACTGAGTTCTGTGTTTGTGATCCATGATTCAGCTACTACCATACATTGGGCCCTGAAATATGACCCCGCTCGACTTCTTATTCACCCTTGTCCTCTGTCCAGGAGTTGCAAGTAGTTTCTGGTGTTTCTAGTATGCTGGAGGCCGTGGACAGCGCTGACCGTAGGGGTGGGCTGTGATGCGGTAGGCACGTGGCCGGGTAAACCGGGCACCCGTTTGGTGTCACGGAACCCTGTTCACATCGTTTGGGGCTGTGAGCGAAACTCCGGCCGGATCTCCTCATGGATGGAACCCGAATATGCGATAAACCTGGACTAGAGACTTAGGTGTTTAGGTAGGTCGTGGTCTACACCCAGTCGGCTTTCGCTTGAAGTCTGCTGAGCACATGTCGTGTGCAGACGCTAAGTGGTGGAAACATGTATGAAGAAGTACACCCCTGCAGGGTTAACATCATCTATTCGAATAGCCGTGTCCGCGGTAAAGGACTTCTGGGTTGCTTATATCAGTTCATAGACAAGTGAAAGTGGATACTCTAAAATACGGAAGATAAGCGTGAGTGCTATGGATGGCGTTCTCGTAGGGAGACGGGAGCGGATCCATAGTGGTGTATTGGTTGGTGAATATGTGGACTCGTGTGCGCCACCTCAAAGGAGTCGCTTGCAGTCGTAGTTTAGGATAGCCACCGAGTCAAAGCTGGCTTGCTGCAGTTAAACCCCACCATCCCCTTGTTGAAAATGATGCATATGTAGTTAGTTCTGATGTAAGTCTAGCTGGGTACATTTGTACTCACGTTTGCCTATTTTATGTTTTTGCAGAGAGACTTCAGTCTCACTAGTAGTTCCACGTGGACTTCGACGTTTAGCTTGTTACCTCAGCTACGATCTTGTGCCCTCGGCAGGATCTGATCGATAGTCAGGCTTCTCAGCCTTTTTCATTTATAGATGTCTGTACTCAGACATGATAGCTTCCGCTTGTGCTTTGACTTGTATGCTCTGATTGTTGGGTCATGAGACCCATGTTTGTAATGTCTCGCTCCTCGGAGCCTATTGAATAAACTACTTGAGTCGTAGAGTCATTTTGTGATGCCATGTTGTATTGCACATATCGAGCATATTGTGTGTATGTTATTGAAATGCTTGGTATGTGTGGGATCTGACTATCTAGTTGTTATCTTTAGTAGCCTCTCTTACCGGGAAATGTCTCCTAGTGTTTCCACCGAGCCATGGTAGCTTGCTACTGCTCCGGAACACTTAGGCTGGCCGGCATGTGTCCTTCTTCGTTCCTGTGTCTGTCCCTTCGGGGAAATGTCACGCGATGAATACCGGAGTCCTGTTAGCCCGCTACAGCCCGGTTCACCGGAGTCCTGCTAGCCCAGTGCTACAGCCTGGATTCACTCGCTGATGACCGACACGTTCGATGCTGGGTCATGGATGCTTGTCCCTGTAAGTTTGTGCCACTTTGGGTTTACGACTAGCCATGTCAGCCCGGGCTCCTTATCATATGGATGCTAGCGACACTGTCATATACGTGTGCCAAAAGGCGCAAACGGTCCCGGGTAAAGGTAAGGCGACACCCGTGGGAATACCGTGCGTGAGGCCACAAAGTGATATGAAGTGTTACATGCTAGATCTATGTGGCATTGAGTCGGGGTCCTGACATGTAGAGTCTCTCGGTGGATGTCAATTGCATTCGCAACTTGGCCACCAAGAACTCATTTTTTGCACATGAAGCCTGTAGGTGGTCCTAGAAGAGCCTCACAATGCTCTGCTCTGAAGACGATCTTCATGAAGATGGCTTCACCGAGAGCTTCAAGTTTGACTCTAGGCCTCCTCAAAATGCAAATTGGCATCGCACTCCGTCTATTGAAGAATCTGACTATTCGTCTTCGGCTGCAACTGTTGTTGCAAGAGTCGTCGATGAAGAAGACAATGACACTTCGCCAACCTTGGCTACTGTGCACCACGATACTGCATCAGGCCCGTATGCACCACCAAACTCCAACTCGACCCTGCTCCATTAGCTACTCCAACTGGGAACGAGTAGATACTCTATGTCTTCAAACTTTTTTGGTCATTACTGTCAAAAGGGGGAGAAGCATATGATTTGGTAGTCTTCAAGTGGGTCATTATGGGTGGTTGCATTATTTTTGCTAAGTCTTTACAACTCTCATCTTTTGAAACAATTTGGTTTTTGAGTTGTAACACTTAAACTCGATGGTCGTCCGCTACTTTTTCTGCTATCTTGTGATGCGATGATAAATTCCGCATGAAGTGATTCTACAGACGTCCATTTTTCATTATGCATGTCATTATCTTCATTATCTCTTTATATGCATGATAAATTGTCTTCGTAAGTTAAAGAGGATCTCCACAAAGTGAAACATGCCATGTGCATTTGCATTCAAAAGCAAATTACTTATATGCACATCTTCAGGGGGAGCCTTTTGCTACTTATGAAGACAATGCCTTAGTCCTTAACTTTCACATACTTTTATCCTCGTTGTAAACTTCAACCAGTTTGTCATCAATCACCATCACCAAAAAGGGGGAGATTGTAAGTGCATCTAGTGCCACCCCTAGTTGGTTTTGGAGTATTGACGACAAACTTGGTTGAGGGACTAATGTATTTGTGAGATTTGCATGATAACGCAGATGGTAGTCCCTTATTGATTCGGTTTACCTACCAGAGATGACCCCTAAAAATGTGTGAAGACAGTGAAGACAATGGTGGTATGTGAAGATATTCACAGTGAAGACTATGACATGTGAATACATTCACATGAAGACTATGTAGTGCGAAGATATAGTTGTTTCGTAGTTTCCTTTTCTTCTTTGTTGAGTCATAGGAACCATCGTACTGTTAAGTGGGGTCCAAGTGAACAAAGTCAGAGTGACTGATGTGATGCTCAACCAAATCCTATGTCTTCAAGCGAAGACAATGAGAGCAAATATTATCCAGAGCTGGATAAGTCAGCTTTACTTGTAGCCAAGGAAAGCTGTCATGTGTGTTTGAAATATGACCGTTGCACACGTGTCAGTTCCTTAGAGAACCAGGGTCATTTCGGACAAATCAGGTCAGGTTGCCTCCTGGCTATAAATAGCCCACCCCCTACACCATAAATTGGTGGCTGCTCAGAGTTAGTGCATGGCTTTTGTCGTTTGAGAGCAACCCACCTCCGAAGCATTTGAGAGAGAGGTCCTTGGAAGGACAAAGCCCTAAACACCTAGAGCCAAAGAGGGTTAGGCATAATTGAAGTCTTTCTGTCCGCGCAATCTGCAGACTTGTTACACTTGAGGACTGTGAATCCTCCAGCCGGTTAGGCATCGCGTTCTGAGCATCCAAGAGTCATTGTGGATTGCCGGTGAATGAAGTCTGTGAAGGTTTGGAAGTCTACCTTGAAGACTTACCAGAGTGATTGGGCGAGGACTGGGTGTCCTTAGCTCAAGGGGAATAAAGGTGCAGACGTGGTCTTCTGAGTTCAATCTCAGCCTCCCTAACCAGACGTACAGTTCTCACATCAACTAGAACTGGTCTAACAAATCCTTGTCTTCACCAAGCAACTGGTTCTATCCTTCACTTCCCTTTTACTTTATAGTTTGTCTTCGTGAAGTCATTGCTTGCCTGTATGATCTGATTGACTTCACTGAGTGAAGACTACTTACTGTTTGGCTTCATACTATCTTCCATCCTAATCCATAGTACCTAGCTATTGATAGTCTTCGTGCTTTCATTTCATTGCTTACTTGATTATGGCTTGTCTAGTGTAGTCTACCTTCCGCTGCATATCAATAGGTTCATTTCTATTGGTTGTCTTCAAAGCCCTCATGTGTTGAAGACTTTCTTAAAAATCTCCTATTCACCCCCCTCTAGTCCATAACTAGCACTTTCACCGAAGTTGACCTATCATCGGGCGCCAGACTGTTGGACGAACTGTCGTCCTTGTTATCGCTCGACATGGCTATAGAGTGTGTGCCAGTGTGTAGCGCGGCTTATCGAGGACAATGAAGATGGTGGACACTTAAGCGGGGTATGCAGAGACGAGGAAATGCCAATTGAAGCGGGGGTTGACGTATTATCTAACCGTTGATATAATAAACCGCAATTCTTTGTACCTAGTCGCTCCAAATTCCCGGGGTTGCGCATGACTCCTATTGGCTGGTTTCTTTTTTCACGACAAAAACAAGGAACGCGTTTTTGGATTATGCACTGGTACCGGTACGAACAGAGTAGGGCAGTTGGCAAGCAATACATTGAGCTCTTCTTATTGACAAAGCCAGTAATAATCAAACTACAAAGGAAAAGAAAAAAAGACAAAGGAAAATATCTGCACGAATCTTCGCGTAACATCAATGGCATAGGACCTAGGTGTGCATTACTTAGAGCACATCTAGATGTGCTTTAGCAATACTGTCAGGCAAAACCCCATATCATCATTGCACAACACATAGAACATGGCTAATGTGACAACCACAACTACACATGCTAGTTCCTTCTTGTCTCTTGCTTTCATCTGTTGCGTGTGATTGATTCTTTCTTTCTTCATGGTACTGATTGTACATTCTAGATTAGCCAGTTTCTTCTTCGGCTTTACGTTATATACTGCAAGCTTGGTGATAACACTCTGAGCCCTGCCATGCCAATCTTCATCCAGCCAGTTAACGAAGGCACAAGCCTCATATCCCTGCCAATGTTAAATAGTATTCAGGATGAGCGGTGACATTAACTCAAGTAAAATGATGAACTTAGCACTAACCTCTAAGGGGAAACTGAGAAACCGCCTGCCAATGTCGAATCCCTCCGTGAATACACGTCGAGTGGGAGTGTGCCCATGCACACAACTCAGCTTTTGGTACTTCTCGGTGGCGCAAAACTCGGAGTCGAACTTGTGTTGTGGGAGTCTGTTGTCATGCTCCGGGTCCGGCAGTAGATTGCTTTCTTGGGGGGGGGGGTTCATTCAGGACGGATTCAGCAAGGAGCTACTTTGGACATTCTTAAAAAGATCGGGATAGATTGGAACCTGACAGGACGATTCAGATCCGTAGTACACTTGCCTTTTGAGGACCTTAGGCAAGTGCTCGGCGGCGACCGCGGTCATGGAGGCGATACGAGCAGGAGCAGCCGCACTGAAACCATTAGCACCACTCATCCGCATTACCCCAATGTCAGCGCCACGCGAGGGAATTAGGAGGGTATGTAGGGATTTGGGAGAAATGGGGAAACTATGGGGATAAGCTAATGGTCGGGAACTACTTATGGCACTATATGTTGTATACGACACACTATTTATACATGTTGTTTGTCTTAGGTATTACAACGACACACATGATTTCTGCACCAAACCGTGTGAGAAGACAATGTAGGTGAGACACGGTTATACATATAATTGAGTTATAGTGATACCGTATAGACAGCCGCTCTGCGGATATTCGTCAAAAAATAGTCGCGCGGTGGCCTAGGCAGCGGCTATCGGAGAAGAGGTCAATCCTCGGTCAATGGGCAGTGGCTGCGTCATAGGAGGTCAATCCTCGGTCTGGGCGGGAGGTAGGAGGAGCTGAACCATCAAGGTCGGAGGTGGCGTGATTTGAGCACATCCATCACGGTCGATAGCGGGATAGTGGAGGTCGAACTTCAGGCGGCAGCCGCACTATGCTTTGCTCCTCGACCCTGCTGTCTCGGCGTGCTGCTGCATCGCACTTCTCTGTCTGCTGGGTGGAGGTCGCCGCATGGCTAATTAATTTTTGTATTCTTTTCGTGAGTGGCTTAATTAAGGTATTCAGTTCCTAAGGGTAGTGATGTATTAGTACTCTGCGTGTAAATGGAATGGCCATTAATTTTTGTCATTGCACATCTGGATAACAATATGGAGCACCCTCAGTAATTATGAAAATAAAACCTTGTGATTTATGCACGCATCTTTGGGCGGCAGTTAATATGTGTATTAATGTTGTTGTTTTGTTTCTAATTACCATTCGTGTGGTGCGGATGGAATGATCTCGATGGATGAAGGATCAGAAAATCGCAGATTTTATCAGTGGCGGAGTTCATGAATTGGCTAAAAGTACAAAGAGGATAATTGGTGATGCGGATTACATCCTGTGTCCATGTACTGATTGTGCCAATACAGAGTCACATGAAGTTGTAGATGTCCAGTGGCACTTAGTCTCTCAGGGATTCATGGATGGATATACACGTTGGACCAGACACGGTGAAGAGGAGGTCATGGATGAAGATACCCAGGGCTACGAGATGCCAAACCCCGATCAGTGTCACATGGATGTTGAATCTAACATCGGGGCAGAGGCATCAAGCTACCAATGGAACACCAAAAAGCCGAAACGCCCACTGGAAAACCAAGACATCGACGCAGATGACGATGATCTTGGTATGCCAGATTTTGCTGCTATGATTGCAGATTTCGAGGGCCCGAAAAAGGATATGATTGGGTACAAGGATCTGCCAACCATTGATGCAGACTCCAAGAAAGAATTGTATCCAGGTTGCAAAAAGAAATATTCCAGGTTGAGTGCCACCCTAGCACTTCTTAGATTTAAAGCAGCAAACGGTCTATCAAACAAGGGCTTCATAGAGATGTTAGGTCTTTTCAAAGAAATTCTTCCAAAAGATAATGTGCTCCCCCGAAGCACGAATGAAGCGAAGAAAATTGTTTGCCCATTGGAACTTGAAGTACAAAAGATAAACGCTTGTGTGAATGATTGTATATTGTACCGTGGTGAGTACAAAGATTTGCGTGCATGTCCCACTTGCATGCATGCCCGATACAAGCGTAGGAGAGAAAAGGACAAGTACAAATTGGACGACGAGATCAAGATAGGAATCCCGTTCAAGGTTGTCTGGTACTTGCCTCTAATTCCAAGGTTGAGGCATTTGTTTGAAAACCCTAGAGAGGCAAAGAGGTTGTGGTGGAATCATGATGAGCGAATTGCGGATAAGTATATGAGGTACCTGAAAGATGGGGCTCCGTGGGAATTAATCGACAACAAGTTGGAAGACTTTGCCAAGGATCCTAGAAGTACAAGGCTCGGGGAGTGTACTGACGGGATGAATCCTGTTGGCAATATGAGCACCAATCACATCACATGGTCGGTGCTTTTGTGCATATATAACCTAGCTCCTTGGTTGTGTATGAAGAAAAAATACATTATGATGTCAATGATTATCCAAGGCCCGAAGCAACCTGGAAATGACATCGACATTTACTTTCAGCTA
This sequence comes from Triticum dicoccoides, assembly GCF_002162155.2. NCBI lineage: Eukaryota > Viridiplantae > Streptophyta > Magnoliopsida > Poales > Poaceae > Triticum > Triticum dicoccoides. Next base: position 313,364,979 of record NC_041392.1, on the reverse strand, counting down.
CTAGTAGAAGAACTGCTGATAGTGTGGATAGATGTGCCTGCTATAAAATGTTATGATGCTTACAAAAAGGAGATTTTCGATCTACATGCAATGCTGATGCACACCATTCAAGATATGCCGGCATTAGGCAATAGATCAGGGCAGAAAACAAAGGGAGATGTAGGGTATGTCACATGCATGGACAGGACAGCTAGTAGAAGACTTCCCAACTCGCGCAAAACCGTGTATTTGCGTCATCGTGGGTTCTTACGGAAAAATCGCCCATACCGAAAGATGAAAGCTGAATTTGATGGTACGACAGAGGTTGGTGTGGGCCCAAGACCCCATGATGGGGAGGTGGTCCACAACATGGCTAAACAAATAAATGTTGTGCTTGGCAAGAACCACCCTTTAACGGTGAAACAAACACCCAAGGGTCAAGTGTTTAAGAAGAAATCGTTGTTCTAGAAATTACCTTACTGGGAGATTCTACATGTACATCACTGCATCAATGCCATGCACATAGAGAAGAACGTATGTGAAAGCATCCTTGGTACTCTGCTCAAGATTAAAGGTAAAAGAAAGGATGGTGACGGTTCACGACTCGATATGCTTGCTGATCAATCAAAACGCAAGAGTGAAGTGGAAGCTGATGACAAATTCATCAAAGCTCGCCAGAGTTACAATTTCATTATAAAAGAAGCAACACAGTTCTTCACCTACTTGTTGTCAGTTAAGACACCCTCTTCCTACTCCGCAAACATCAGAAGTCTCATGGATGTGAGCTCAGGTAAAATGAAGTTGGGACACATGAAGTCACATGATTTCCAGGCAATTTTGACACAAATCCTCCCGGTGGCCATCAGGAATCTGATGGACAAAGATATAAGAAACACACTCATTGAGCTCTATGATTTCTTCAACCAACTATGGTAGAACGTTGTAGATCCTGAAGAGTTGGATCATATGCAAGATGATATTGCAAGAATATTGTCCACCCTAGATGTTTTTACCACCGTCATTCTCTGATGTCATGGTCCATCTCACTGTGCACCTTGTTGATGAGATTATGGTCTTGTGTTTCTTTGCAACATGTATCCCTTCCAGCGGTTCATGGGAATACTGAAGCACTTTTGTCGGAACTGAAACCATCCAGAGGCAAGCATCCTAGAAGGTTATATCACAAAGGAGGTGGTTGAGTTTTGCAACGAATACATGAAACAAAGTCCTATAGGTTTGTCCCTCTCTCGCCACGAGGGAAGGATGAAAGGTAAGCCGGTCCTTGCTAGACCGCAAATGGATGCACCCGGAGAATTGGCAGAGAAAGCCCATTTGACGGTACTGCTTAACAACCCAGTTCTCAGCACTTATGACGAAGAACACTTGGTGGAGATACGCCAAAGCTTCTTACCAATGGTGCCTTCATTAGATGTGGAGATGAAGGAGCACACTAAGAACTACGGTGAAAGGCTGAAGAATCATTTGGCACAAGGATCCATCGATGACATTGCTACGCGGTTGGCACAAAAGCCATCACCTACGGTGTTGACGTACCAAGTATATGACATAAATGGATACAAGTTCTACACTAAGGAACGTGATCAGAAGACCTCATATCAGAACAGCGTTGTTCAAATAGAATGCATGACTGTAGATGAAACTGATAAAATGGTATAGTATGGAACCATCAAAGAGATTTGGGAGCTTGACTATGTGAAATTAAGGTGGCATTATTCAGGTGTGCATGGATCCCTCTTGGTTATGTAAAGGTTGATGATTACAGGAAGACCTGTGTTAATAGGACAACGATGGCATATCACGTGCACCCATTAATTCTTGCCAGCAATGCGACCCAGATTTTCTCTGCGGAAGACCCCTTGCATAAGAACTGCCATGTAGTGATGCATGGGAAGAGGAGGGTACTGGGTGTCGAGGATGTTGCCGATGAGGACGAGTATGATGAATTTGCTGAGTTGCCAGCCAAGGGATCACGCTCCCGTGTAACAGAGCAGTGTAAAATCATCAAAAAATCCAAATTCATTAGGGATCAACGTAATGATCCTAGTTCCCCCATGTACATGGGAATTAAGCCGTAAGACTAGTCTTTATGCCTACCCTGCATCTTAATTTGTTCAATTTAGAACTGTCACGTGTACTAAATTTGTGAGTTATGCTCGGTTTTCTGTTGATGTAAGAACCGTTAATATGTTGATCTTGATATGTTGTCAACTCAGGCAATGAATATGAACTGTTTTTTGTTATTATTATTATTATTATTATTATTATTATATCATAGAGGCAGCACAATCAATTGATCTCACTATAGTATGTGTCAACAAAAATATGCAATCTGGTTTGCGAATAGCACATGGTTCGTTGATGAAAGCCGTGTGCCGACCAAACCCCACCCGCGATCTGAGTCATGCTTTCTGATTGGCTAGAACTCAAACCCCACAGATCATACGTCTGCACTGTTGGATGCTCCTTGATCGAACGGTGAACCTCATCCCTTTCGACATCACATGTAGTTCCGGTTCATGTAAATGTTTTCAAATAGCACACGGTTCACTCACGAAAGCCATGTGCCTACCAAACCATGGCCGATGCCCCCCCTGCCACGCGCGTGATCTGAGTCATGCGTTCTGATTGGCCAGAACCCAAACCCCACAGATCGTATGTCTACACCATTGGACGCTCCTTAATCGAACGACGATCCTCATCCCTTTCGACAGCACATGCAGTCCTAGTTGTAATTTTATTTTTATGCACAAAATGCACGTTAAAATCAAAAATGTCTTAATTATAGCTAATGATACCTGAAATGCGCCAGAAAATCAAACCCGTGGTATAATGGTGATTGTGTACCATGGAAATTTTTATGAGGCCAAACGATGAAGTAACCGGCCATTGAAGTTTGAATTGACACGTCTCCTTTTGGAAACCATGATCCTTCATGTGAGATGCTCTGGTTTGGAAGGATCGATCATCAAAACTTGTGCCCAACTTTACCAAAAAAAATTCCACGTGGTCTTGAGAGCACGCCATGGGCACACATCAATTTTGATGATGTCCGGAGTCCATCTAAATTTCCTGTGATTAAAATATCAAATAGTCCTACGCCAGTGGCCGCATCTCACGGACGAAATGTTTGAAACTTCTCCCCGCTTCTCGAACAAAAGGATGAAAACTCACAAAGCGGCGCACAAATGATTTGTACACCTTCTTTGCTAGGTTGATCATAATGGGAGTATCATAGCTAGCATCATGCATGCCAACTAGGAAATTTTGATGAGCTTTCATAGAATTAAATGAAGAAAGAGAGAGTTAAGTATCATATCATGATACTGTATCATAACAAATGCTATGCTACTATGTGTCGTGCGCATGACAATAAATAAAATAGTACATGATACCTAACTTATGATACTATGTGCGCATTATGGAGGTAGTATATCATATACTAGCATCATATACATGATACTAGTATATGATACTCTCCATTAGGCTGCTTCCAATGCGTTGGTGCTTACATGAGGTGCTAAGCATATTAAATACTTTAGCAATGCTTAACTTGTTGGTGCTAAGTATCCTTGAATTAATGATTTTGCAACTAAAGTTCTTCATACATTGGTGGGATTCTTCCATTTAAGTGTTTTTCCTAAGTTCTCACGCTTGGCATTTTTTCTTCCTGGGGTCACCACACTCATCTATCCTCTTAATTACCTTGCCACATCAGATTTTTTGGCTGCATGGCAGCCTTAGCACCTGTACTACAAGGTGGAGCATTGGGAGGGGCCTTAGACTAGTCACAATGGGTATAGTAACTTAGACTAGTAACATGCATATGTTACTTAGTCTATGTTACTACCTCTATCGTGGGGAGTAACATATGTGTGGTGTCATGCAGCACTTCATTTATTAGGTTGTAGACTCATCTTGTCTTGGTATGTATGATGTTACAGTAACTAGCTATGTTACCACATGACTCTCTTTCCTCATTAATTACTTACCAAATCATCTGTTTTGCCTAGAGATGTGTGATGTTACCACCTATGTTATCCCCACTGTGGGTAGTCTTACAACTAGCCTTATCATATACTAGTATCATGGATATGATACTATAATATATGATACTATCTCCATAATGCGCGTATAGTATCATAAGTTAGTATCTTAGGTTGCCTTATTAATTGCCATGCACGGCACAAAGTAAAACACCATTTAATATGATACGGTATCATGATATGATACCACACCCTCTCTTTCCTCATTTAACTGTGTGCCACTACATCATCCAAAAAGTCTAGTTTGCATGCATGATACTGCTTATGATACTCCCATTACAACGAGCCTTAGGGCGGCCATAGTGGGTGTATCATAGCCGGTATTATGCACTCGGGAATAGAAAATATGATGATGTGGCAAAGAAGTAACATAGGTAGATACCATAACATAATGAATATGCTATACTACTTTGTGTCATGCATGGCCATAGATACGGTCATCTATGATACTACTCTATGATACTATATGCACTATGAAGGTCGTACGTAGTATCATGCACTAGTATCATATGCATGATACTATAGTACATTATACTCCCCACTATAAGGCTGGCCATAGTGGTGGTTTCATAGCCGATATCATGCACTCGGAAATAGCAAGTATGCTGATGTGGCAAAGAATTAAATAAGATAGAGAGGGTTAGAGTAACATATAGGTAGATACCCTATCATGATAAATGCGATGCTAATTTGTGTCATGCATGGCAATAAATATGATCATCTATGATACTACTCTATTATACTATGCATTATAATTAAAGGTAGTATCATACACTAGTATCATATATATATATACATACACATAAACACTATTCTGATCACGGGATCAGAATAATATTCTGATCACAACCTAAACTTTCCGAGTAACGCGTCTGGACTTCTCTCTGTACGAACACGAACTTCGGGCTATCTTCGCAACCGTGGCTTCCTACGCGAATTATTCCGGTCGGTAGTGTTGTCTGGGATGTGACTGTAATCCAGATACCCATACCTGCATCTAAATGCTCGTTTTGATTCATAATTTTGCATTTTGGCGGATTCACTCTCGGGGCAGATGAACTTGTGTCTCTTTACAAGTTTAATGCATTCACTAGATGTTCTAGAACCTCTAACATGATGGGAATTTGGTGTAGGTACAAGTTTCATGGACAATTTGTCGTTAATTTCAACGGATTTGATTTCGGGTTCCGTGTTCTTCGTCCGCGGGAGTGGTTTCCGCGGCTTTTGTGGATTTGTTGTTTTTATGTGAACATAGAGGGCGGATTTGATTGCAGTAGTGAGATTGGATCGTTCGTGTATTGTTAATTTGATCGAGCGGGCGAATACACCCCTGAAATCGGGCGATTGGATCTCGTGTCCGGCCGTGTTGGTTCTGATTCTTCGATGAGACATCTTGGCAGCTTTATCGTTTTGATGTTAGGGCGTAGTAGGATATAATTCGAGGTCGCGGACTGAGAAGGTGTAGTCACCCAAGTGATTGAATCTAAAAAACAAATTCGATAGCGTGTTTTTCCAATGATTCTACTGTCTGTCTTACTAGTTGGACTTCTGCACCTTTTGTGCTAGAACTTCCGTCGTTTTTATGCATGTTTTTTAGGTGATGTTGCAATATGATTTGTTCAGTTGGTGTTGTTATAAAATTTTTGTGTATGTTTTTTTGTTTTTCAGAGTACTCATATATGTAAATGTGGAGCTGATCCATAGACACACGGATCATCTTTTTTATATTTTTTCTGTCTTCGGGATTATTTTTTTGGATCATCCACGTTCTGTCGTAGTAGTTGGACTTCTATGGTACCAGTGATTGAACTTCCTGGTTTCCACATTGCAAGGCGGTGCAGCATCGCGCTCTATATTTTCTTTTTTTCTTTTTTTATTTTTTTGTAATTTTCAATTTTCAATTTTGGGTTTGAGTTTGTTCCGTGGGCAACTATGGGATTATTCAGAAATATGCATGCATACCTTACTTTATTCTTTGTAACATGTTTGCATACTTCGAACAATGGTAGAACTTCAGTATGTGTTTAACCTGAACTTACAAGATTTTTGCTTCTCTGTAATTTATTTTTCTACATGTTCATTTGATGTTTTTTCAAAACACCGAACTCCTGTGTTTTTACAACTTGAACTTCTGCAGTAACTTGAACTTCTTTTCATTCCTATGTCCCTTTTACAACTTGAACTTCTCCACTCATTGTTGATAATTTTTGTTTGGATTTAAATTTTTTTAAATCATTGATAACCGCATTTCGTCCTGTCAAAACCTAGCGCGCAGCAATGCGGTAGCACGTGGCCGAGAAGGGGGGAGGGGGGTCGGGACCCCCCTCCCCTCCCCCTGTGAGGCCGAGATAGGAACGAGCCAGAGCAGTTGACGACACGGTGTGCCGTGTCGTCGCATGCAGAGGCGAGTCTGTCACTTCCGTGACCCCACAATCTATCTTAGGAGTGTGGCTCTGGGGTGCGTGTGATGGGGGTGGAAACAGAATAACCGCATTTCATCATGTCAAAACCTAGCGCGGAGCAATGCGGTAGCGCGAGGCCAAGCAGGGGGAGGGGGATCGGGACCCCCCTCCCGTCCCCCCTGCGAAGTTGAGACAGGAACAAGACGGAGAAGGCGACGATGCGGCGTGCCGCATCATCGCATGCAGAGGCGAGTCCGTCACATTCGTGACCCCACTATCTATCTTAGGGGTGTGGCTCTAGGGTGCGTGCGGTGGGGGAGGAAACATAATAACCGCATTTCGTCCTGTCAGAACCTATCGCACAGCAATGCGGTAGCGCGAGGCCGAGTAGGTGGGGGAGGGGGGAGGGACCCCTCCCCTACCCCTGCGAGGCTGAGACAGGATCATGCCGGAGCAGGCGACGACGCGGCGTGCCACGTCGTCGCATGCAGAGGCAAGTCCGTCACATCCGTGAACCCACTATCTATCTTAGGGGTTTAGGGTTGAGGGTGCGTGCGGTGGGGGTGGAAACAGAATAACCGCATTGTGTCCTGTCAGAACCTAGCGCGAGGCCGAGCAGGGGGGAAGGGTTAGATATCCACTATCTATTTTGTTTTATGTTGTGTATTTTAGTTAATATGAACTTCATCTATTTTTGTACTTGAACTTCTTCTTTTTGTTTCTTAGGGTTTATTTATTCATATGCCTTTAATTCTTTTATTAGAGTACTTAAACTTTTGTTCTTTATTTTTGAACTTTTTTCTCTTGTTTTTAGGTGCATATTTATGTTTGTATTTTTCTTCCCTTGGTAGTGAATTTGCCATCTATTTTTGGTTTTAAGTATATCAGAAGTGTTGTTGTGTGATCTTATCTCATTATAATAGATGCATTCAAATGGTGCATTCATTTATCTACAAATGTATTTACTTTTTTAGCTGTTGGGGGGTAAAACTTTAATTTCACCGGCGCTGCAAGTCCCACGACGGAGAGGCATCAAGTGACCATCTCCCTCGCCACCACCTGTTAGAAAACAGCTCTCCCCTGATGCTCGCTCTCTCCCCCCTCTCCGTCTCTCCGATGCCTTCGTCGCCTGCAACTCCCCCCGATTTCTCCGCCCCTGTCTCCTGCCCTCGTGAGTGGAGTAACCGGCGCATGCCCCCGCTCCTATTTCTCCCCCACGCCCCACTCTCCCTCGCCCAGCCCTCTCTCTTTCTGCTCTGAAGCGAGGGCGGCAACTGCCTGCGCAGTTGCAAGGTGCGCGTGGCATCGTGGGGAGTGGAAGAACCACGCGGATTCGTGCGTGCGGGGGTTGTTTGGAGAGGTAGAAATGCTACCTCCCCCTAATGCTTGCTCTTAGTTTCGCCAGATCTGTTGAGGCCTGTCTGTTTCTTCTGTGTGCTCTCGCATCCGCCTCCTACCTCTTCTTCTGATGGTTGGTTTGGAGATTAGGTAGGATTCTTGTGCATGTGGTGGGTGGATTCCATTCCCCCATGGTCAGATTTGTTTGTGAGATGCTTGTGTGTGCTATTTCTTCCTTCATACCTATGTGGATTTCATTTCCCCTTTGGTCATTTCAGCAGTCAGATGCATGTAAGAGAGGGTGTGGTGCTGCGGTTGATACTGGATCTGATGCATCTAATTGTCTTAGTGTTGTTGATTTCGAAGTCTACATTGTGTCTGTCACATGCTAGTTAGTTTATGGATACTTTTTCTATTGTACTTGCTTAGATGTTCTACTATTCGTCTTTTCATACTTGTTGATATGTTCTAGTTATTTCATCCTAGGGTTTGATTTAGTTGCTTTTTGTATTTATTGTATGATTTTCTACTTGCTAACTATATGCAATCTATCCCCTGTCTTCAGTAGGTTGTTCTAGGGTTTGGAGATCCATTCATCAAGGGGTTGTGTTGTCACGGCTTCAAAACGTTCTCTAGGTATTTTATTGTGGTTGGATCTTGTATTTTAAATAGCAGTTTTCTTATATATGGCTGCCCATATCTTCACTTAGTTGTCTTGTTGGACTGCCCTTTCTTAAAAGTGTGAACTTCTAACAATGGTCATGTATATGCATTTTACCCTTAGTTTTAGTTAGTGGAGTGTTGCTTAATTTTTATTTGATGAATTGCTGGTGAACTATGTCACCAAGTGTTGTTAGACTTCCCAAATGTTTCATATTTATAGTGTATATCTTTGTTTTTTTGTTATCATTTTCATGGTATTGATATTTAGTTGTCATGCTACATCTTTTTTATGTGCTACTTGCTTGGGTCACATAGTTGAACTTCTGGTTTTAATTACTGTTTGTTTATAATGAAATTTGGTTGAACTTCTGTTATGCACATTTTGTTTTACTGCTTTGTTATATATTGTTGAACTTCTGGACATTAATGTTATATGTAGTAGCCCATCTGGTGTAGATTGTTTTTATATTTAGTACGTAAATTTTAGTTTGTTTGTTGTGTTTACTACTTTATTAGGTATTGTTGAACTTCTGGGTATTGGACATTGTTGTAAAAGTAGAAGTTCCTTTGTTGTAGGATTGCGGATTAGAACTCAGCTGCCTTTTTACTTGCATTTTTTGTAGTTGGTGATGAGTTGAATAGTTCTGGAAAAAATGCCTGCGATCAAGATGGAGCTTCAGAAGTTAATACGGATGCTCCAATATATGATGTGGCTAAATCATCCATAATCCCTTTGACTGTGATTGTTGAGGTTGCTTCGAGCCTTCAGAATTTTTCAAGCCTCGAGGATCTTGCTTCACCTAGTATGTGAAACCCCTTTTCTTTTTATTTTAAATTCTCGAGCCATGTTTTTTAACTTGTTCTCATCGGTTGTTTTGTGTTTTTTTCCTGACTTTTTTTATTTTTTCCTTTGTTTTTTTGTGTTCTTTGTAGATGTGTCCATAGAGGAGGAAGCTATGAACACCGTCAACGATGTTCTATCTGAGTTGGACTTGTCAGAAAACCCCGCTGCTGCTGAGCAGGGGGTTCCGTCAGTCAAAGGTTGTGATTCTGTTCTGGATCCTTTGTGCTCTCTTCAAATGTCAGAGACGCAGTCGCAATATGTTGATGGCACTGAACCTGTCACACAACCTGATGATGTGCCTCTTCAGCTTCTTGTGGAGGACCAACGTAAGAGGAAGAAGCAAGAAGATTTTGACAAGAAGAGGGCGTCCCCCTTGAGAAAGGTTATGATGTTCCTGGATTTGTTAATGCGGCTGAGCTCACGGTTGGGGAAGACGTGTCGTGTGGCAGTGATGGCACGGTTGTCCCAGTTAAGAAGAAAATCAAGAAGACCGCTGCGAGGAAGCATGTAGTTGGTGGAGTTACTCCTCGGAGGAGCCCACGTGTTTCAAGGCTTGCAGAACTTGTTGAAGATGAAGGGCTAGGCCTCCGTGGTACGCCATGCCGTAGTCCTCATGTGCTTGCCACTACCATGCCTACAGCTTCTCCGCATGGTGATGGTGCATCTGGTAAGGGGAAGAAATGCAACGTCAAGCGCAAGGTTGCACCTGCAAAGGTCAACAAGGGTGAGAAGAAGCGTTCTCGTGTTAATCTAGAGGACAAGGATGATGCTGATTTCATTGCTGATGACGAGGACATCGACGATGATGATGCTGCGGCTAATCCGGTATGAATGTCTCATGTTTACCATTTTTAGAGCATTTGTCGCTATTGTTGTAGTTTTTGTGTTTTTAGCACTGCCTTGGCGTACATAGCTGACCTTCTGCTCCATATAGATGAATAAATTAGCCGATCTGCTTTGCTTTTATGGTATTAATGCCTTTGTGTACATAGTTGGACTTCTGGATATATACATGAAGAGATTAGCTTAACTTGTTGGTATACATGTCTGACTAGTGCCTTGGTGTACATGGTTGAACTTCTGCTTTTTAAATTTCCAACATTATTGAAAGCATGTTAACTTGTGGTCATACATGGTTGTACTGCCTATGTAGACATAGTTGGACTTCTGAAATACATGTTTGATTACTGCCTTGGTGTACATGGAAGAACTTCTGCTTTTGTAAATTTCCAACAGTTTGAAAGCATCTTTACTTCTGGTCATAGATGGTTGTACTGCCTATGTAGACATAGTTGGACTTCTGAAATGTACTGCGTATGTAGGCATTAGTGGAATTTTGGTGAAGCTTGTGTATCTCATTGTTCTGCCTTTCTTCCTTGTCATTGCATTTTTTAGTATCAGCTTGTGGAGCGGCCTGAGAGGAGGAAGAGAGGAGGCAAAGCGCCCGAAGAAGGTGGCCAAGGAGGAGGTGAGGCGAAGCGTTTTAACAAGACGGTTCGCTGCTCACTAGGAGAGGTCAAGACGTGTGCGAAAATGCTACAAGCTAGGCACAAGACGAGGGTTATCAAGGTTGGTTTTGGTTGTGCGTTTGACTTGAAGGTTGATTCCAACATTTCTCGTCCTTTGATGGGCAACATCTACACAAGGATCGACCCTACAACCATGATTCTGGACATGGGTGAGGCGAACAAGGTTCTGTGTATTACAAGTGATGCTATTCACCATCTGTTTGGATTCCCTCAAGGTAGTCGTACCCCTCCTCGGCCCTCGAATGATGGGTTTGATGATGCTGTTATGAGGTTGAAGGGCAAGCTTGGGTACGCTAGGAGTGACGACATCAAGACAAAGGATCTGCGGAATATCCTCGCGGAACTTGTGAAGGATGAGACGAAGGATGATCTTGCTCTGTAGGTGTTTTACCTGATTGTTTTCATGAAGGTAGTTATCACAGGAACGTCTACACGAGTGTCCAGGGAGGCAGTAATGGCTGGGAATCTTGTGTTTGAGGATATGGCAGATATGGATTACTGCCAGTTGGTTGTTGACGATATTCGGAGTGCTGTTGTTAGGTATCAGCAAAGTACTAGCAGAGGAAAAGCTGTCACAGGCTATGCCATCGCGCCGCTTATGTATTTGGACTACCTTATCATTAGCAAGATGCCTAATATTGACTTGAGGACCCCTCGCATCAATTTCATGGATCAGGTCAAGCTTCTTGAGCTTGCTGCGGCTGACTTGGTCAAGAAGGGTGATGATGACCCAGCCAACTGGGTGTTTGGGAGACTGCCTGTGAGTGCCTATACGCATCATTCTTTCCTGTGTAGTTTAACTTGAACTTTTGGTACTGTCTTCTATATTTTTGTTCCAATGTTCCTTCGTTTGTTTTCTGATGCGTTGACTTTTGTTTTTGTATGTAGTGGAAGACATAGGCTGAGGTTGTGTTCTTTAGGGTTATCGAACGTCATGTTCTAACTATGCCTCGTGCCGCCGGCCTAGGTAGTGGAACTTCCCCAAGATTTGAATTCTCCCGGGATGTTAATACTGGTGCCCCCTGTAGATCCAGGAGGTTCTTCTGCCTGTGTGAGTGCTGCAGGTGGTGTCTTCCAAGAATTTGTTTGAAGCTGCCAATGTATCCCTGGTTAGGATTGACGGTCTTCTTGAAACCGTTTGTGAGGAGTAGGCCTGTGTTCCTTCAACTGTTGAGCGTCTTAGTCACGTTGATGGGATTCTTCCTCCCGGACACGAATTTGATGCTGAGTCTTCGAAGGAGGTCTTGTCAATTGAAGCTAAATTTCTTGAAGAGCTTCGTCAGAGCACTTCCCACCTGTGGACTAGCTTTGCATTGTTCAAGGAAATGCAGGATGCTCGTTGCAAGCCTTTTGAAGATGAGGCAAGTGTTGTTGTGAGACAGATTCAGAGGCAGGATTCTGTTTGTTTGGGTCGTGAAGGAGGCCACGTGGAGCATACCAAAGAGGTAAACTGATTCTGTTCATTGTTAGCTTTCAGTAATTACTGTTTTTAGTCATAGGTGACCCTTATCGATTTCATGTGTTGTAAACTTTTAGTTTTTAGTACTAGTGTTTACTAGTTGACCTTCTCTATTTATAGCATCTGAACTTCATGGGCTACAACACCTGAGCTTCTATGACTTAGATGACTGGCCCTTTTTGTTCCCTTTTGTATTTAGAGTAGTTTGATATCCGACCTGCTATGTTTATTGTACTTGGACTTCCATTATGTGTCAGTTGTCATAGCTGACCTTCTCTGATTATGTAATGTGAACTTCTGCTGATTAGGTATTTGTTTTCTACATGATTTTTTTGTAGGCTGTTGATGGTGCTAGGGTTGAGGACGATGTTTTACCTGTGCATGAAGCTGCCCCTGTGCATGAACCTGCTCCCGCTAGTGATGTATTAGTTGATGAGGTTCATGGCAGTGAAAATAAGGTACCATTTTTCTTGTCCATTTGTCTCATTTTTTTATTTTACTTGTTTGTGCATTTTATCACTATGTGGCCCTTTGTAATAACTTCCTGTTTTTGCCGTAGAATGATGATGCTAGTGTTCCTCCAGAGAATGTTGCAGACAAGTCCGTGTGAGGTACCGGCTGCTCCGACGGGGTGGACCCGACTGAACCTCAGTCGTCCATTGGTGTAGAGGTTTCTGGTGCTGAGCAGGGCAAGACAGCTGAGGTTAATGATGCTGAGTAGGGCAAGACAGCTTGAGATATCCTTTTGGAGAAAGATCTCGTCGAGGCTGCTGTTGAGACTGGTGGTAGTGCTGCTGCAAGCCCGAAGAAGTCTCCTGCAGCAGAGCCATCAGTTGATGTTGATGTTGTTCAAACACAGCCAACAGTTTTTGTTGTTTCAGATTCTCCAGCTGCTGCAGCTGCTGCCGGTGACCTTCCCGACGACGCTGCAATATCTACTTGAGATGACGATGAAGAGACTGGAAGCGATAGCTATGGAGAGGAGGTTGATCATTCCAGTGCTGCCACTGGTCTAGGCAAGAATCCATAAAGAGACACTACAAAAAAGACACATCCGTGACATTTTGGGCCGAATGAAATTTTTTCCTGTCATACTTATGACACTTCTATGACGATAATTGTGACAAAACCCGGTATCATCATAGATGTGGTGGGCTCCTACTTCTATGACAAAAAATCATGACAAAAAATGGGTTTTTCGTCCTGGGCGGGCCGGAGACACAGCTGCATGACATTCTTTGGGCCGTCCATGACAGAAAAAACCGTGGTAGAAGCGAGGCGAGGAAAATATCGGGGTGTTCTCGGTTACGGTGGGTGGTCGGGGCCCAGCGATGCGCGTTTCTCTCATATAACATGTGCGTGGGTGCAAGGCGTTGGGCTCTAACTGAACCAGAGTGAGGCATTAGGCTCTAAGTGAACCCGAGCGATTGCACTGCAGGCTACACGTTACTGAACCCGAGCGATCGATCGATGGCTGTTAACTGAACCCGATCAAGCAATTCCTTTGCCATTGCTGCTAACTGAAGCCGATCGATGTTGCCTCTGGATGAACAGTGAGCGTTGCTGGGGGGGTTTGGATGAACAGTTCCCGGTGGGGGTGGATGAACAGGACCCCGTGGTGTTGCCTCTGGATGAATAGGATCCCGATCGATCGAGACGGTTGGGGCTGGATGAACAGGACCTCATGGAGGGCAGGATGAACAGGACCACCCCATGGAGGGCTGATGAACAGTAGATGGTGGAGGGCTGGATGAACAGTAGCCCGTGGAGGGGTGGTTGAATAGGAGTCCGTGGAGAGGGCTGGTTGAACAGTAGCCGGTGGAGTAGCGAGTGGTGGAGGCTGGATGAACTGGTGCCCGTGGATGAACAATCGCAGGTGGAGGCTGGAGGAGGTCGACGGTGGATGAATAGTAGCCCGTGGAGGCTGGAGGGGGTCGACGGTGGAGATGAACATTATCTAGTGGAGTCCCGTTTTGTGGTACGCCACACCCCTCCCGATGAACATGACCCCTGTTTCGATCGTAGCGCTCCAGCACAAGTCCATTTCCTCCATTTTGCGGTACGCCACACCCATCCCGATCAACTGCACCCCGTTTCGACCATAGGAGGTCCGTTTCCTCCGTTTTGCAGTACGCCAAACCCCTCCCGATGAACAGGATCCCATTTCGACCGTAGCTGGTCAAACACAAGGCTGTTTCCTCCATTCCGTGGTACGCCAGGCCTCGTTTCCATCGGCTGTTCCGTCCAAGCCCTCCCGATGAACACGACGACGCATTCTGTTCCGACCCAGCCGGTTGGCTCCCCATGAACACGACGACGATGCAGTTTCTCCGTTCCGACCCAGCCATGTACACGAGCCCTGGCCGTACGTATGCGCGAGTAGGCGTTTGAGACCCTGCCCGTATGTATGTAAGTGGCCGTATTTTCTTTCTTTCACACTAGCCGTTGTACGTACATGTACATGCTACGTGCACGCCTCTACTACGACACGTGCGCGCCTCTATATCAACCAGTATGTCCGTACACATTCGCGACCAGAATGACAACTGTACGTACGCTTCGACCAGGTGGGTCCCGACTGTCAGGCACTTCCTTGCCTGCGAAGATGTAGCTGCTGGGTCCCAGCAGTCAGGGGGGCGAATCAATTTTTTTGGCCGGACGCACTTCCTTGCGTGCGAAGATGTAGCTGGTGGGTCCCAGCAGTCAGGGGGCGAATCATTTTTTTTGCCCGGACGCACTTCCTTGCATGCGAATATGTAGCTGGTGGGTCCCATCAGTCAGGGGAAATGTTTTTTCCCGAAATACGATGGCCCGTCCGGTGGGTCCCTGCTATCAAGTGGAGGAATAATTATTTTGCGCGTAATATGGAGGCACTTCCTTGCGGCCGTCGTGGACCCAGCTGTCAGCCTCTCCACGTACAGTACTCTTCCGATGGAAGTCGTTCCTTGACCACGTTGACCATGCCACACCGAGAGCAGCAGGGCGGTGGACGACAGCGAGCGGCGAGGCCTAGGAAGGGGACGACGCAGAGCCGGGGAAGACGCGGCAGCGGAAGCCCGTGCGGAGAGGAGTACGAGGGTTCACTGGTTCAGCTGCGGTGTGAGGTTGCTGTCGCAGCAGGGCCTGGCAGTGGTGGGAATAGTAGGGGGCGGTGAGGCCTCCGCGACAGCACAGCCGGCCACGGGAGGCAGGAGTATGTGGCACAACCGGCGCTGCTTTGGGCGGCTAGAGCAAGAAGACCAGAGGTTGAAGAAGCACTACGGACGTTGGATGGACATCGTACGGTCACTGGATCTAGAATCGTTCATATTGACTAAGTTAACAAAGCACTCCGTCCCTGTCAACTTAGTAGGCCCACAAGTCAGCCTCCCACCAAGGTGGGTCCCAACTAGCAGGGGGAGTATTCATTTTTTTGTGCATAATAAGGAGGCACTTCTGGTGGGTCCGAGCTGACAGCGGGGGGAACGTTTTTTTTCACAAAATACGGTGGCCCGTCTAGTGGGTCCCAGCAGTCATGGGGAAATGTTTTTTCTGCCAAATACGGTGGCCCGTCTGGTGGGTCCCTACTGTCAGGTGGAGGAATAATTATTTTCCGCGTAATAAGGAGGCACTTCCTTGCGGCTGCCGTGGAATCAGCTGTCAGCCTCTCCATGTACAGTACTCTTCCGATGGAAGTCGTTCGTTGACCACGTTGACCACACCGCGCCGAGAGCACCAGGGCGGTGGACGACGGCGAACGGCGAGGCCTAGGAAGGGGAAGACACGGAGCTGGGGAAGACACGGCAGTGGATGCCCACGCGGAGAGGAGTACGAGGGTTCACTGGTTCGGCTGCGGTGTAAGGTTGCCATCGCCGCAGAATAACAGGGGGTGTGGGTGAGTGGAGGGATGGCCTGGCCAGCGGTGGGAGTAGTAGGGGGCGGTGAGGCCTCTGCAGCAGCACAGCCGGCCACGGGAGGCAGGAGCAGGCGGCACGACTGGCGCTGCTTTGGCTGGCTGGAGCAAGAAGACCAAAGGTTGAAGAAGCATTACGGCCATTGGATGGACATCGCATGGTCACTGCAGCTAGAATCGTTCATATTGACTGAGCTGACAAAGCCCTTGGTACGCATCAACTTAGTAGGCCCATAGGTCAGCTTCCGTAACGGTGCGCCCTAGATGTCACGGGGAGGAATCCTTTTTTGGGCGGGTGAAGCTAGAATATCCGATATTGAAGAAGAAGCACAACAACCGTTGGATGGACATCCAATGGCCGCTGCTGCTAGAACCGTGTGTTGACTATAATAAGTTGACAAAGCCTTGCATACGCGTCAACTTTTTTTAGGGGACGCGTCGACTTAGTAGGCCCACAAGTGTGTGGCAGAGAACTTATAGCCCATTTGGGATTTGTAAAAATGTACAACCCATTTTTGAATTCTAATGGAATTTACTATAGCCCATTTACAGTTTGTTAAAACTACATCCCATTTTGTAGCTAGGACAACGATTAATAATTTCAACCAACCGTTCAAGACATAATTCAATAAAGTGTCCCACATTTTGATGGGATCCGAAATATTTTTATCCCGAAATTTCTAGTCAGATTAAATATAAATTTGTATTACGTAAAAATCTAATGAAACATTGCACGCGCAATAATTAAAAATTAACATTTTCAAAATCCATAAAAAATATTTTATAAACTAATTTCGTGCTTGGTGCATTTTTTATAGTTACTGCCCAATTTTTACAATTACATTCCATTTATTATTTTTAAAGCCCATTTTCCTGTTAAGCCTAATACATCCCTCCTAGGAAAGATTTGCAGCCCAGCGGGGCGGAGAATAACAAGTTGAACTTGCCTGGTATTCCTAAAAAACATATAGCTGGGCTAGCCATTTTCATCTTGAAAAAAATTAATATCTGGGCTGGATATCTGTCCTGGGCTAGATGGGCCACAGCTCGCCCAGTTAATACCCTGCTCTCCTATGAACAACAATGAAAACATCGCCAAGAAAAACTCTACAGTGCTCACGCCTCAAAAACACAAATACTGCTCGAGCTGCTTGGTCCCAGCTGTCGGTCGCACCTTGTGCAATTCTCTCGTTTAAATTGACTACATAGGTTGACAATGGTGTGGGACAGTGATGTCAGGAAACCAGGAGGAAGCAAAAAAAATAGTTGTACATAATAAGGAGGCACTTGCGTACGTATGGCTATGGCCCTAGTGGGTCCCTACTGTCATCCAGTCAAAATAAAGTCATCTCATGAATCCTCATGTTCATTGACCATGTTAACAATGCTCGGCACCACGGTGAGCGCAACAACTCGGAGGACAATTGAGAGGGCCTCGCGGGCCCTACGGATGGTCTGATACAACGCCCGCTGCTCATTCAGGAAGCCAGGATCATCGGACACCTATGAGCACCTTCAAGAGACTGAGACGGCGTGAAACGGTAAGGCCGCGCTTGGGAGCTCTGGTTTATTTCACACCTGTATTAAAATACAAGTACAATTTACTCGTCATTGGAAACAACACGTAAAATACAGGCATAATGAAATCGAGGGCCCGAGGTCTGTAAGTAAAACCGGCGGGTTACGCATGTAATTTGAGAGACCGGTGTATATTTTACTAGTCAAAATCGACCAACCAAGCGCTTCGCCCGAGACCATCTGCTTTTATTTACAAGCATCAGTTTTACAAGCGGTTTTGGTTGGAAAATGACGATCCAATCATGGCCTAAGATGATGAGTTGGTCAGAAGATCATATGGGTTCACGTCTAACCTACCGACTTGTTGTATAGGCTATGAATGAAACATAAGATGATGAACTTCTTAAGCACGGAAACAACAGAAGAGGATGATCTTCCTAACAAGAAAATCACTGGCATTAGATCGACATGCAAAACAATACGAAGCATTATTCTCAGGAGGCACGGTGAATAGCTCATGATGCCGCATGCCACAACATTCCAAGCTCAACTTTGCAATCAAACACAAGGCCTGGCATTACATAGACAATATTCAGAACAAAATCTTAAAATATCTTACATAAGTCAACATTCATGTGACTATGCATCTCAGCAGAGTTAATATTCACTTTTGAACTAAAGATAGGAATATGAAAAAAACAATCGATGTTGCTCACAGCAAAGGGCGTCCCACTCAAAAATATCAAATGCATGTCTTCTGGCTAACATCAATGAGCAAAAGTTGACAAGGTTTTCCAATTCCAATATATTAATCTAATGTCAACTTTGACAAGCTTTTCCCATTCAAAATATGTAATGCCTATGATTGTGGAACGGGCAGGGTTTGTCATCAGTTAGTCATCTGATAGTCCGGTGGCTCAAGGTGACGACGAATGATTAGAGAACCATTCGATGTATTGTGCATGATGTGAAGTATTATGGAGGACACGAACCATCTGAACATTTTGTGCAGTTCCACTAAAATCAAGCTGAGCATCCCTGTGGATTTTGTATTTATATGCTGCCAGAAGACAAAGACACATCAGCACACACATGAATATTGGCCCCAGTGTCAACCCACCAATCGGTGGACTAACAAACTGAAAGTACGGTAAACATATTACCGTACCCAAATGCCCCATCATTGTTGCTTAGAGTGACATTGACAGACTTGGAGTCCTATCCTGGCTTCTTGGTACTTGTTTGGTCACTTGTTTGCCCAGTGTTCCTCTGAACCACAAGTAAAGCACCCATCTCTCCTTTTGTCTTTCTTCTTACCCTTCTTAATGGCCGACGCTGGCATCACCATTCAAACATATAGTCTGGTGGCTCAAGGTGACGACGAATGATTAGAGAACCATTCGATGTATTGTGCATGATGAAGTATTATGGAGGACACAAACCATCTGGACATTTTGTGTAGTTCCACTAAAATCAAGCTGAGCATCCCTATGGATATCGTATTTATATGCTGCAAGAAACAAAGACACTGCAGGGCACACATGAATATTGGCCCCAGTGTCAACCCACCAATCGATGGACTAACAAACCAAAAGTACAGTAAACAGATTACCATACCCAGATGCCCCATCATTGTTGCTTAGAATGACATTGGCAGATTTGGAGTCCTGTCCTGGATTCCTGTACTTGTTTGGGCACTTTTTGCCCAGTGCACTCCACGTGTTGTAGAGTTTCCTATGCTCTCTGCAGACTAGTCATGTCACTAGCATTTACTAATACTCTGTAAAGCTTCTTGATCATTCCCTGTGTAATGTAGTGCAAACAGTGATTGCTTCTTTCTGCAAAGTGGTAAGACCAACTGGACCCACTAATGCAACAGTTTGCCTTAGACACATTGGCTCCTTTTATGCAGTTCAACTAAAATCAAAGTCGGAATAAAACCGAGCTTTAATTTTGATATCCCTGTAAGCAACAAAAGGTATAAGGGTAACAATTACTGAGAAATAACGGTTGATGACTTGTACTCCCAGAAGAAAAACATCTACTGATCAACCTTATCTTAATGAGAAAAAAAGCAGGAGAGTAGCAATTCTCAATCAGTGTGATTCATTCATATTAACTGAGACATTATCTTAACAATGCCTTGTTTCAACATGTATAAAGAACGACAAAGCAGAAAAGTATCATTCCTAAAACAATCTGACTGATTCATTTTAACAGAGACATTATCTTAACAATACCTTGGTTAAACATGTAGAAAGAACTATAAAGCAGGATAGTACCATTTGTAAAACACTGTAACTGATATATAATAACAGAGACATTATCTGAACAATACATTTCTTAAACATGCACTCCAGCCGATCCCTAACAGAAATGGTACTCCCGCCGATCCCTAAGAAGTGTTGTAGTTTTGAACTAAGATTCAGTAATTAATTCTGAGGAAAGTCGGTACTGACCTTTCAAAACCAAGATTTGAAACAACTCGTGAGGAAGACCTGAGAGAGATCTCAACACATAGATGGAAATCTGGTCTCATTTTGTGTAGTTCCACCAAAATTAAGCGAAGAAAAATGTCGCAATAGCAACAAGTTGAATAGATATCCCTGTTTTAACAGTGGCAAAAAAGGAATCAATTACTGGCCAATAAAGGAGGATGAAACATGCAGCCACAAAAATGGTAATCCCGCCAATCCCTAACAAGTGTTGCAGTTTTGAAATAAGATTCGGTAGTTAATTCTGAGAGTGGCATTGCCTAATTTTACCAGCGGCATTAGATTAACAAAAATCATAAACAGTTCCAGGGGAGAGTGGGCGCAACAACAACATGTGCTTCCATCTACTTATAAAGGGGGTGATGCAGAGTTTGTTGTAACCAAGCAACAAGCATAATGTCTGGGTTGGTCCCATTTTTGTTCACTACTTAATGGGAAAAGACAGCAATACAATAGCTTCAATTCAACATTTATTTAAAACAGTACCAATACAAGTAGCACAACATCTCAAAACACACTGCACAATCATGTGGATGAAGGAAAGTGCCAACCTTTCATGACGCACACAAGATCACGTACGAATCTGCCAACACGAATAGGAAATCCAATCTCGTTTTGTGCAATTACTCTGAAATCAGGTAAAGTCACCGGTGTGACATTTAAGTTTGCTATAGCAACAAGTTGAATAGATTTCCCAGATTTAACAGAGGCAAAAAAGGAAACAATTACTGCCAATAAAGGAGGATGAAACATGCGGCCACAAAAAGAAGCATCTACCTTATCTTGATGGAAAACAAAGTATAGGACAGTAGCATTTCTAAAACGGTTGCATTGATTCATATTAACAGAGAAATTCTCTTAAAATAGTTCAGTAGTTAATTATGAGAGTGGCATTGCTTAAAATACAATAGCTTCAATTCAACATTTATTTAAAACAGTACCAATACAAGTAGCACAACATCTCAAAACACACCGCACGATCATGTGGATGGGACATGGGACATGCCAGCACCATGTGCGTCCACACATATAAATGGGTTATGCAGAGTATGTAGCCAAGAAGCATATCTGCGTTGGTCCCATATTTGTTCTCTTTGAAACTTTTTCCGATGTGAGGGCAGCAAATCTAGTCCTGCACAAACTACCCGACCCCCTGGTTTCTTTCCCTTTTCAACAAAGAGTTCGGTTCCTTACAGATGTGTGTACTGGGTTACCCCCTTTTTCCCTTTTCGACCAACAGAGCAGCTGGATAGCTAGTCTATACTACTTTCCCTCCCTCCTTTCCTCATTGAACCATGTCCTAGATTCATGCTCCACCCCACCGCACCCTTCTTTCCTCTTTGAACCAAGACCTAGATTTGAGTACAGAATCGAAAAAGATCGGCATGCAGCTAGACCAATGACGGTTTCAAAGAAACTTATACCTTAGGGTCGTCAGGATTTGGCAAGGTGGGCGGCGGGAGGTCGGATCTGCCCACACTACGTACGACAGCGAGGAAGAAGGGGTCGGTGGCCCTCCCGCACAGGCGCTGGGTGAAAGAGAAAAGCGGAGGTGGCAGTGGATTGCCTCCCTCGCCGAAGGCGATAGAGTGAATGTTGCACCTCCTCCCCTTCCCGGTGCGACGGGATCCGGACGCCTCCTTCGCCAGCTGTGAGGGGGGTGAGAGAGACAGAGGCCACAATGTAGTCTTGTTTAGATCTGGTGAAGAGGGTGAGAGACAGTGAATATAGCAAACCCTATCAAAGGAACACTGAGCCTCCAGCGTGTATATATATATATATAGAGCGGCGAGAGTGTAGAGAGTGCGAACCCTAGCGAACAAGCGCTGAGGCTCCAGCTTATATATATATATATATATATATATATATATATATATATATATATATATATATATATATATATATATATATATATATATATACTGTAGTATGGACTGAGCTCTGGTGCCTTAACTACACCTGCTTTTGGCTGTATGACAGGTGGGCCAGCCACATTTTGGGCCCACCTATCATAAACCCAAAGGCAGATGCACTAAAGTCAATGAAGCTGCGTCCATATAGTACTCGTGTATAGGACTAATATATAGTGGAGTGGTTTTCTTATTCTCTCCATAACAATCGTTTTAAATTGTGTAAGTACGAAACGAAACTCTTTATTTAACGTACCGGTTAAGAAAACTACTGTCCAGGCGTCCTGGTCGCACTTCCTATCCTTCACGTGTGGTACACTGCCCTCCCTCTAAGTGAACAACCACACATGCGCCAAATTATCGGAAACGTATGAGAGTGTGTACAAATAAAGAATTTTAATTTCAATTATCGGAAAGGTTTGAGAGTATGTACTGTTTTCCCTCTCTAATAATTATGGTTTGTTGTGTTCGGCCTAAACTTGCTCAAACTTTACAAAGTTTGACTTCAGTCAAATCTAAGATGCGGAGTAAATAAAAGTGGAGGGCTACTACGTCCATCCGGGTTTTAGTCCACACCATTTTTTTAATCAAAGTTAATAGCTGGACAAATAAAATTACAGGGGAGCTGGAGACAAAGTTGTGAGAAGGCTTAGAAATGAATACAAAACTTATGCTCTTAGTACCAACATCGATCCTTCTTCGAGGAAACATTTGGTTCATAGCCAATTGTGTGACAAAATTGCACCAACGTGAAAGACGACTGCGTCTCCAACGCAACGAAGGTGAACTGACGAAGGATATCATCTTTGTGGGTAACAAGAAAAGAGCATTGATGGAAGACATCTTGTTTTCCATTGAAAATTGATCAGCTTCACCAGCCGACGCAGCCATGAGGTGCAACCATGAGCATCGATAGGTCATCGTGGTGATGCATGATCCATTTGGCATCAAGTTTGGGTGAGGCACCTACGAAGTTCGACAAATCCTCACTGTGGACTGTTTCTTCTCAGTAGTCAAGCTCGAGGAAGGAAGAACCACGTGGCAAAGGACAGTGAGGCGGAACAACAATGGCCATCCAATTTTGTGGAGTTCCACTAAAATTGAGGAAGACATGCCAGGGTATGGAGATATGCATCGCTATTTCCAAAAATATAAAAAAGGGATATAGTGTTGTTACTTTGTTTTACAATATTAACAATGACATCTCAATTGTCAATAAGAATTATGAAAAGTACACCAACAAACAGAAGCATCATGATTATCTTGATGGGAACTAAACCAGGATACCCGAGAAAAAAAAGCATTTCTTCATTTAACCAGTGATAGTATTAGATTAGCAGCAGCAATAGGAGCATATGGACAATGACCGCACAACCACCATGTACTTTTTGTCGAAACAAAATGTATACCTCCACCGAGGCATAAATCAGGAAAAATTTTCGAGTGACATTTCCTCTATAATAGTAGGTGATGTTGGACCAGCCGACGAACCCTAGCTACTATACATGGGGAGCTGGGGAGTAGTCGCATAGAAGAAAACCCGCATGCAGCGACCCGGGGAGCTGGACCAGTACAAGAAGTTATACATCAGGTGGGAGAGATGTCGCTTAGGCGGGCGGGCGGGATCAGCCCACACGACGGCAGCGAACAAGGGCGCAGAGGACCTTCGTCCACGCCAGCGCCGACTCCGAGAGGATGGTGCGCATCGGCTTCCTCCATCGCCGACGGCGACAACGTCAATGCTGCACCTCCTCACCTCCCGCAGCGGACGGGATTCGGCCGGATCTGTGACCACCGGTGAGGAGAGAGATAGTGTGGACACTGTCATCTTGTTTTGATATGGAGAGGGTGAGAGAGCGAGACGCGAGAAATTCTATCAAACAAGAGGCTATAATGGAGTAAAACAATCTCTCCATAGTAGTGGTTTTAAATAGAATACGCGTGTTCCCGGAAAAAAGAAACAAAAACTGGCGGACAATTTTTTAACGTACCAAGAAAGAAAACTCGATCAAAAACACGCCCCCGCTTCCAGGTCGCGAGAGCCATCACGCACACACACATAGACATAGACATGCATATCTGTGTTTACGTAAAATTCCATTTCCATCTCCATCTCCAATCATATTTGTCCAACTAGCACATTATTTGCGTTGTTAATTATATACGTGGCAATATTAACGTACATCATCTCTTGTTTGCGGGCGTCCGGACCGCTGCAATGGCTGCTCCTGACCAACCCGGACCCTCTTCATCACCCGCGCATGCTTCCCGCCCAAGACGGTCAGTGCCGCATTCATGCCCGGCCAGAGCAGACACGACCTCTCACTGGCACCGGCATTGAAGTGGCGCGCAGGCCGAGAGAGCATCGCCCGCGCTCCTTCCTGGTGCACATGACTGCTCCACGTTCAAAGGTCGCAATAGCCGGCCACAACATGCATGTAAAAAGTTCCTGGGAGTCCGTGCTACATGTAGCTGTCCTCCCCAACGCGTCAATCTCTTCCAGTAGTACTAGTACTCCATGGCACGATCCATCGACAAGCAGGCGGGAAAGTTATCGTATACTCGGTTTGCGGTGAGTGGCATGCCGAGCGACCGTGTGGGGTCGAGCCCTAGAGGAGGGTGAGACACGAACGCGATAGACATGATTTAAACCTTGGTTTTGCTCGATGGCGCGATCCAACGAAACAAAACGTTGGTTTCTCTCCGTTTCCATTTTTTCTCCATAAAAACGACATGGAGCTACGTGTGGAGCTGCAGCAGTGGAGCAAGCCGGCTCCAAAAGGAAGATGGACGACCTGGGACGTCGGGCTGTAGCTAGAAGGGCGGTTGGGACGCGACATCGGCCCATGCCGCGGTGACCCCCGATTGCGACGCACCGACTATGGATTTTCTCCCTCGTCGATGTCGACCGCGTCTACGCACAACATTGTTCCCTTCCCTCAGCTGTGGGATCAGACCGGATATGTGACCAGTGGTGTGGCCACCATCGTTCTATGCTTGTGAAGAGAGCAACCCAAGCAAGCAGGCTTGTAGCTTAGGCTCCTTCTAGTGTATATATAGTGGTTTTCCTTTTCTCTCCATATCAACCATTTTATATTGTGTATGTGTCATTGAAGAGTGAAATGATGGTTGCTTCTTCCGACTAACTTACTGTGTGATTTGACTGCTCCTTTAGTGGCCCCTACACGTACTCCCCCTACGTGTATGCAACAGTCACACATACACATGGATGCAAAAACACGCGCGACGCCCTAATGCATGCATGTCCGAGCACACGACAGAACACACACGGTCATGCTCAAGTGCTCAACCTACACGTGCATGCACACACATACTCATCCAGGGTGAGCTAGTGACCGTATAAACACCGGAAAATGTATATATTGAGCGCAATGAGCGTATTATGAAGTCCACTGACCGTATTTTTACAAATATACAGTGACAGACAGTGTATTTATCTCGTTTGAAATTAATCCATATTAACCGGAGAGGAGGCAGTATGGACTAGCATTACTTTGTTGTGTCCCGTCAACTTGCCGAACGAGTAGAAACTTGCAGGACGGGAGAAGCTTGCGCGCGATGGCTCGCAGGACAAGGAGAAACTTTTTACTAATGCAAGCTGTCCCTCGCTCAGGCGGTGGACGTGCAACAGTTAATTCGGTGTCAGATTACCAGAAGCATACACTATACTAGTAGTACTATTATTGTTGCACTTCCCAAAGAGGCGAACAGCCAAGCGCAAAGTTTACTAGTACTACTACTACTACTATAGTCTATAGAGGTAGTACTAGGAACCGGATGGAGGAGCGTCTGCACTCTTATTATATTTTTAAAATGTGATAAAGCAATCTTCAACATATTTGGTTCTTTTCGAGGGTTCTCGCATGTGATAATGGAAGTTGATTGCATGGAACACTCGCCACAATTCTCGCTTAATTCTGGCTCATATCCTGTTACAAATAGGAGCGCTCGGTAATATTTCCTCTTTTTTGTTATTCAGCATGTAAACAGGTCAGCAAACCTTGCAGCGCATCTTTGTGCGAACCATGCTTGCTGCACTTTGAATGTGGCCGAGAGATGGCTTCTTGAAACACCTCGCTTCCTACTTCTTTTTTTGTGGGGTACCTCGCTGCACATGAGGGAGTATGGACTAGCACTACTTGTTGGTGTGTCCCATCAACTCGTAGAACGAGGAGAAGCTTGCAGGACAAGGTGAAGCTCGCATACGCCTTTTGACTAATGCAACATACCCTCACCCAGGCGGTGCACATGCATCAGTTCATTCGGTGTCAGATTGCCAGAGACATACACTGTAGTACCGAACATGCGGAGTACCATCATTGTTCGACTTCACGAAGAGGCGAAGAGCCAAGCGCAAGGTTTAGTAGTACGAGTAGTACTACTACTAGAACCGCATGGTGGAGCCTCTGTACTCTTATTTTTTTAATCTCTGATAAAGTACACATTTATTCCGGAGAAGGGCGGAAAACGGCAGCCCAACATGTAATGATGATATCGATCAACCATGCTCGAATATATCTTGGCCTCCGTGCGAGCCCGTCTGTGTGTTCTCGCTCCTCGTCTATCTCAAGGAACGGCGGGTTGGCCATTTTGCCGTCAATTGAGATCGGTTTGCTCACACTCCGGTCCCACATGTCAGTGATATGCCAAGAGGAGGTGCGTTGACCGACTGGCTATACGCGTACTTGGTTTTGCACCTTCATACTACTCCTCCCTCCGTCATAGTTTACAGGGCGCGCTTCATTATGATGCATTTCTCTCAATGCATTTCCACCACCAGAGAGACTTTAGACGCGTTTGGTTTAATGCTCAATTAATTAGGGTGTGGTAACCGCTATTTTCTCTCGATGTAGTACTACGGAGTGGAGTACATGCATGCATGTGTGTACCCGGGGTGGAAGCACTACATGCATGTGTGTATGCATTATTTCCTCTAGTAATAGATGCCGTGCTATAACTACCAATGCTATTTTTCAGGCCGATCGCTAGTCGCCTTGGTCCCAGAGATTTTCTCTTTTTCTGAAGCGCGCTCTATAAACAGTGATGGATGGAGTAGTATGAGCGGATTCAAAGAAGAGCGTATTGATGGTTGCTTCTTCCGAGCAACTTATAGTGGGAAAGGTGGGGCTTATGATTTGACTGCTCATTACCCACTATTAATGCGGCGCAACGACCGGTCTGAGTCTCCCATGCGGCTATGCACTACCCCCTCGGTTCTTAAATATACTCCGAAGTATTTGTCTTTCTAGAGATTTCAACGAGTGACTACTCAAATATTTGTCTTTTTAGAGATTCAAATGGACTACTACATACAAAAGTATATAGACATATTTTAGAGTGTAGATTCACTCATTTTGCTCCGTATGTAGTCACTTGTTGAAATCTCTAGAAAGACAAATATTTAGGAACGGAGGGAGTACACATACGAAGCAAAATGAGTGAATCTACACTCTAAAATATGCCCATTTGAAATTTGTAAAAAGAAAAATATTTAGGAACGAAGGAGTATAATTTTGTGCATGGCACATGGACCCGGATGCCGAAGAGGCTTCTGGCAATGCTATCAAGCTTCCAGCATTTCTTTACATAATTGACGTACTATACAGATAATTTTCCAACGACATGAAATTGTACAATGGTGTGAGCTTTCAGCTTTTGTTTCGTGTGTCTTACCATCGATGCTCTTTCTGAAACAATAAAAAACTAAATTCCTTGCTAATCAGAGCTAATATTTACATGACAACTGAAGAAAAAGTTGTGAGAAGGTGTTAAATTAAAATTGATCCATGCTTTCATTGTCAGCAACGTCCCCCAGCTCTGTCTAAATCAACAAGGCATGTTGGGAAAAAAGTAGCTGTCTGGAGCATGCAACATTCCGATCATTTTGTGCAGTTCCACTAAAATAGAGCTGAGCATCCCTGTTCCAAAGATATTAAGTGTGATTACGATAATAGAGGACTGCTGATGAAACAATAAACACACAAATAGAAGCCAGTCACTTTTGCAGTCTCTCTTAAGACTACCTAGTTGGAGAATATTAGGCTCGGAGTTGGATGAGGAGGATAGAGAAAAACCAATCTCCCTTTGTGTAGTTGCACTGAAATGTAGAGACGTTGCCCGTGTGACATTTTGGTAGAACTGCACAAAACACTCTTAAGAAAAAAGTGATTTGTGCAGTTCACGAAAAGGTCGCAATAGCAACGAGGTGAAATGGATAGCCCTGTTTGCAAAAAAGAGGTAGAAAGGAAACAATTACCGGCCAATAACAGTTGATGACACATGCGACGACAAAAAAGAAGCATATTCCTTGTCCTAAGGGAAGATAACAACACTGTTGTGTTTGTCTAAAACGGTGTGAGGACGAGATTGCAATATGGAAAGTACGCCGGACGAGCTACGTTTTGGGCAAAGAACTATGGAAGATCCACATGCAGCGACGTGGGAAGACGGGCAGTGGAGCAAGGCCAGAGGGGATACCTGGAGGTCGTCGGGATGTAACTAGGTGAGCGGTGGCGGGCGGAATCTGCCCATACTGCGGCAGCGAGCAGGTGGTGTAGGCCCTACCACGCAGGAGCTTGGTCAGAGAGAACGACGTGTACCGCAGATCGGGACGTGCTGCATCGGCGCCATCGAACGGAGAAACGATGCAGTCCTCCCTTTTCGCCGGCGGACGGGATGCGGCCGAATCAGTGACCAACGGTGAGAGAGAGAGAGGCCACCGCAGCCTTGTGTGAGATACTCTGAAGAGAGACAAACCAGGTAGGCAGGCTCCATTGTATATAGTGGAGCGGACTACCTTTTTCTCCATAAAAATCATTTTATATTCTGTGTACGTGCCATTGAGCGATATAACTTTATTTAAAAATAACGCGCCAACGCATCAAGTCAAATTTTGTTTCGTGCACGCGTGGTACACGACCTCCGCAGGTAAACAACCGCTACACGCGTTCAAATTAGCATGTGGGATGCCATTTCATACAGAAATGAGCTCCACCATGTACCCGCGCGGGTGTGGCTGGGCACGAAGCGTGAGTACGTGCACGGTGCACCAATTCTCTTCTTGTATACGTACACCACCTACATGGGGTTGTGTGTAACACCCCGGATGTAACTTTCCCAATTTGTACTCCAACTCTTGCCGTTTCCGGCGTTAAGTTATATTTATTCCCTCGGGTTCGGGTTTTGTCTCCGTGTGTTGTTTTCTTTTTCATGCATCTCTTATCATGTCATCATGTGCATTGCATTTGCATACGTGTTCATCTCATGCATTCGAGCATTTTCCCCGTTGTCCGTTTTGCATTCCGGCGCTTCGTTCTCCTCCGGTGGTCATTTCTAGCTTTCTTTCGTGTGTGGGGATTAAACATTCCCGGATTGGACCGAGACTTTTCATGCGGCCTTGGTTTACTACCGGTAGACCGCCTGTCAAGTTTCGTATCATTTGGACTTCCTTTGATACTCCAACGGTTAACCGAGGGACCAAAAAGGCCTCGTGTGTGTTGCAGCCCAACATCCCTCCATTTTGGCCCAAAACCCACCAAACTCAGCTCCATCATCTAGAGCGTTTGATCACGATCGCGTGGCTGAAAACCGCACCTCATTTGGACTCTCCTAGCTCCACTTATGCCTATAAATAGC
>NC_041392.1:313325310-313334684 GCF_002162155.2 Triticum dicoccoides | reverse complement strand
GCCACCGCATCCGCCGGCCGCGCCGCCCTGTTCGCCGTCCGCCGCCGCCGCCACGTCCGCCCCCAGCCGCCGCCGCCTCGCCTCGCCGCCGGCCGCCGCTGAGCCGGGCGCCGCGCCGCCCCGCCTCTCCGACCTCGGCCACCACCGGCTCCGGCCTCCCCCCGCTGCTCCGGCCTCCTTCCTCATCTCCGGCGAACGACTCCGGCCGTCCTCGAAGTCCGTGCTCTGGTGTGAACAGTGCAGCCCCGATCTGGATCTGGATCTGAAAATATCTCGGTTGACTTTTCATCCCCGAACCCTAATTTTTATGCCTACTTTGACCTGCCGTAACTTTGCATCCCTAGCTCCGATTTGGGCATACAGTATATCACAATGTTCGCCTCGACGAGTACATCATTTCATCCCATTGCATCATTTTCATTTGAGCTCATCTTGATGCCCGAAATGCTGTTAGAAGGAGGCTTCGTGAGTTAATTGTCAGATCTGCTAGTTCATCTTAGACTTTTGTCATTTTTGCCATGATTATTGTGTGCATGATATGCCTGTGAGTCCTTCATATGTTTTGTTAAGCATCTTGTTATATTTCCAGAGGTGCAACCCATGCATTTTTAGGATGTGTGTGGTGACTTGTGCAAGCTTGCAAAGTGAGGCACCCGGTAAATTTGTTTTCAGGGACTTAGTTGTTTTCACTAAGTCTGGGATTATTTAGTTCGTGATGCCATATGTTCAGCTTGTTTCCTAGTGATCCATGCCTTTTTTGAGGATGATCATTAAAGGAGTTTTGTTAATAATGTTATGCTCTATCCATCCATGTCTTTGTTTGTAATTATGGAGCATCCTAGCTTGAGTCAATCGAGCTCTACTTTTGCTTCGTTGTGAATCTGGGCAGATCGTCAACTCGTTTGCGATTTTGCCGATGTTATTGTAGTTGATCCTAGCATGATATGCCATTGTTCTTGCCACGTCTAGCTTGTATTTTGTGCCTTCGTAGTGGATGTATGCTTGCCTTGCCATGACTTGCACCGTAGTGAGTGCATCGAGCTCGTTTACATGCCTTCGTGAGTTATATTTCAGCATGTCTCAGTTTTCACAGTCTGAAAACTGGTCGTGTTTTAGCTATGTTCGTGTGCCCGTTAGTATATTTTGTGATCCTGTTTGGCCCCAGGTCACTTTGGGACTTTTGTTAAGCTTGTTGAGTAGCTCCATGCCATGTTCTTATTTGTCTTAATCAGGTCATGTATCATGTTGTTTTGCTGCTCCGAAGAGGGCTTCGTGATCTGAAATTTCAGACAAGTGTTAATTTCACTAAGTCTGGAATCTGTTTTGCATTTGCGTTTTTGCCATGCTTGTTTGAACCTCATAATGGATGAATTGGCCGTAGCTCAGTGCTAGTCTTTTGTTAAGCATCTTGTGTGCATCCCTTCCAAGTATTTTGTTGTCATGTTTGGTGGCTGTAACATGTTCATTTCGTTGCATTTAGATGCCTACTTGCTGTAAATCGCAGACCGGCGTCATTTTTAAAACGCTTGCCATTTCCAAACCGTAACTCCGATTCCGATGATCTTTATATCGTTTTCAAGCGATTTCATCTCATCTTTCCAGTGGCACACTTGGAATTCCAATTTTAGGCAAGGTTCATGCATTTCCTGTCATATCTTGCATTTTGCATCCCGCATCGCATCCCGCATAGCATATCATCTTTGCATCGTGTTGTTTGAGTTTGCACGTGGTTGATTGTATCCTTGTTGCTTGTTTGTCTTGTTTGGATAGTACCGGGAGACGAGTTCACTACCGAGGAGCCCGTTGACTTTGCTTGTGAGGATCCAGTCAACTCTGACAACTGTGCAGGCAAGATGATCATACCCTCGAAATCATTACTATCTTTGCTATGCTAGTTTGCTCGCTCTTGCCATGCCAATGCTACGATGCCTACCTTTTGCTTCTCAGCCTCCCAATTGCCATGTCAAACCTCTAGCCCACCATGTCCTAGCAAACCGTTGATTGGCTATGTTACCGCTTTGCTCAGCCCCTTTTATAGCGTTGCTAGTTGCAGGTGAAGATTGGAGGCCGTTCCTTGTTGGAACATCATTTATTTACTTGTTGGGATATCATTATATTGCTATGTTATCTTAACGCATCTATATACTTGGTAAAGGGTGGAAGGCTCGGCCTCTTGCCTAGTGTTTTGTTCCACTCTTGCCGCTCTAGTTTCCGTCATATCGGTGTTATGTTCCCGGATGTTGCGTTCCTTACGCGGTTGTGTTATAATGGGAACCCCTTGATATTTCGCCTTGATTAAAGCTTTTCCAGCAATGCCCAACATTGGTTTTACCATTCGCCACCTAGCCTATTCTTTCCCTTGGGTTCTGCAGACTCAAGGATCATCTTATTTTAGCCCCCCCACGGGCCAGTGCTCCCTCTGAGTGTTGGTCCGAACTGAGCTGCCTGCGGGGCCACCTTGGGGAAACTTGAGGGTTGGTTTTACTCGTAGCTAGTCTCATCCGAGTGTGCCCTGAGAAAGAGATATGTGCAGCTCTTATCGGGATTTGTCGGCACATTCGGGCGGTGTTGCTGGTCTTGTTTTAACCTATCGAAGTGTCTTGAGTTACCGAGATACCGAGTCTGATCGGTATGTCTTGGGAGGAGGTCTATTCCTTCGTTGACTATGAGAGCTTGTCATGGGCTAAGCTGGGACTCCCCTGCAGGGATTGAACTTTCGAAAGCCGTGCCCGCAGTTATGGGTAGATGGGAATTTGTTAATGTCCGGTTGTAGATACTTGAACCTTAATTAATTAAAATGAATCAACTGAGTGTGTTACCGTGATGGCCTCTTCTCGGCGGAGTCCGGGAAGTGGACACGGTGTTGGAGTTATGCTTGCGCAGGTTGTTCCTATAGATTCTCGCTTGTGTCTTGCCTCCTCTTCTCGCTCTCTTTTGCGTATAAGTTAGCCACCATATATGCTAGTCGCTTGCTACAGCTCCACTTATATATTGCCTTATCCTTCCTATAAGCTTAAATAGTCTTGATCATGAGGGTGCGAGATTGCTGAGTCCCTATGGCTCACAGATACTATAACTCCAGATGCAGGTCCAGGTGATTCCGCTCCAGGTGACGAGTACGAGCTCAAGTGGGAGTTCGACGAAGACTCTCAGCGATACTATGTTTCTTTTCCCGACGATCAGTAGTGGTGCCCAGTTGGGGGTGATTGGGACCGTGTCGCATGTTGGGTTCTCTTCTATTTTGGCACCGTAGTCGGGCCATGAGTGTTTTGGATGATGTAATGTTATTTATGTTCTTGATTGACGTGGCGAGTGTAAGCCAACTATGTTCTCCCCTTTATTATACATATTACATGGGATGTTGTGAAGATTGCCTAACTTGCGACATATGCCTTCAATGCGATTATGTCTCTAAGTCGTGCCTCGACACGTGGGAGCTATAGTCGCATCGAGGGTGTTACAAGTTGGTATCAGAGCCTTCCCCGACCTTAGGAGCCCCATTGCTTGATCGTTTTTAGCAGCCGAGTTGTGTCTAGAAAAATGTTTTGAGTCATTTAGGAATTATATATCGGAGAGCTTAGGAATTCTTTTTACTCCCTAGTCTCCTCATCGCTCTGGTAAGGCATCCTGACATAGAGTTTTGACTCTTCTCTTCTCAAATTTCACTACATTATTTTTTTAGGATCACACAAGTATCTTGGAATCGTTCCGATGGCTTATGATGAGAACATTGACTTGGTGCCTCCTGTCAGGGGTTTAGTGGAAGTGTCCCGGGGAGTTGAGCTCTGAGGTGTTGTCATCATAATTTTATCATTGCAATTCTGGAATACTTGAGATATGTTCGCCGACATCGAAAATCTCTTTTATGCAGTTCGTTGGTGAGATAACCTCGACGCCACCCAGTACTGGGGCGGGAGTTCGGGTGTATCGCCATAACTTGTATAACGGATGCTTTTCGAAGGTTGAGGTAGATGGTTTCCGAAGTTTTCTCGGTTATGTGTTGAAGGATGGATACAGCTGGATGTAGGATTTGCTAGTTTGGGTGAGATATTATGCTTCCCCTGTATCCCCAACACCTGATTGCATAACCGGAAAAGTTCGGGAGTTTCATAGGTGGGAATTCTCGTAGCTCTAGTTCTTCTTCCACAGATATTGGTTTGAGATTGGATTTCTTACCGAATATTCGTTCTTGATCAGTACCTTGTTGATTTATTTCTCTACCTTAATTCTACGTGGCTTCTCAATTCATGGATATGTGACCATTTGAAGAGGAATGCATTCATTCATTTTGGTTCGCATGTGAAGACTATATGTTGCAATTTTCATTCCATTGGATTCAGCTTCAATATTATCTATCAATGTGCTAATGGTGGTCAACCTCTTCAGGATGGCTCCTCCAACGCGCACGACTCCGAATCCTGATCCGCCACCGCCTCCACCTCCTCCAGAGGCATGGCAAGTTGTGATGGCCGCAACCAATGCAAACACACAGCTGATCATGCAAATTCTCCAAGAGCGCAATCAAGGCAGTCAAGGGAATCAAGGCAGCAATCAGAGTCACTTTGCTACACTCAACCAGTTCCTTGCTAACGGGCCAAAGACTTTCAGCAATTGTGTTGAGGCAACCGATGCTGACGATTGGCTTGTGGATCTGTGCAAGCATTTCGAGTGCAGTAACGTCAGGCCTGAGGACTTTGTGAAGTTCGCTTCCTTCCAACTCAAAGATCAAGCTACAGAATGGTTCCAGCAGTACAAGGATTCCAGATGTGGACGTGTTATCACTTGGGATGATTTCCGTCGAGATTTCCGAGCTCATCATATTCCGCAGAGCGTGGTTGAAAGCAAGCGTGATGAATTCCGCAATCTGAAGCAAGGCTCTTTGTCTGTCTATGACTACAACAAATTGTTCCAGAAGCTTGCCCTCTTTGCCAAGCAGGACGTGCCTGATGAGAAGAGCATGATATATCAGTTCAGGGGTGGTCTCAGAGAAGATATTCAGCTAGCTCTTGTTCTCTTCGAGCCCTTGAGATACGATGAGTTCTACAACATGGCACTGAAGCAAGAGGCTGCTCAGTTGAGGTGTGATGCTTCCAGGAAGCGAGTCAGAGATGTTACTCCTTCTTCCTCTACTCAAGTGGCCAAGCAGCAGAAGTTTTGGCTTCCTCCTCCTCCGTTCCGTCAGCCGTATCAGCAGAAGAGCGAAGGTGGCAGTGGTTCTTCCCACCCACCCAACCCAGGCTTTCAGAACAAGACTTCGTCTCAAGCTCCAAGATCGAGTGCTCCGTATCACCGTCCGCTTTCAGAGGTCACGTGCAACAAGTGCCAACAGAAGGGTCACTATGCCAACAAGTGTCTCAACCAGAGGCGTCTTCCTCCTCCTCCTCCTGTGAGATCGGCAAGTACAGCTGTGGTCAAGCATAACCCCAAGCATGCCAAGGTCAATTTGATGAATGCAGCTCAGGCAGAGGACTCGTCAGATGTGATCATGGGTAACCTTCCTGTTAATAATATTCCCGCAAAAGTACTTTTTGACTCTGGTGCATCGCATTCCTTCATGTCATTCCCATTTGCATCGGAGAACAATTTTAGTACTAAGGCTTTGCCTAGAGCTATGCAAGTTGTCTCTCCAGCTAAGCGTCTGAGTTCTAGTTTGATGGTTCCGGATATTTCTATCTTGATGGGTGATTTCAAGTTTCTGGCTTCTCCAATGGTTCTTGGTAACTCGGATATTGATCTTATTCTCGGAATGGATTGGCTTTCTAAGAACAAGGCTCAGCTCGATTGTGCAGCCAGGCAGATTCAATTGACTCATTCGTCTGAGGATGTAATTGTCTTTGCCGCTCGGGATAATTCCATCCGTCTATTTTCTCTCAATGAGAAGGGTGAATTGGATGCCATCTCTCAAATTCCAGTCGTTTGCGAATATCAAGACGTCTTTCCAGAAGAGCTCCCAGGAATGCCTCCGCATCGGCCAGTTGAATTTGTTATTGAACTTGAGCCTGACACAGAACCTGTGTGCAAACGTCCTTACAAGCTCGGACCTGAAGAGTTGAAGGAGCTGAAGAAGCAACTCGATGAGCAAGAAAGAATGGGTCTTATCCAGCCTAGTTCTTCTCCGTGGGGTTGTGGTGTTCTTTTTGTGAAGAAGAAGGATGGAACGGACCGAATTTGTGTTGATTACCGTCCAGTGAACAAGAAGACCATCAAGAACAAATACCCACTTCCCAACATCAATGAGCTGTTCGAACAACTCAAAGGTGCCCAAGTATTCTCCAAGCTTGATCTCCGTATGGGTTATCACCAGATTCGCATTCGTGAAGAAGATATTCCTAAGACAGCATTCAGAACAAGCTTTGGTTCATATGAATACACTGTCATGTATTTTGGCCTCGCCAACACTCCTCCGACGTTCTCTCGCATGATGAACTTCATCTTCAATGCCTACACCAATGACTTTGTTTTGGTCTATCTCGATGGCATTCTGGTTTTCTCGAAGAACAAGGAAGATCATGCCAAGCACTTGCGTTTGGTTCTCGATAAGCTCAGGGAACATCAGTTCTACGCCAAGTTCTCCAAGTGTGAATTTTGGCTCGATGAGGTTCTTTATCTTGGTCATATCATCTCTGCCAAGGGCATTTCCGTGAATCCTGAGAAGGTGTCCGCAATTGTGAATTGGGAACCTCCTCAGACCGTGAAACAACTCCGCAGTTTTCTCGGTCTCGCAAGTTATTGCCGAAGATTCATTGAAAACTTTTCCAAGATTGCGAAGCCTCTCTCTAATCTTCTCCAGAAGCACGTCAAGTACGTTTGGTCTCCGGAGTGTGATATTGCTTTCAACACTTTGAAAGAGAAGTTAATCACTGCTCCAGTTCTGACTCCGCCTGATGAATCCAAGCCGTACGAGGTCTTTTGTGATGCCTCTCTCCAAGGTCTTGGCGCAGTTTTGATGCAAGAGAAGAAAGTTGTTGCTTATACATCTCGCAAGTTGAAGCCTAATGAGAAGAACTACCCCACTCATGATCTAGAGTTGGCGGCGGTTATGCATGCTCTTTTGACTCGGAGACATCTTCTATTGGGAAGAAAAGTGGACATTTTCACTGATCACAAGAGTCTCAAGTACATCTTCACTCAGCCTAATCTCAACCTCAGGCAAACTCGATGGGTCGAAATGATTCAAGAGTATAATCCGAGTATTGATTATACTCCAGGCAAGGCTAATGTGATTGCTGCCGCTTTGAGCAGGAAGGCGTACTGCAACAGTTTGATTCTTAAGCCTTATCAACCCGAGCTTTGTGAAGCTTTCCGCAAACTTAATCTACAAGTTGTTCCTCAAGGTTTCCTCGCCAACCTTCAAGTCTCTCCTACCTTAGAAGACCAGATTCGCCAAGCCCAGCTTCTTGATGCTATGGTGAAAAAGGTGAAGATTGGGATTGCCAAGAGTCAGTCCAAGTACAAGTGCTACCGCCTTGATGACAAGGACACTCTCTTCTTCGAGGATCGTATTGTTGTGCCCAAAGGTGAACTTCGTAAAGTGATCATGAACGAGGCTCACAATTCTCTCCTCTCCATCCACCCTGGGAGCACGAAGATGTATCAGGACCTTAAGCAAGCTTATTGGTGGACTCGAATGAAGCGCGAGATCGCTCAATTCATGAATGAATGTGATGTCTGCAGAAGAGTGAAGGCAGAACACCAAAGGCCAGCTGGTCTCCTCCAACCTCTTGCCATTCCAGAATGGAAGTTTGACCACATTGAAATGGACTTCGTGACTGGGTTTCCAAAGTCCAAGCATGGCAATGATGCTATATTCGTTGTCATCGACAAGCTCACCAAAGTGGCTCACTTTCTGCCTATCAAGGAGTCGATCACTGCAGCTCAATTGGCGGAACACTATACCTCTCGAATTGTCTCTCTGCACGGTATTCCTCAAGTGATATCTTCAGACCGTGGCAGCATCTTTACCTCCAAGTTTTGGGATTCTTCTCAGAAGGCCATGGGCACTAACATCCGCTTCAGCACAGCTTTCCATCCTCAAACAAGCGGTCAAGTCGAGCATGTCAACCAGATTCTCGAAGATATGCTCAGGGCTTGTGTGATCTCCTTCGGCATGAAGTGGGAGGATTGTCTTTCTTATGCTGAATTCTCCTACAACAATAGTTTTCAAGCAAGTTCGGGCAAGGCCCCTTTTGAAATTCTGTATGGCAGGAAGTGCCGTACCCCTCTCAACTGGTCTGAAACCGGTGAACGTCAGCTGCTGGGTAATGACTTAATCACAGAAGCAGAAGAAATGTGCAAAGTCATTCGAGATAACCTCAAAGCAGCCCAATCCCGCCAGAAGAGCTACTATGATAGTAAGCACCGTGATTTGGCTTTCGAGATCGGAGATCATGTTTACCTCCGTGTCTCTCCTATGAAAGGTACTCGTCGCTTCGGTATCAAAGGGAAGCTTGCCCCTAGATACGTGGGACCTTTCAAGATCGTCAGCAAGAGAGGCGACCTCGCCTATCAACTCGAGCTTCCTTCAAACTTTGCAAATGTTCATGACGTGTTCCATGTCTCTCAGCTTCGAAAGTGCTTCAAGACTCCTGAGCGCACCGTCAACTTCGAGGACATCGAGCTCCAAGAAGATCTCTCTTATCGTGAGCACCCAGTTACTATTCTTGAAGAGACTGAACGCAAGACTCGCAACAAGTCAATCAAATTTCTCAAAGTCAAGTGGTCACACCATTCCATCCGTGAAGCTACGTGGGAACACGAGGATCACCTCCGTTCTGAGTACCCGGAGTTCTTTCAGTCCTAGATCTCGGGACGAGATCTTTACGTAGTGGTGGAGTGTTGTAACACCCCGGATGTAACTTTCCCAATTTGTACTCCAACTCTTGCCGTTTCCGGCGTTAAGTTATATTTATTCCCTCGGGTTCGGGTTTTGTCTCCGTGTGTTGTTTTCTTTTTCATGCATCTCTTATCATGTCATCATGTGCATTGCATTTGCATACGTGTTCATCTCATGCATTCGAGCATTTCCCCCGTTGTCTGTTTTGCATTCCGGCGCTTCGTTCTCCTCCGGTGGTCATTTCTAGCTTTGTTTCGTGTGTGGGGATTAAACATTCCCAGATTGGACCGAGACTTGTCATGCGGCCTTGGTTTACTACCGGTAGACCGCCTGTCAAGTTTCGTATCATTTGGACTTCCTTTGATACTCCAACGGTTAACCGAGGGACCAAAAAGGCCTCGTGTGTGTTGCAGCCCAACATCCCTCCATTTTGGCCCAAAACCCACCAAACTCAGCTCCATCATCTAGAGCGTTCGATCACGATCGCGTGGCCGAAAACCGCACCTCATTTGGACTCTCCTAGCTCCACTTATGCCTATAA
>NC_041392.1:313293029-313324673 GCF_002162155.2 Triticum dicoccoides | reverse complement strand
GCCTCGTCGCCGGCCGCCGCCGAGCCGGGCGCCGCGCCGCCCCGCCTCTCCGACCTCGGCCACCACCGGCTCCGGCCTCTCCCCGCTGCTCCGGCCTCCTTCCTCGTCTCCGGCGAACGACTCCGGCCATCCTCGAAGTCCGTGCTCTGGCGTGAACAGTGCAGCCCCGATCTGGATCTGGATCTGAAAATATCTCGGTTGACTTTTCGTCTTCGGACCCTAATTTTTATGCCTACTTTGACCTGCCGTAACTTTGCATCCGTAGCTCCGATTTGGGCATATAGTATATCAAAATGTTAGCCTCGACGAGTACATCATTTCATCTCATTGCATCATTTTTATTTGAGGTCATCTTGATGCCCTAAATGCTGTTAGAAGGAGGCTTCGTGAGTTAATTGTCAGATCTGCTAGTTCATCTTAGACTTTTGTCATTTTTGCCATGATTATTGTGTGCATGATATGCCTGTGAGTCCTTCATATGTTTTGTTAAGCATCTTGTTATATTTTCAGAGGTGCAAGCCATGCATTTTTAGGATGTGTGTGATGACTTGTGCAAGCTTGCAAAGTGAGGCACCCGGTAAATCTGTTTTCGGGGACTTAGTTGTTTTCACTAAGTCTGGGATTATTTAGTTCGTGATGCCATATGTTCAGCTTGTTTCCTAGTGATCCGTGCCTCTTTTAAGGATGATCAGTAAAGGAGTTTTATTAATAATGTTATGCTCTATTCATCCATATCTTTGGTTGCAATTATGGAGCACCCTAGCTTGAGTCAATCGAGCTCTACTTTTGCTTCGTTGTGAATCTGGGCAGATTGTCAACTCGTTTGCGATTTTGCCGATGTTATTGTAGTTGATCCGTGCATGATATGCCATTGTTCTTGCCATGTCTAGCTTGTATTTTGCGCCTTCTTAGTGTATGTATGCTTGCCTTGCCATGAATTGCACCGTAGTGAGTGCATCGAGCTCGTTTACATGCCTTCGTGAGTTATATTTCAGCATGTCTCAGTTTTCACTAAGTCTGAAAACTGGTTGTGTTTTAGCTATGTTCGTGTGCCCGTTAGTATATTTTGTGATCCTTTTTGGCCCCAGGTCACTTTGGGACTTTTGTTAAGCTTGTTGAGTAGCTCCATGCCATGTTCTTCTTTGTCTTAATCAGGTCATGTATCATGTTGTTTTGCTGCTCCGAAGAGGGCTTCGTGATCTGAAATTTCACACAAGTGTTAATTTCACTAAGTCTGGAATCTGTTTTGCATTTGCGTTTTTGCCATGCTTGTTTGAACCTCATAATGGATGAATTGGCCGTAGCTCAGTGCTAGTCTTTTGTTAAGCATCTTGTGTGCATCCCTGCCAAGTATTTTGTTGTCATGTTTGGTGGCTGGAACATGTTCATTTCATTGCATTTAGATGCCTACTTGCTGTAAATCGCAGACCGGCGTCATTCTTAAAACGCTTGCCATTTCCAAACCGTAACTCCGATTCCGATGATCTTTATATCGTTTTCATGCGATTTCATCTCATCTTTCCAGTGGAACACTTGGAATTCCATGTTGAGGCCAGGTTCATGCATTTCCTGTCATATCCTGCATTTTGCATCCCGCATCGCATCCCGCATAGCATATCATCTTTGCATCGTGTTGTTTGAGTTTGCACGTGGTTGATTGTATCCTTGTTGCTTGTTTGTCTTGTTTGGGTAGAACCGGGAGACGAGTTCGCTACCGAGGAGCCCGTTGACTTTGCTTGTGAGGATCCAGTCAACTCTGACAACTGTGCAGGCAAGATGATCATACCCTCGAAATCACTACTATCTTTGCTATGCTAGTTTGCTCGCTCTTGCCATGCCAATGCTATGATGCCTACCTTTTGCTTGTCAGCCTCCCAATTTCCATGTCAAACCTCAAACCCACCATGTCCTAGCAAACCGTTGATTGGCTATGTTACTGCTTTGCTCAGCCCCTCTTATAGCGTTGCTAGTTGTAGGTGAAGATTGGAGGCTGTTCCTTGTTGGAACATCATTTATTTACTTGTTGGGATATCATTATATTGCTATGTTATCTTAATGCATCTATATACTTGGTAAAGGGTGGAAGGCTCGGCCTCTCGCCTAGTGTTTTGTTCCACTCTTACCGCTCTAGTTTCCGTCATATCGGTGTTATGTTCCCGAATGTTGCGTTCCTTACGCGGTTGGGTTATAATGGGAACCCCTTGATATTTCGCCTTGATTAAAGCTTTTCCAGCAATGACCAACATTGGTTTTACCATTCGCCACCTAGCCTCTTCTTTCCCTTGGGTTCTGCAGACTCAAGGGTCATCTTATTTTAGCCCCCCCACGGGCCAGTGCTCCCTCTGAGTGTTGGTCCGAACTGAGCTGCCTGCGGGGCCACCTCGAGGAAACTTGAGGGTTGGTTTTACTCGTAGCTAGTCTCATCTGAGTGTGCCCTGAGAAAGAGATATGTGCAGCTCTTATCGGGATTTGTCGGCACATTCGGGCGGTGTTGCTGGTCTTGTTTTAACCCGTCGAAGTGTCTTGAGTTACCGAGATACCGAGTCTGATCGGAATGTCTTGGGAGGAGGTCTATTCCTTCGTTGACCGTGAGAGCTTGTCATGGGCTAAGTTGGGACTCCCTTGCAGGGATTGAACTTTCGAAAGCCGTGCCCGCGGTTATGGGCAGATGGGAATTTGTTAATGTCTGGTTGTAGATAACTTGAATCTTAATTAATTAAAATGAATCGACTAAGTGTGTTACCGTGATGGCCTCTTCTCGGCGGAGTCCGGGAAGTGGACACGGTGTTGGAGTTATGCTTGCGCAGGTTGTTCCTATAGATTCTCGCTCATGTGTTGCCTCCTCTTCTCGCTCTCTTTTGCGTATAAGTTAGCCACCATATATGCTAGTCGCTTGCTGCAGCTCCACTTATATATTGCCTTATCCTTCCTATAAGCTTAAATAGTCTTGATCGCGAGGGTGCGAGATTGCCGAGTCCCTGTGGCTCACAGATACTATAACTCCAGATGCAGGTCCAGGTGATTCCGCTCCAGGTGATGAGTACGAGCTCAAGTGGGAGTTCGACGAAGACTCTCAGTGATACTATGTTTCTTTTCCCGACGATCAGTAGTGGTGCCCAGTTGGGGGTGATTGGGACTGTGTCGCATGTTGGGTTCTCTTCTATTTTGGCACTGTAGTTGGGCCATGAGTGTTTTGGATGATGTAATGTTATTTATGTTCTTGATTGACGTGGAAAGTGTAAGCCAACTATGTTCTCCCCTTTATTATACATATTACATGGGATGTTGTGAAGATTGCCTAACTTGCGACATATGCCTTCAATGCGATTATGTCTCTAAGTCGTGCCTCGACACGTGGGAGATATAGTCGCATCGAGGGTGTTACATTGTGTGAGAGAGATATAAACATAGAGAGATATTATAGTGTGTGGGTTCGTGAGAGTTTTGGGGGGGGGATGGGGTCAATCAAAAAATGTAACATATGCAATGTGTGTGAAATAGAGTCCTGGATATATCATATATATAGAGGGAGCGATTCACGAGAAGAGAGTGGAGGTATCATCGGCTTGAGGTGTCCATAGAATTGAAGAGAGGGATGATGTGTGTGTGTGTGCGTGCGCGATCGATAAAGAGTGCCATCGAGTTTGTGTGTGCCCACGTCAAAGATATAGAGTGGCTGGCCTACTGGAATGTGAGAGGGGACAGTTGCAGTTTGTCTCTGTGGCATGGATACCTACCTACAGCGCTCGACTATCGATGTGTGGTGGGGCGAGAGGGAGGCCTAATTAACTATAGAGGTACAATGGCTGGTATATGTGTGGAGGAGGAGGGAGGCCTACCTCATGTAGTAAGGGAGATCGATCTACGTCATGTATTAAGGGAGATCGATCGGCATCCATGCATATGTGTAGGAGAGGAATAAGGTTGGGAGAGAGACGGAGCTAGAGTGTTGGAGGGGGTGGTAGTGGAGTTGCTTCTAACAAATGGTGGGATAGGCTTGCTAGACAACTGGAGGGCACGCCTGCAATATCAATAAGAGAGGGGATGGCTGCATGTTTGTGCACATGCGTGTAAGAGACGGGTCAGGAGGCATGCACGAATGATGAGGGGGTCGATATGGCTGTGGTAAGCACACATAACTACATAGGAAGATCAATCATCCTTTGTTAGAGAAAGGAGAGACATAACTTGTGAGGTACGTCGATCGATGGGGGGGAATAGTTAAAGTAGACCTAGGTATATGTTGGGAGATCGATCGATATACATGCATGTGTGTATTAGAAGCAAATGAGGCACGGGGAGAAGGATAGGGAGAGAGGGATGCATCTAGGAGGTGGCGCGAGAGTCATACTATATCGAGGGGGAGGAGTGTGCGAGTAAGAGATTGATGAAAAGAGTGGTGGCAGTGAGGCATGGACGGTGATAAGAGAAGAGGGGAAGCTTGTGTTTTGTGCTAGGCACACCTGGCTAGAGAGGCATATTGATCGATGTGTGTCGTAAAGAAGGAGCTGGGGG
Source organism: Triticum dicoccoides (assembly GCF_002162155.2). Taxonomy (NCBI): domain Eukaryota; kingdom Viridiplantae; phylum Streptophyta; class Magnoliopsida; order Poales; family Poaceae; genus Triticum; species Triticum dicoccoides. Next base: position 313,320,158 of record NC_041392.1, on the reverse strand, counting down.
GCCTACACACACCGTGGGTGAATGACCTAAAGTGAAAAGACGAATTTGCGCGATGGAGCTAGAGAATGCTGACGGAGGGTGAGAGGGATGCGGGCGTGTGCATGCACGAGAGAAAGTTAGCGCTAGCTAGCTACAAAGATAAGAGGATTGTGTAGGTGTAAAAGACGAATAGAGATCATACTTCATTATAAAAAGCAAATTCAAATATTTGAAGAATTTATCATAGTGTTTTAAACCGACGCATGTGTGAATATATATAACGGTGATACACATGGTGTGGTTATGAACATGTTATACTACATATAATATATTTTATCTCTACTCTTATGAAAAACGGAGTTGTTGATGATGGTGTGCCTGCCATCCTGCAATATAGGCCGTCCGATTTATATCTGACGGATAGGAAGGAAACTATGGCAATTTTGAAAAAATATACCCGGACCCCTCTACAGATTTGCAAATCAGGCCTCCCCTTGATCATGTTGATGTTCTCTGGAACGCATGGGCATCTTTCTAGTACTACGTATAATATATAGAACATTGATCATAACTTGGGCTAATGTGTGGCTTTTGCAGCTCAGGTCTAAATACTTGTCATAATGTAGGGGGCGGGGCACTATACTATGTGTGATAAACACGGTGCACATGTATGGAACATGGTTTAGATTATGAATATATAGTTAGTACATCAAATGTACTATTATCTGGAATCAACATCAAGTGTATTCAAAAATTAGAATTCGACTTCATGTAGTACACATAGTTCATATCTATCTCTATAGTAATCATGTGGTGTGTTATTAAGGTAATACATGAATGATGGTTGAAGTTGGCAACAATCATGATTATAGATTCTTATTGAAATAGAGAAAGGAATTCAAATTCTGTTCGAATTGCAACAGTAGTATAGACATTTGGAATGCACTGAAATGTTGGTATATTTTTTCAAAATTGCCATAGTTTACATATATCATTGAAAGAACCTTTCACAGACGAATTTAACGGTGTGCTTTGTGTAACTTGCATGTCATATATTATTGCTCTAATATTTGGTCAAAATTAGCATCGAAAAATGCATTAGGCCCTATATAGATGGAACGAGGGAGTAGCTTTGAATAGCATTTTTATAGTAAAGTGGGGCAAGACTCTCTCTTTGTGTGGTGTGAATATTTTTATTTTTTCGTTTTCTTTTTGGTTGAGGGAAGTGCGAATTGATTTGGTACGTACAAGTACAATATTACACGTTAGGCTTGTCCCTAAAATTCAACCCGCGCCTTGTTATATCCCGAAAATTCAGATATCGTGCTCCCAAAACTGGCGCCTTCACAACCCGAGCCTTGCTATCATGAAATTACAACGCACGCGAAAACTCCCTCCAACTGCCAAATCCTAACACGTGAAATCCCCCTTCTAACCCTGTGCCGAAAGGGCCGCTAGTTCAAATCGGTGGGGGGTACTTTTGTAACACACCCTATATATTGGACAAGCGCGTCCCTAAGTCATGGTTCACCCCCTCCCATCGCCTCCTTTTTGCCATTTGAAATCCCAGGCCGCCATAACCTCTCCGCTCCAGCCGCGAAACCCCACCCTCCTCCATACGCCACCTCACCGCTGCCCAGCCGGAGCCTCTCCCCCGACGATGTCGTCCACCGCAACAGCTCGATGTCCCTCGTCCACCTCCCCAGATGAGGATCTGTCGTCCATCTCGTCGTCCTGCCAGTTCAGCCGCCCCGTCCTCCACTTCCAAGGAGCTGCTCCGATGATCGCCTCGTCTATCACAGCTGCTCCGTCCCTGCAACGCCGCCTTAACCTGCTCCACCGGAACCGCACCATCCTCACCGACTGTCAGGACCCCGATTCCAAGTCACATCGATCTAGCCGGTAACACCTCATATCACTTTGCGGCCTCACGCACGGTATTCCCACGGGTGTCGCCTTACCATGGCCCAGGACCGTTTGCGCCTTTTGGCTCACGTATATGATAGTGTCACTAGCATCCATATGACAGAGAACCCGGGCCGACATGAATAGTCATGAACCCAAAGTGGCACTAACTTACGAGGACAGGCATACATGAATCAACATCGAGCATGTCGGTCAGCAGTGTGCGAATCCGGGATGTAGCACTGGGCCAACAGGACTCCAGTGAACCGGGCTGTAGCAGGCTAGGCAGGACTCCGGATGTCACCGCGTGACATTTCCCCGAAGAGACAGACACAGGAACGAAGTGAATCACATGCCGGCCAGTCAAGTGTTCCGAAGCAGTAGTGCTGGGCTAGTAGGACTCTGGTGAACCGGGATGTAGCGGACTACTATGGCTCATGGAAGCACAAGACTACATTTCCCCATAAGAGAGGCTACCAAGGATAAACAACTAGGTTGTAGGATCCCACACATACCAAGCATTTCAATCATACACACAATATGCTCGATATGTGTAAATACAACATGGCATCACAACAAAACTCTACGACTCAAAGTATTTATTCAATAGGCTCCGAGGAGCGAGATATTACAAACATGGTTCTCATGACCCAACAATCATAGCATACAAATCAAAGCACATGCGGAAGCTTAACATGTCTGGGTATAGACATCTACAAATGAAAAAGGCTGAGAAGCCTGACTATCTACAAGACACTGCCGAGGGCACAAGATCGTAGCTGAGGTATCAAGCTAAACGTCGAAGTCCACACGGAACTAATAGCGAGACTGACGTCTCTTTGCAAAACATAAAATAGGCAAACGTGAGTACAAATGTACCCAACAAGACTTACATCAGAACTAACTACATATGCATCGGTATCAACAAAGGGGTAGTGGAGTTTAACTGCAGCAAGCCAGCTTTGACTCAGTGGCTAACCTGAACTATGACTGCTAGCAACTCTTTTGAGGTGGCGCACACGAGTCCACATATTCACCATATCAATACACCACTATGGATCCGCTCCCCTCTCCCTACGAGAATGCCATCCATAGCACTCACGCTTATCTTGCGCAGTTTAGAGTATCCACTTTCACTTATCTATGAACTTTATAGGCAACCAAGTAGTCCTTTACCGCGGACGCGGCTATTCGAATAGATGATGTTAACCCTGTAGGGGTGTACTTCTTCATACATGCTCTCACCACTTACCGTCGTTTACACGACATGTACTCAGCAACCTTCAAGCGGAAGCCCACCGAGGGTGTCGGCCACGGCCTACCTAAACACTCAAGTCTCTAGTCCAGGTTTATCGCCTATCCAGGTTCCATCCGCAGGGAGTCTAGCCGAGGTTTCCACATACGGCCCCGAACAATGTGCACAGGGTTCCGAGACACCAAACGGGCGCCCGACATACCCGGCCATGGTGTATCTACCGCATCATAGCCCACCCCTAGGGTCAGCACTACGCACGGCCGCCAACACATATCCTACAAACACCAGAAACTAGTTGCAACTCCTGGACAGAGGACTAGGGTGGTTAAGAAGCCGAGAGGGTCAATTAAGGATCCCAATGCATGGTAGTAGCTGGTTCTTAAATCACACATACAGATCTCAGTGCTTAAGGATGGTTCCAATGAAACAACCCACCATGTACTCTTACATGGCCTCTCATCGATACCTTTACCAAATCGTCTTCAACACACTTAGCTCACACACATTAGGACATGTTCACAACTTTCTAATTCATCCCCGATGAATCAGACCTGACACAACTCTAAGCAATAGCAGGCATGACAAACAAGCATGAATGAGTAGGCACATCAGGGCTCAAACAACTCCTACTCATGCTAGTGGGTTTCATCTATTTACTATGGCAATGACAGGTCATGCAGAGGAAAGGGGTTCAACTACTGCAGCATGTAACAGTTGAATCGTTGTTGTCCTAATGCAGTAAAAAAGAGCAGGAGCGAGAGAGTGGGGTTGTATTGGAATGAACAAGGGGGTTTTGCTAGCCTGGCACTTCTGAAGATATTATAGCTCTTCATTGGTGTCATCGAACTCATCGTCGAAAGCACGTCTATCGAGGGGGGACAAATACCGGCAACAGAGAAGGAGAGCACAATCAATGTAATGCACAATATGATGCATGATCATGACATGTCAATATGTTGTATTTTGAGGTAATGCAACTAGCAACATGTTAAATGGAGTTGGTTTGAACCCTAGGTTCAATTCAAACTCCATATGTGAGGGTTTAAATGCCATTTATATGATTTGGCCTAAACAGCAGCCATAAGTTGTTCTAACATGCATGAAAATGGTACAGATGGATAGATTGGATTTTTCTGATCATTTTTCATATATAATTTATTTCATTTGGAGTTACGGTTGAATTTCTATGATTTTTAGAAGTTTTGGGTATTTTCTAAAAGTAACTAAATCATTTCTGACTTATTTAAAATCCCAGAAACATATACTACGTCAGCATGACGTCGGGGTGATGTCAGCAGGTCAACGCGTCGACCAGGTCAAACCTGACTAGTGGGACCCACTGGTCAGTGACCCAGTGAACTAACTAAGTTAGTTAGCCCTAATTAACTGGGCTGGGCCCACTGGTCAGCGACTGTAGTAACTAACCTAACTACCTAATTAGTGCTAACTAGAGTAATTAGTCAGGCGGGGCCCGCAAGTCAGTGAGAGAGAGGGGGAGGTCAAACCAGGCAGTGGGGTCAACCCACGCCGGTCAACGGGTCAGTGGTCACCGGCGTATAGCCACCGACGAGTCCAGACGCGGCGGAGCAGCGGGGGTTTCGTGCTCCAGCGACAAAATTGACGGGGGAGGCATGCTACGTGAAGCTGGGGAGCTGCCGCATCTAGTGGTGCAAGTTGCTGGACACGGGGACGCCGTAAACGACACCGGAGAGCTCGACAGCAGTGGCTGGAGTTCGGCTGTGCACGGGAAAGCGGCTGCAGCGAGCAAACACGCGAACTAAAGCGCGTGCAAGGCACTACGCGATGCGCCGGCGGTGTTTCGCACGTTGGCGCGACCAAATGGGCATCGGAGCGGCGCCAGCGATGAGCCCGAGCGGTGTTGAGCTCGGTCAGCAAGGAGTCGGTGGTTTGAGCTTGAAATAATGGCGACGAGGAGGGGGATTCGGAGCAGGAGCTCACTGGGGTCACGTAGAGCAGCTCGGTGGGCTCGGGGACGGGTTGGTGACGGCGTGCGGTCATCGGCGATCTCGGCAGACCGAGGTTAAAGGAGACGGCGTGGGCAGCGTTTTAGGGCTTCCAGCGTCACGCGGCTCGGTGAGGAGGAAGAGGGGGTCGAGGCGGAGCACGGGGACACGTCGGAGAGGCGCGGGGGAGGCGGTGGCTGCGTCTACGGCGAGCGGCGGTGACGGGCGTACTCGGGTGTGTGCGAGAGAGAGAACAGAGGAGGGGGATGAGCTCGAGGGAGTGAGCGAGAGGGGCTAGGGGTGCGTGGCGACGTCCTGGGCGTCGGGGCAGCGACGGGAAGCAGGACGTGGCCAGGCGCATGGGCGGACGCGTGGGGCACACGCCCTCCTGCCTACTGGCAGGAGGTTGAAGACGGTGGCGGCTGTGGTGGTGCGCTGGGCTGACTTTGCCCGGCTGGGCTGCTACAGTGGTGGGCTGGCCTCTCTGGTGGGCTACACAGGTGAGGCCAGATCAGCTCTCTTTGTCTTTCTATTTCTTTTACTGTTTTCTATTTTTATTCCTCTGTTTTGATTTAGTTTCTAAACCAAATCATTTTTGTAGCTTCTGAAAATTATCATGTGGCCTGATACAACATATTCAGAGCCACTCACAAGTTTTCAGAATTATTGGAGTTATAAAAGTATTTATAGGAATTTATATCTCCAATTCAAATAAGTATTGACTTAATTCAAAGACCCAAATAAATATTTATCTGATTCCAAAAATATTGGTTTGAATTTTACCTCTTACTAATATTTTGAAAAATGAACAGGAACATTTTCTTGGGTTTATTTGAAGCAATTTTTTAATGTTGATCATTTTTAGAAATGATTTCTGAGGCTTTCCACTTTCCCCAATTCAACTTTCATAAATTTAAACATGATGCAAGAAGATTGATGCAAGGACAAGCAATAACTAGCTAGGGATGTGACACCGACTCCTCGGACAAAGCCGAGGCCTACTCGGCGCCACCAAAGAGGTTGTACACGCATCGCATCGCACCTTCTCCATAGCTCGACCTCCCGGCACCGACGGTGCTCCATCCCGCACCCCCATGGAGCGGCTACCTTGAAGCCGGCGCCACTGGCGACATATCCATGGCGGCTCTCCCCCAGTGCGAGGCCCCTTCGGTGGCAGCGTCCATACCAGCTGGATCTGCTGCTGCTGCTCCGGCTCTCGCTCGCTCGCGCTACTGCTGCTGCTTCGGCTCTTGCTCGCTCGCCCAGCTATTGCTGCTCCGGCTCTCGCTTGCTCGCACTACTACCGCTGCTCTCCCCCTCGCTCGTGCTGCTGCTCTACTCTGATTTAGCTACACTTCAGTCGACTGAATCGACTTTTGTGCCAGTCGATTTTCAGGGGGTGGGGGGCTCGCCGGAGTTAAGGAAGAACCACCCGCAGCGGGGACAGGGGCTCGCCAGAGAGGTACCCCACTATCTATCTTAGGGTTCAGGGTGGGGCGGGGGGCCTATAGGCCTGGCCGGGGCGGCGAGGTGGCGCTAGGGCTGGCGGTTCGGCCGGTGGTGGATGGCGGCTCAGGGGGGGTACATGTTGAAGATGAACTCCAGGCCCTCCCTAAACTACATGTCAAGTGCCTCTCTGCTACCATTATGTTCAGTTTCGAAAGTAACATTCAGATTCCACAGTAAATTTCAGTTTCGACAGTTAAGTTCAGAGTCAACAGTTTTTACCTCATCTGTTGTAGTCAGGTGGTTTTTGGTGATGTAAATTTTACATCTATTTTACATCATCTATTAGAGATGCTATTAGAATCCCACTTGAGATTGACGATGTCTGTCTTGTGCTACTTCGGCCTTAACGTCTTACGGCTCACCAGGGTTGCTCCAACGACAGAACGATCCATCACAACAGAGCAGTACCCTGGACGCCGTCTACAGATTCCTCTGATCTTCCTCCACACCTCCGACAGCCACCTCTGGCTCAACTGCTTCAGCGACCAACCCAATGATGCTGAGGTCGACACGACTACGGCAAAGAGGTTGTACACTTGTTGCATCACTTATTACTATACATTCATGTCGATCCATTAGGGATATTTTGGTTCGACGGAAAAACATAGCAATAGGGAATTTTCCAATGGCACTCTACTATTCAATTATTCATGCCTTTTGTTGAAAGGAATGAAGCAAAACATCCACCTTGACCTACTTTTCAAAATCCTATGCATGAAAATAAGACTAAGTGCATTAGTGGCAGAATAACATTCTAACTGTACATGCTTTCATATGGTTTCACTTTATTTTGGCCATGTTTCTTTGCATTCCTCTGCTCTTCCAATTCCTGTAAACCAAACACTCAAGTTGACAGAAATCCTGTGTTTACAAATGCTCTGTTTACCATGTGCATTCCTATCCTATTCTGGTGTTTTTCCTATCCCTACGTTTTTAGAATCATGTAAGCCAAATGAGCCCTAACAGAATTACTTCAGTTACAGGTAGGTGTCGAAGGGAACTTCGTGTGGTTTGTCCTACTCCTGCCGCGACGTCGTCCACCTCAATTGAGCTGCTCCATCGACAGAAAGATCCACCAAACCAGACATCACGACTCTTGACCATCTTTCGCCACCTCAGATCTCCTTCCCTGCCGCCGGCACCCACCACAATGGCATCACCATCATCGACTCAGCAGATGAACCTGAGGAGTACACGGGTCCACAAGAGAGGTCGCACTCTTTTGTTTCTGCTTATGTTATGCATTGCTTAAAATTACCTGCTACTTTATCGTCCTGTTCACCTCTTGGACTCCAAGTCAGGTCCAAATTTATGTTCAAACTTGAGTTCTAAATTAGTTGTGGGGCACATATCGAGGAAGCAATGAATAGTATCTCTGTCTAATATCTGGTTCACCTAGGGTATGACTATGTTGTTCATCTTGGGTGGGAAACAAATAGTAAAGCAATCATCATCTGTCTTTTTATTAAATTAAAGCAATCATCAGCCTGCTATCATTATTTTTGGATCCATCCTTGTTACCATCACTCTAAATTTCTGCATGCTCACCTTACATAATCTCACCATATTTTTTCGTATGCATGTCAGATATTGTACACAGTCATGTTGAACATGTAGAGAAAAAGAGAAGAGTTTTGCGCGGCAATACAATGTCATGCAGACATCGCTCCATGGTGGGTTCAATGGCAAACCCTCCCCACCCCTCTCCAGATTGTAATCCAGAGGAAGATATATGTTCTGAGGCGGATTCAGACGCTGCTGACCACTCCTATTTACCCCCCAAGGCGTTTGCTCTACCTTGGTATGATGGTGTTAGTCATATCATGCATATGTTGCCTTGAAGTGCCTACTTTTGACATCATATATGTCATCTGCTTAGTTTAGACATGTTCTATAATGCCACCTGTTTATTTTCTATATCATATATGGGTAGTATGCAGTCTCATGTCTTTTAGCCATCCATAATATACGTGAAATGTGCAATGCCATCCTTTTTATCCAGGCATCATACATTTTAATGATATCTTGCCCATCCTTTTCTTCATTACATTTCCAGTTGTTGACAATGTTTGTACATTAAACTACTCTTCCTATGAATCAGCCATTTGGGTGGGGGATTGAAAAAATCTGGAGTGAAAACAAGGCCTTCAGAGCAGACAGTGCTACCTATCAAAGCAGGTCTCTTGTTGGGTCCCGATAGCTCCTCAGAGATGGATTCAGAGACAGATGACCAGTCATATTCCCCCACCAAGGTGTATGCTCTAACTTGCCACGGTTATACTGCTCATATCATGCATATGGTGTCTTGCATTGCATAGTTTAGACATCATATACACAATATTCAACACCATGTTCTTAGTTCAGACATCATATCTAATGCCCTCTGTTTAGCATATAAATCACATATGTGAATTAAATGATGTGATCCTGATTACTTAGATAACATGTAGGTAAATTATGTCATGCCATCCTGTTTAGTTATTCATCATATCTTTGAATTATGTTATGCTATGCTATCCAGTTTAGATAGACATCATATATGTGAAATTATGTCATGCTATCCATTTTAGTTAAACAATATACATGTCAACTATTTCATGCCCACTTTTTTCCACACTATCTATTGCATCTGTCTCTCATACAATGTCTGTACATTCAACTATGTTTCCTGTTTATCAGCCATTTGAATTGGAGAGGGTGATGCCAGCATCTAGCGGACTAAAAACACGGTCTTCAAATAAAACAATGCTACCTCTTGGTGGAGATAGCACCACGGTTGTACATGCACGAGAACCAGCCCTACGACACATAACCCAAACTCTCGCAGATTGTAACCCTACTGCGATGGACAGAGAACCAGTCAAAACAGTTGTACCTCTTGGTGGAGATAGCACCCCGGTTGTACATGCACGAGAACCAGCCCTACCACACATAACCCAAACTCTCGTAGATTGTACCCCTACTGCAATGGACAGAGAACCAGCTTCACCCAATCTAACCCCAACCCCAGCATATAGTAACCCAGTTCCTGTTGACACAGCACCATCTCCACCACAGAGCTCCCAAACAAGAGCAGTTAGTAAGGAAGCTCCAGTTCCCAAAGGGCCAGTACTACCATGGCGAACCCCAACTCCACCAGTTAGTACGCCAATTCCTGTGGAGGAAGCACAACCAGCTAGTCGTAGTTTAGCATCTATCGCATTTGATATTGTTAAATCGTACGTGTGTATCTTCCCATCTTGGAAATATTATACTGAAGATGAAGGAAAATGACAGTTGCAGTTGTTTGTCTAGGACTTATGTGTAAGTAATGTTATTCATGGCAATTACTTTGCTTTGTCCCATACATCCTACCTCCATGATGATTATAATACAGCAAATTTTCTCATTTTTCTCTATAGAGAAGGACCGATTTGGAAACTCAGGATGAGGTAACCTGTGCTAATACCTATGCTATCTTCAAGAATGCTTGGTGGCAATATTACAATTACCTGAAGAAAATGTACTTCACCGGCAAAGAAACTCATCAAATTCCCTTACGTTCTCTTGAGACATATTTACTGGATGATGACTGGGAACACCTTGTTATGTTCTGGTCTCGAACCAAGAATGTGCTAAGCTCTATGAGCTCATTTTCTATTTTTAAGTACTATATTGTTGCGTCTTACTGTACTTTTTTCATGTAGAACAAGTGCCTAAACCTGAAGAACAGTTGTTCTAATTTAAGATTCCATTGCTATCATAGTTCAAAAAAGCGCTAGGCATTAATTGTGCATTTTGCCACCGCCTTGCGCTTTTCTGACCAAAGCGCATGCTTATGCGTAGTTATGCATAGATTAAGCGTAGTTATGCGCAATGCGTTTCGCCAACGCCTAGAGCTTAGGCGCGCTTAAGCGCTCACTTAGGCGCGCCTTTTTTTAACTATGATTGCTATCATGCATACTGCTTTGTTCTTGTATAACTGTATTTACTCATACAAACTTATTTTTAAATTGAAGGATCCAGTCGAAACTCCAATGGCACAGTGTAACATCCCAAAATTCTAAATTTTGGAATGTTATAATAGATAGATAGTTTTGATTGGTTGTTTGACTGATTGTGTGAAATTGAGTGAAATTTGAAACTTTTGGAAGTTAAATGAGAGGGCATAAAAGGACTTTCCCAAACTTTCATCCTTGCTTTCTGATCTCCTTGAATTCAAATTCTTTTCAAATACAAAACCCTGGAGAGAAGATGACATGACTTCTTCCATTTAAATAAATGAAAAGGGTTTCAAAAAGATTTGAATTTTATTTGGAAATATTTTTCCAACTCAGAAACTTTATGCAACTCAATGATTTTCATGAGAGAAGATAAAATGACTTCTTCAAAGTATATGAAATATGAGTTGGAAGTTTCAAAGAAACCAAATTTAACACCCCTTTGAAATCATTTTCGTTTTGGAGTTATTTTGGGTTTTATTCAAATTATTTTTCTCCAAAAATAAAATATATGGAAAATAGGGTAAAATGATTCCCTACAATAGAAAATTGGAGAGAAATAAATTTGAAATCATTTTGGTATTTTTAAAATGATTTTTACTGGATTTTATTAGAGCAGTAGCACTCTTTGCTTTATTTAAATTTGTGTGGATTTTATTTGATGCTATAAAAATGTTCAAGTTATAGAAAATAATTTTCTGAAAATTTTGATATATTATATGCCTATATAATAATTTTTTATTTAATTTGCTTTTACTAATTTTTTTTTCTTTTGTCTGTGTTTAAAAAACTTTCCCTCCGCCGAATCAGCCCAGCGCCCGAGCAAGGCTGCGACCCAACGACCCAATCCCGCTCGTCCCCGAGCTCTCGGAGACCCCGCCACCAGCACGCCATCGCTGCCGCCGTGACCTCCGCGGACTCCGCGTCCGCCGCCTTTGCCCCCTGCCCCTCCTCCACGCAACCCCTCGCCCCCCTCTATATAAGCTTGCGCCGCCGCCACCAGCTCTCTCCTCGCACCGCCGGCGCACATCTCGTTTGCCGCGTCACGGCTGCATCTCGCCGGAGCCACCGCCTCGCCTGCTCCCGCCGCCGTAGCCAGCACCGCGCCGCTGTCGCGCCCCGCCTGCCGAACCCCGCACCCGCGCCACCACCCTCCGCCGCCGCAGCAGCACGCGCCATCACCGCCGCCGCCGCGTAGCTGTGTCGCCGCCGCTTGAAACCCGCCAGAATCCAATGCCCGATTCGAAGCCAGTTTATTTCTGAAAACCGCCAAAACGGTACGAACTACCGAAACGCCCGGTTTTTCCGTTTTTTAGTTTAGGTTTTTCTTTAAAAAGACCAATCTGTTAGTTATTAGTGGACGTTCATCCGTTAGTATTTGTAGCGAACGGTTTTCGCCTTTTATGCCTCTGTAGCGAGCGTTCACTCGATAGGATTTTTCTTTTTCTTTTTATTATTGGCCAGGGACCTATTTGTGATAATTTTCTTCACGGTTTAGTCCCTCTGTTTCAAACTAGCAGAACTTTTACACCATTTGTCCAAATTCAACGAAACCAACGCCCACTTCTTCGTTATGATCCCCTCTATCCATTAATCCAACTTAAACATGTTTTTGAAAGTTTAAATTTTGAATTCAAACAGATTTGTATTTAAACTTCATTTGATCGTAACTTGAGTTTTACAACTCTGTTTTAGTTGATTCTTTTTGCAAATCGAAGCTCTTGACCTAAAATTTTTGATAAGGCCAAATTCACGTAATTTTTGTACTATTAGAATTTGTTTTATGTTGCAAGAGTTATTTGCTCGGTTTTGATGCTTTCCGAATTGTCTTCTTTGATCTTTCTGAGTGAATGCTTATGTGTGGTTGCTAGTGCTTACTCCCGATAGATTGACCAGAGTGTGATGAGTAGAACTATCAGGAGTTTTGAGTGTGAATAATCTTCATCAATAGTACAAGCAAGTTCACACTTTGATCATATCCCTTTCATACCCAGTTTTTATGCATTAGTTTCAACCCTCAAACATTGCATGGTTAGGAATTGATAACATGTGGGTTTTGGGAAGCAGTTGATGAGGTAGGAACCTATTGCCTTGTTACTATCAAACCCTTGGGAGTTACTATTACGTTATGCTTATGTTGCCATGCTATGCTCGTAGACGTGGATTGGGTTTGAGTGTATTCCATGAAAGTTGTGAGATTGTTTACTTAATGGTTCAACTTAAGGTGGCTACTTTAATACACATCTGGGTGGATTGGTTGCGGGCACCTGGAGAATCCAGTGTTGTCCTAGGATATCCTGGAGGACCCGTGTGATCATCCTACGGCTCGCCACCCAGGCTCAAAGGGATCATAAGATTATTCATGCTAGAAACTTCCGTGTGCAGCCACAAGCCATTATTGGCTCTGGCATAGCTGAGTAAGTTGTGTGAAGATCTTGAAGAGGTAGACTAGCAGATGTAGTGGGTTGTAGGTGGTACTGTCTATCTAGTGTAGAGAGTTAATGCTTCTGAAAGACTGTGTCTCGGTCATCCATTTCTCAAACACCCTGTAGTGCGAGAAATCCAATGGAGGAGATCGAGTCTTGTGGGGAAAATTGCGCAAACCTCTGCAGAGTGTACAAACTAATCATGATTAGCTGTGTCCCCGATTATGGACATCTTGAGTATCTGGTTCTTGGATTATCATGTTGATCTCATCACTTTGTTTAATTAATTTGATTGGGCTAATGATTAATATTTTGGGACTGAGTTGGAGGAACCTTCTCAATATTTATCAACCAACTTTGTACTTAAATAAAATATATTCCTTTGATGTAGGAAAAAAATTGGCTTGTCGCAAAAACATTATAACCATAGAGCTTTTCCACCAGCCAAATATGCATGTAGTGGTAGTTATTATTCATCATTATCCTATGGTGTGAATTTACCAGTACATTCAATGTACTGACCCTTTGTGGCTGCAACGTATCATGTTGCAGGATTCTTACGACGAGTAAGTGATACGTTAGGGTTACGATTTCTACACTCAACTTTGCCATTGGTGTTGATGGGAATCCACAAACTTGTTGTTACTTCCGCTATTTGGATTGAGGTAATAGTATTTACGTTACTTTATACATGTGATTTACCTCTGTTATAAATCCTCGAGTACTGTGTGTGTCAGCATACCAATCCAGGGATGACACTTAAGCACAGAGACTTGACCATCTGAGGTCGGGTCGCTACAAGATGGTATCAGAGCACATGTTGACTATAGGACGTGACCCTAGAAACCGGCAAGCCCATAGGAAAGGATTTTTTCTCTACAAACTTAATTTTCAAAAAAAATCTTTTACCTCTCTTTTGTTCTGAGCTTATTCAAATATTCTCTTTAGTGAGACTATACCCTTTTTCCCCTTTTGACCACGAAGATTCAACTGATGAGACCACTCCAAGAAGTACAAGATATCAGACAACTAAGACCACTTCGGAATGAAGAGGATTTTACCGAGCATTGGAATAATTGGAACTACAATGGTTGAAGACTCTGAAGACAAGGAGAAATTAAGGCTCTGAAGAATTTCCAAATTAGTATGGCCTAGGAAGGCTACGCTTAAGGAACTTGGCAGACTATGGAAGCTATCAAGACCCGAGATCAGGTTGTATCAAAGAAAGACCGGAACATGGAGCATTAGAACTCAAAGTTTTGTCAAGAAACCCCTAAGACAGGAGATATGAATTATGGAATGAAAGCTCATGGCAGTAACATGGGCATAGAAACGACTAAATATGGTGTTATTGCCCGTTTATGCTATTGTCACCGTGCTGAGTTAAGCATGCATTTCTCCGGAAGGATTGGATGGTAGAAGGCTGATGGAGCACCTATCAGCAAAGGATGCAATTTTAACCATAGCTGGTGTATCGCCAAGATCTGAGTATTACCTCAGGAAGTTTAAGATGGACCTTTGCGAATCTATATTTGATAAGAAGCATTGAAGGACCTAGGACCCAGTAGCTGAAGTAGCCAAATTGGAGGAACATAACCTCGAGACATCGGAGATTCCTCAGGAACTGAAGGACAGTAGGACCATGCTTCATGCCAAGGTTGTTGAAACCCAGAAGTTTGGAACGCAACTCTAGAAATATTAAAGGACATCATGAGAGACTTCGCGTTAACAGAGCTGATCTAGCAAAAGAACTTGAGAACGACAAGCACGATCGGAAGAAGCCATCAGAGACATGAACAAGACTTGAGGAGTTTGATGACTTTGAAGATTTATTGACCTTTAGAAGACCAAACCCCTGTTATACCTATGTTAGATGCGATGTTTGTGAGCTGTCATTTGTTTGATGTTTTTCCAAATATTGAAACAAGGATTTTGGTTTTAATTATTTTTCTCTCCGAAAATATTTCATATTAAAATACATGAGAGGAGATAATATGACTTCTCCAAAATAAATGAAATATTGGAGGAAAAATATTAAAATCAAATATTTGATTTTTTTATTTGGATTTTATTGCAATTTTATTTGCATTAGAAAAATTGCACGTTTTTCAAAGTTGCATTTTAGGGCCAAGAAAATGTTCATCTCGTTCTAAATATTTTATTTAGACTGTGAAAATTTGTTTTGGAATTTTTAGAATTTTATTTTATTTTCTAGGATTTTTTTAGTTTCGGCAGAATTATTTTTTTAAAAATGCGCAATGGCTAACTGGGCCGAAGCCCAGCTGCCGGCCCACTCCCTGCGCCGCCATCTCCTACCAGGAGACCGAGTCGCCGCCGCCTCGGACGAGGAGTCTGGCCGGGACTCGCCTCACCGCCGCCTTGGCCCCTCCTACAAGCCGCCACCCCCCTATTTAAATACCCCCCCGGAGCACCGCCACCACCACCCACCCCGCCGCCCGCAGCCGCGCCATCGCCTCTCGTCGCTGCAGCGCTGCCGCCTCTCACCGCGTCGCGCCGTCGTCGCCTCGCCGCCGCAGTCCGCCGCCTAGCCATAGTAGCCCCGCCTTGCGGAGCTATGCCGGAGGTACCACCGCCGTTCGTCGCCGCCGGTTTGCTTTTAGAAAACCGCTTCGATTTCTTTTCAAGAAAAACCCTAGTTCATTTTTTTAGATCGGCTCGCTGGTTTTCTCGGTTTATCTTTTTAGCGGACGTTCGTCGGTACGTTCATTTTAACGAACGGTTTTCGCTCGATCGTTATAGGCAACGAACGCTCGTTCTTTAGCCTGTTCGTCAGTTTTCTTTTTCTCGGATTTTTCCGTGATTATTTTCGATCGCGATTTCTGATCCGATTTTCGTTTTAGTTTATCTTTTCGCTCGTTTGTCGGAATCAGGCGATTCAAGCACCTAGATCTTCGTCTTGAAACCCTCTTTCCGTTTAACCAACTTGAACAAGCTTTTGCTACTTTAAATTTGACCTTAGTCCAGATAAGTAAACGGATCTTGTTTCTTTCGCAGTTTGAGTTTCGTTGCTCCGTTTGATTTATTCTTTTCGCAAACCGGAGTTCTTAAGTTGAACTTTCTGGTTAGACCTTCTTATTTGAGTTTTACCTATGTTTCTTTGCTTGATTGCTTATGTATGCTATTGTTCGTTTGCGATAGGACACCCGGAGTGTGAAGTGTGCTACTACGAGTCCCTACGTTTTGCGGATCATCAGCAAGGCAAGTAACACTTTGATCATACCCCTTTATCACCCAGTTTTTATGCATTAGTTCCAATCCTCAAACATTGCATGATTAGGATGTGATTAACATGTGGGTGGGAAGTAGTTGATGAGGTAGAACATATTGCCCTGTTATCTTCAAACCCTTGGGAGTTACTTCTACGTATTGCTTATATTGCTATGCTATGCTCGTAGACGTGGTTTGGGTGAGTGAAATCCATGATAGATGTGAGATTGTTAATTAATGGTTTAACTTAAGGTGGCAACTTGAATACACATCTGGGTGGATTGTTTGTTGGGAACCTGGAGAATCCAGTGTTGTCATAGGATATCCCGGAGTACCCTTGTGATAATCCTATGGTCCGCCACCCAGGCTGAAAGGGAACTGAGATATTTTCATGCTAGAAACTTCCGTGTGCAGCCACAAGCTATTATGGGCTCTAGCATAGTTGAGTAAGTTGCGTGAAGCTCCCGAAGAGGTGGACCAGCAGGTAGTGGGATGTAGGTTTTGTATGGTCTGCCCGAATTAAGGGGTTAATGCTTCTAAAAGACTGTGTCTCGGTCATCCGTTTCTCAACCACCATGTAGTGCGAGGAAACCAACGGAGGAGATCGGGTCTTGTGGGGAAAAGTGCGCAAACCTCTGCAGAGTGTAAAACTAATCATGGTTAGACGTGTCCCCGGTTATGGACATCTTGAGTATCTAGTACTTGGAGTATCCTAAGTATCTCATCACTCTAAACTAATATTGTTGGGTTGTTAATTACTTTAATTGGGATTGAGTTGGAGGAACCTTCTCAATGGTGTTTCAACTGCCATGATAGTTAAATAAAATATATTCCTTTGTTGTGGGGAAAAATTGGCCTTTCGCAAAAACTATAACCATAGAGCTTTCCACCAGCCAAATATGCATGTAGTGATAGTATTATTCTATTCTTGCTCTACTGTGTTACTTTGCCAGCACATTCCATGTGATGACCCGTTTTCGGGCTGCAATGTATTATGTTGCAGACTTTTCAGACGAGGAGTAAGGTTCGTTAGGTCGTTGCCATGCAGCTCAGCTATGCCGTTGGAGTTGATGGACTCACTTTATCTTCCAAGCCTTCCGATGTTATTGTATTAGATGGCCTTAAGCCATATTTATTGTAATAATTTATCTTTTGTGAGATCCGATGTAATAAGTGTGTGATTGCTACTCTATTATAAATCCTCGAGTACTATGTGTGTCAGCATTACCGATCCAGGGATGACACTAAAGCACAGAGACTTGGCCGTTTGAGGTCGGGTCGCTACAAGATGGTATCAGAGCACACGCTGAGTGTAGGAACGACCACTAAGCTAAAGCCCTAGATCACTATTCTCTCCTCATTTCTGACTCCTCTCCATTTTCTACTCTTTAGGATGGCGGACGCAAGGAATAACTTTGCACAACCGGATGAAGACGCCCCCTTTGGACGACACTTGAAGGACGTCACTAGGTAGTTGAACATTGGAATACCAAGCTTCACCGGGACTTACAACGCCACCTTGCCAGAAGAGGAGCGCTGGATGATTCAAGTTCAAGTTCCAGGAAGGACATTCATGCCAGTCACTAAGCCCATAGAGTTTTCCTTCGATGCACCAACCTGGAAACTAGGAAAGAGTATGGCAGCTCACATCACCATGGGACGCATTGGAGAAGTCTATCATAAGGAGCTTAAGGATACTATCTATCAGATTTGTGGGCGCCGAGATGAGCAATGGGAGATGATCAGCACCAGGAAGGATAGATCAATTGCAGCTTTCATCCAAGAGTTAAACCAACATATTCGTCGCCAGGGGAACTAGATGTGCGCAGGAATGATAGATCTGAAGAAGGCATTGACTAGGATCGCGGAATTGGGGGAAGACACTACAAAAAAATACACTTCCGTGATGATACATGTTTGTCACAGTAGGTCACATTTTCTGTCATGCATGTACATGCATGACAATTTTATGACAGAATCAAGATAGTCATACCTATGCTGTCGTAGAAGTGTTCCATGACATTACCAAAATTATCATCACATAAGTTTCCACTTCCATGACGATAAATCCCGTGTCACGGAAGTGCTTTCGTCAAGGGTGACCGACACGTGGCATCCACCATAACGGAACGCCGTTAAGCTATCGGGTTGGGTTTTGGATCCGATAACCCGTTAACAGCCTTGACCAATGGGGATTTTCCACGTGTAAAATCATCATTGGCTGGAGGAAACACGTGTCGGCTCATCGTTGGGACAGATGTCATCCACTCATTGGACAGAAGCCGCCTATGATACGTCGACACGTGGCACGGCCCAACAGAGGCCCATTCCTATGAAAAGGCCGGCCCGTTTGACTTGGTCAAAAGGTGGCGGGCCGGCCCATGTAAAGCCTATTAACGGCATGTTCGCATATAGCCCATTTACAGCCCGCTAACCCAAGGCCCATTATGCCCGATCCGAATTAGCCCAGTAGCGTCATCTGGGCCACCCAATATGATTCCAGCCCGTTTTCACTTCTGGCCCATGTATGGCCCATGACGTCTTTCGGCCCATATGAGGCCCTATGTAACTCTTGGCCTATTAACAGCCTGTGGTGAAACTGGCCCCTAATGAACAGTGTATCACTTTACACCCATTAACGGCCCGTGGTGAAACTGGCCCGTAATGAACAGTGTATCACTTTATACCCATTAACGGCCTGTTATTCCTTTGGGCCGTTTCCAGCCCATGTTATCTTTCGGCCTTCTTAGAGCCCATTTATTCTTGGGCTCATTTCCAGCATTCGTTTGCTTACGGCCCGTTACTGTCATTTTCTGCTTGTGGGCCAAATTCAGCCTGTGGTTACAGTTGGCCCGTTTGTGGTCCGTTAATATGTTGGGCCGTTTTCATAGCGTCATCAAATACGGCCTATTAACGATGGCCCATTATGGTCGACCAATGAATGGACGATTCCAACTCTAGCCCGTTTACAGCCATAATGCGGCCTGTTATTGGCCCATGTTTGGCCAATCGATCATACTGCTCGTATAAGGCCCATTGGTGATACGACCCGTAGAAGGCCCATTTTTCTACGACCTGTAGAAGGCCCACTATTTCTACAGACCGTAGAAGGCCCACTATTTCTACGGCCCATAGGAGGCCCAGTGTCACTACAGTAAATATTAGCCCATGGTTATTGTGGCCTAGTTTTAAAAAATAGGTTATTGCAGCCACTAGCAAACTGCGGAAAAAGAACTGCAATGACTACAAGAAAACAAATAAACAAGATAACAAGGAAATAAATAAGCAAGCAACTTACGCTAGGCTATCACTGCTATCACACATATTACATCCACTGGGCATCAAAGTTCGCCACTAGTGCAAATAAGCGCGCCGACAAAAGAATATACAAAACTGAGAGCACTTCAGAAGGCACTAGGCCTGGCCAGGTCGGGGCCCCCAAACAGCTGAAGAAGCTGAGTAGACCTCAGGTGTGTCAACGATAGATGCATCAACACTAGATTTAAGGCATGATGGTGCGCATGGCAGTCCTCTGACATCTTCATTGAATCTTTGACTTCAAGTCGGAGCTGAGCTGAAGCAAGCCTTTCTGCTTTAAGTTGAGACTGAAGAAGTCGAACTCATTGAGGCAGCGACTGCATAGAGGTTGTCTCACACCTGCTGGTGAGTAGCTTTAACTCACTGTCTTCCTCAAGACAAGACCTTGGGGTCATCTCGTTGTCCTCAAGATGGTTTGGCTCACTATCTTCCCTAAAGTTCTACCTGGCGTAAGAGATACATGTCTGAAAGAGAAACAAAGAGACATGTAACAGGTTTCACAATTATATAAGCAAATAAATGGATCTGTTCTGCATAAGGAACATGTTTTTACAACTACAATTTGAAACTGGTAGTTGTTGCAAACATCCAATCAGATGTAAACAGCAAAGCAAACAACAGTGGAGGAAATGATGCCTATCCAAATCTACACTAGAACAAAGTTTGAAGGCTTGAGAAGGATGAACTTACATTACATGTTAACATGGGCTGGACAAAGCCCTTCTCCATGTTGATGGAAGGATAATTCAATAAATTCCCCAAAGAAAAATTCTTTATAAGCATTGCCATTATTCTACATTTTGCAAAGAGTAAATATAGATCAAATAATGTTGGAAGAAACAGAGGATAATGAAGCTCAGGTGCAGACTGGTGATACATAATCAAATAGCAATTTATTAAGTAAAGCGTTACAAGGCAAAAGGGAGAGAGGTACTGACAAGAGCAATGCAGATCCCATTATTGTTTTGAGATCGTACGATCCTTTGAGGAAGGAGATTCATCTGAAATTAGTTTTCATACAAGAGAGAAGGTAAGGCACAAGCAGAAATTTAGGAGTTCAAATTTTGAATTGATATCATAGACAGTACCTGGCGCTGGGCTCCCAGCAGTTCTAATAGGGGTTTGGCCACTGGAGTAGGGGTAAAGTGTGGTACAGTTGGGCCTATGTTTTCTGTGGATGCTGATCTATCTGATTTAACAGGTATCACTACCTTTTCCAAATACCTAGTTTGTACTCCTTGAGGATCTGCACTCACCCTCTTCCTTTTGGACATCTATTACGAAAGAACAACATTTGACTGGAAAAACATAGTGTGACGACACATGGAATAGGTACAGAAAATGGATAGGCATGGCATATACTCATATATGATGCTTAAACTAAGAAGATGGTGTAACAAAGTAGAAGTAATGCAAGAGGTTAGATGCAAAATATGTGCGACCAATACAACTTTGCAAAGTTAGAGCAAGCACCTTGATGGGTGAATAAGATAGGCCATCCTCCACCATGCCAAGTTTGTTAGCCAGTGGATCATTCCGCAATATTCCTGTCATGCGCCCATTCTCATATTCATTTTGATAATGTTCAATATCTGACATGCATGAAAACATAAAAACAAGTGAGATTTTCTTTGTAATGTAGAAGTGATTCTAATCCAATACTGCCTCCCTGTAAACCCCTTTGTGCTATCTCTGCAATTCTTTTAAAAGATGCCATGCATGCTGTAATTTGTTGTGTGCATTAATATAATGTGGCCTACTACTCAAAATATGAGAGCTCCAGAAGTGATGACACTTCACAGATGATAGCTTCAACATATAGTAAAGAAGAACAAGTCCACCTGACCTGACAGATTCAAAATATACTAAGGGAGAACAACTCGGCATGACCAGTCGACCGCAAGAGAAGAGTATCATCTTAAAGAAGAGCAGAAGAGCAAGCAGATTGAAGATATTACAAGTCTTTCAATAGAATGTCGGTTGGCCACCCATGATGAACCAAAGCGCATAGAGAAATACTATTCTTTCCGGTCTCTCCATATGTGGCTCACATGCATTTCGAAACTAAAGTAGGAACATTTAGCTAACCAATTAAACATCTCTCAGTTTTACTAATATCAACAATAATATCATATATGAATTTGTACAACTAAGCTTGTTTAGCTCAATGGGTGGAGCAGTGCTATTACGACACGAACCACGTAGGCTGATTGTGGTCATCATAAAATGGGGAAAACATAAGCATGATTACTACAATGTTGACTGTGGCAGTGGGATGGCAGATCTAAAGCTGCAAACCGTGTAAAGGGTAGTTAGCAACTGATGTTTGCTTCGAAATAACAACTAAGATTTGGTATGGACAAGAAAGTACGGTCAACGAGTGACAAAGAAATGCAATTATGTTGTCTCTCTATATGTCGCGACATGCATTTGGAAACTCAAGTGGGACCTTTAGCTAACCAATTAAATGTGTCGGTTAACTAATATTAGTATCATATCACAATCATATTTGAACAACTAAGCTTTCGAATTCTGAGTGTTGTGTTCTTTAGCTTGAAGGGTGGAGTAATGCTAGTACAATAGAAAGCACCTACGCGGATCATAGTAGAGTAGATAAAAGGGGAAATGCCTAAGCATCAAGAGAAAAATCAGGAAAGTGGAACTAGCTGGACCAGTGGGTGGCGCACATGCTTTTCGAAACGAATATAGGAACATTAGGTGACCAATTAAACATTCTTTGTTTTAGTGATATGAGCATCATATCAGATTCGTATTTCAACACGTAAGCTTTGGGTTGAGGTCTTGAGGAGCAGTGCTAGCATGACACGAAGCACCTACGATGATGGTAGTGAATATAAAGGGGGGAAACCATAAGCTTTACGAGTATAGTGCCCGTGCCATGGCGGATCTGAAGGTGCAAACCGGACAAAGCTACTTCGCAACCAATGTTTGCTTTCAACTAGCCACTATGATTTGGTACGGATAAGAAAAGTACAGTAAACAAATTACGATCTATTTTTCGGGTGAGATCAATAACTTAAGCACACATGGAAGAGTACTAACTCTCTTGCGACGCCGTGTAGGCCTATGCTGATACGTTGAGGGTGCTGCGGGTGCGATGGCTGTCGACGGCGGGGAAGAAGACTTTAGACGGCAGACGGCCAGGTCGGTGGATATATCCTGTTGCCATGGACGAGGCGGTCGTAGGAGCGGCAATGACAAGGTGGACGACGGCGCCGATGAAGCGAGTGGAGGCGATGAAAGGATCCTGGTCCAGCGCCGTGGATGAGAGACGTCCATCTCTTGCAGTGGACGACGGGGTAGGGGTAGCGGCTCCAGCAAGGTGGAGGATGGGGTGGCGGACGGAGGAGGCTGGCCGCAGTGCGGAGGTTGTCATGCTACCGACGGTGTATGAATGGGGAAATGGAGGGGAGGGGGATCTCAAACTATGGGACACGCTTCTCTGAAATGGGGAAAGTTACGAACTTATCCCCCATTTAAAATTTTGGACATCGCGTCGTTTGGGGATAGGACGGTAATCTCGCATCTCCAAAATATTTGCCGGTAACTATTTCGGGCGAGGAGAGGGTGTTTTGCTGCCCACGGTTGGCGCCCATGGTGTATGAACGGGGCTGATAGGTAGGGCGGTTGTGTCACGTCTGATGGAAGTTACACATCTTCCCCTATTTAAAATATTAGCCTACATCGATTTCGGACAACGAGAGTTTCTTTAGCCACCCACCGTGTATAATGAGGAAATGGAGGAAGAGACACATGTCTTTCTGACGAGCTTGAATCAAATGTGTTTTGCCGCCCACGTTTGGTGCCCATCATGTCTGAATGGGCTCAGAGGCCGTCGTGTCACGTCTGATTGAAGTTACTAGTCTACCCCTATTGACAACAGTGTAAATCCAGTCGATAAGGATGTCAAGTGTCAGGGGTACACAGTAATTTCCATCTCGCAAACACTTGCTTCGGGCAGCCCACAAATTATAGTGGGTGTTTAGCCGCTTCGTTCAAAACTTGGGAGAATTAGCATTTACGTTTGCCCTGGGACCTGGCAAACTAAATTCAAATCCAATTTGTATTCGATTATGAATATCCACAGATAATTATACGTTTTTTTACTTATTTCTTCAAAACCACAACAAAGATTTATTCCACCTTTATATATGATTATGATTTAGAAATGTCGTGATCTTCGAATTCAGTAGGTTGGATACACTCTGAGTCAAATAGTTATTTCATCCAATACAATATGCTCACACGAAAAACGGTTCACCTTATGTCAATCATACAAGTACTGAGGATTACCTCGCCTAAAAAATTCGGATCATTACAACACATGGACAACATAGGGGGTCTTGCAACATAATCCATTCAGAGACATGGAACAACATGCAAGTACAATAATCTAATGACAATTTCAACTGGTATCTAAAGAAGAACCGGGATTACCTTGGGCTTCAGATAACAGAAACAGCAGGACCTCCTCCATCTTCAAATGCAACATTCTTACTTCCTCCAATTCTTGGGTTGCTTGCATAATGCATGCCGCTAATTCCGTAATTTCCAGCCTCAAGATAAAGATTACCTCATTCATGGCAGCCACACCATCTCTTTCTGCCTCTAGTAGAGCCTCAAGCACTATAATATCTGTGCTCAGACTGCTCTCCGGCGGTGTTGCCTCTGAACTGCTACCATCTGGTAACATGGATGGCGCACTGCTTCCACAAATAGATTCTAGGGTTGTACATTGTGTCCTAGTGTGAACGGCATCCTAAAAGGTTTCCGCTGGACATCAGTAAGAGATAGTTATCGTATGATCCAGGCAGTAAGCTTACATGGTAAACGACGGACAAATTATTGCCGAGCATGGCAAACTATATTTAAATGGTTCGAAGCAGCATCAGCTGAAAAGAAATTAAAATGGTAAGATGAAACTAGGGATGTAAGTGGCAAATAAACGACATCTTCCAGTCCCATCTAGTTAGTTTTTGCTACCTACCTAGTTCATTTTCCTCAAAAAACAAAAACTCTTTTGAACTATCATACCACTAGTGGACTTTAATCGGGATTAAATGGGACCCAGTTGACATCCCTAGTTGAAAGGGAGTGTACAACCGCTATATTTAAGTTGCCAAGGCATCTAAGCAGTTGAAATAATCCGAGAAAGCACTTAACAGTGTGGCCTCATATAAACTACGAAGACAGTCTTGTGATGAAGTTGAGAGGAAAAGTTAAGGACTCAAATGAAATAGGCATTCATTTCTTTATGATAGTACAGTAGGCACTGCAGACATATTGGCCAACTCAGGTATAGCATAACAACAAATAAGCATTCGAATCAAGCAATACAGCAAAGCAGACAACTGAACTATTTGTAATTCGGTAGGATTACACGTTGAGGGCACAAGCCAAGAAAGCAGCCCACTCGCATTACATTTCACATGTACTAAAACACACTGGCTTACCATATGTTGCTATGAAGCCTAGATGTTGTTGCAATGTTCTTTGAAGATATCGTCAGCATCCCGTGGATGCAAATCTAGTTGTTGTAGTTTATTCTGCACCATATATTTAGGTAAAATTAATTTTAATCGCATGCACTGGTCCGAATTGATCAACAATGGTTCATCTAAACTAATGAAAGAAGGGTGTGTGCATACACGACAATATATATGCTTCTCTCTATTTTTATGTTTGTTCGAGGTGCCAGCCCCAAAAGAACAAATAATTTGCTTGATGGGGTTGGTGGCTCCATAATTAATAGAAGCATCAATTTAGTCATGCAACTTGGGAAGATCAAGAACACACAAACAAGTAATGAACAGAGGCTCGGAGCAGTGATGTAACAGCTAGCATCAGAAAATGTAGGGTAAAACGAACAAAAAGCAGCGGAACCACATGCTAGTTTGCTGATGTGTAATTAAGCATAGAGAACATTAAGCAATCTGGTGGAACCAACAGGTGGCATTAGAACAAAACTAAAGCATATTAACTATATGTGCACTGGTATGTAATTTAGCACATGTAACATGTTCACTGCCAGAAGTATGGCCCTAGAGGTGCAAGCAGAATAACGCGTCTCATGAAAAACTGAATGATGCCCTGAAGAAATTCAAAGGTGTGGTGCTTATCCTAGGAAAGTGAATGTAGGCGCCGGCCGTTGGATAATAGTACCTGATTCTCGGCGGCATATGGGTATCATTGTCATACTTGATAGCTAAGGATCGTCGATGGTGCTCGTGTTGCGGTTGAGTTTGGGCCGGCTGTCGCCGTCGCTGAAGCGGCTCCGGTGCTATGGTTGCGGCGCCTGTCGACATACAAGAAAGCTCATCTATGGTAAGTGAACAGATGCACAATAAATAGAAAAACTGAAGGAGTACAAATCGAAATAACCTGATGAGGCTGCGACGTCGGTAAAGCAGGGCCGGTGGAGTTGAATATGGCGTCCGTGGAGCGGGTCCGGTGCAGTGGACGAAGGCTTCGGCGGGCGCGTTGTAAAGTGCTTTTGGTGAGGCAGATGTGTTGCCGCGGACGAGGGCTTGTATGAAGGGCTAGCTAAGGGGCGGACGAGGGAGTCAGTGAAGGGCCTACGCTGTGGTGGACGAGGGCGCCGGTTAAGCAGATCCGTGCGGTGGACCATGATGGCGGTCAAGGAGATCTGGAGCGATGGACAAGCTAGTCACTGAAGCGGCTCCGGTGAAGTGGTGAGTTGGCAGTTGGGGGTTCCAAGGTGCGGAAGGTAGATCCGGCGGGGTGTGAGGTCCACCGTTGCAGTGGAGGACTAGATTCGGCGGCTTGCCGTGGTTGGGGGGTCGTGGAGGGGAAGGGGAGGGGCTCTGGGGAAGAATGCTGGGGGCAAAGAGGGGAAAACAACGGAGTTCATGTGGCAGGGGTAAAACAGGAATATCGCAGGGCTAAACTTTCGGGCGCGTGATAGTTCGATGTGAGCGGGAAGTTTGAAAGCTTTTGGCACCTGAAATTATAAGTACTCTGCTCTCGTACGGCCGACTATGATATCATGGCCGACAATTTTTTTGTTTTGCACGCAAAAAAATGTGCAAGTTTTGAAAATCAATGTCTCCAAATCGAAACTTAGATTGTCCATTCAATTCAAATATGGATCATTGAGCTACTACAAGCAAATACCATCATACGGTCCAATTCAAATGAAATTCCAAATGTGTTTATCCGAAATATGATGACAAAAGCAAAAAAGTGTATGTGTATGAATAAAGTGGATGATTATAAAGTTTGACCATGTCAGTATGTGTATATCTCTAGGTTTGATATATGAATTTCAAATCACGAAATCCCGGCTTAAAAAATGTACCTCCGTTTAAATGAATTACAAAAGCTAATGATGGAGTCGAATTCCAAAATTCCAATCTTAGGTTTGTAATTCTGGTACATCAAGGTATATCACGCATGTTCAAAAGTATCGTTATCTCATAGTACAAACTATGAAACAAATTGATCAACCATGAGTGCACAATATCTCAATTATGCTAAAGTCCCTCAAATATAGACACCTCACTCTTTATCTGAAGTCACCCCCC
>NC_041392.1:313245026-313292778 GCF_002162155.2 Triticum dicoccoides | reverse complement strand
CCCTCTCTCTTGTAAAGTCCGGACCCCAACATAGGTCTCTATCACTTTGTCTCTCGGGCATGCACACATCTCTTCCCTCACTCTCTAGGTCTCCCGCTATCTCTCTTACCCAAGCACACGCACTATGTAGAGTGTATATGTCCCATACACACAAAATGTCGCCCCCAAACGTCTATCTCCCTAGTTATGTGGTTCTCGCACACTCACGTCACACACCACCCCCACTGCAAACAAGCACACTTTGTCTCCTTGTGCACCAATCTCCTCTTTCTATCTCTCCCACATGCGGACCCGCCCCAGCTCCTTCCCTGTATACATATATGTCGTGACTCTTTGCATAGCTCCCTAATGTATAATCGTTCTTGATTTCGTACATTGTTCTCTACACCATCTATTATAGATCTCTCATTAAGTCCCTATCACACACACGATGACTCGCTTCCCTTGCATCTCCGTTCATAGGACAATTTCGGACAACATCAACATTGTCTCCATATCTATACGCCATTTATGGACACAAACGACCCCTCTCGCCCCCTCTCTTCCTCTCTCTCTCTCCGTCGCTAGCTCTCTCTCTTTCTCTCGCTCTCACACCCCTCTCCCACACACACACTCGATGTCTCTTCCAAATAGTCTGCTCCCCCCGCCCGCACCTATGCTATCTCGCTAATACACATGTCACACCCTTCACCCTTCCCTTATACTAGGTTTACATCATCAGTGGTCTCTCTACTCCACATACACTCTCTCCCTCTCACACACAAATGCGTGCACAAACACACACAGACACGCACAAACACCAATTTATCTGGATCCTCATCTCTCCTCATGTCCGCATGTGTATCTCACACACTCACTCTCTAGTTATGTATATGTCTCTCCACGTTACACAACACAAAGCCCCATGTACATGTCTCTCTCTATCCTCCACACACATAGACACAAAGAATCTGTTATCATTGCCTCAATCTCTAACATATCACACACGCACACTGTCTCTCTCTCTTGCAAACACGCTCAACAAGGGTTTCCCCGTGAATAACTTACCGTCTATTCATCAACAGTCATGGCAGTAGGGCGAACACGAGACGTGAAAAGGAATAAATCTACACGTGCTTAAACCACCTAGTATGACTACTAGGACTAGAGCAAGCCAAAAAGAGCGCCACCGTCACCCCCTCCTTGTCGGCGACGGGAAAATCTTTGTTTTACACAGTCGAGAAGTCATTGTGCTAAGGCCCCACATGCCGAGGCGTTGAATAGAATGTAGATGCTAGTTTACGGAAGCAAGTATCGATAATATGTTTGTATCTCCATACTTATATTTCTTCTCTTATAAAAAACCGAGTTGGTGATGATGGTACGTGTGCCTCTTGCAATATAGACCGTCCGATCTATATCTGACGGATGGAAGTTAAACTAAAAGATACCCGCACCCCTCTCCACATTTGCAGACAAGGCCTTCCCTCGTTCATCCTTATCTCCAACAAACCTCATTGTTGAGAAATTAAGAAAGGATGCCTCTGGAACAAACTGGCCTGGTGACCGCTGCCGGCCTCATCAATCCCCATGCCTCCGCTCAGTCGACCACCAACCACCACCACACCCCACTCCTCTTCACCTTATCTCATATTTCTCGAGATATCATTAGTTTTTACACATGGGATTACTCCCAAAAGAGTCAATCACAACAAGTGTTTTATAAAAAAATGCATCTTGATGTTCCATGCAATGCACGGATCTTGCTAGTACTCCTACACAAGACTAAGTTGGTGATGCTGGTGTGTCTGCCATCCGTCGTTTCTGGCCGTTAGATCTACATCTAACAATTGTGAGGTAAGTTGTTGCCTTTTCTCACCAACATCCCACTTGTCTACCAATTTGCAGAAAAAACCCATAATTAGTATCTTAAAACCAACCACATCCCTCCCTGACCTCACCAAAACAGCCGAAGGAATATATTCTAATTGAAACATAATATATCTCTAGTGACATATGTATATCAAAATTAGAGCGTTTTGTACCAAGTTTGTGAATAAGTATTATTCTAATTATGATTCGTTGCAACGGATATGAACATTACTAGTATTTCCAACCATGCATTTTTTCCTAGTATTCCATAGTTTCGAGTTTTCCATCAAGATATTAGTCACTCATGGTTGATATTTACTTTCAATCATGTACACATATGCACTATGTAACTAGCCTTGCTTATTGGCTTCCAAAGCTTAACTTTTAATCCTACTTACAATATGTAGAGTATTTAACAAAAAACTACCACTTTCAACCAGCCCTAGGAAGAATCTATTGTACAAAAAATAGCAAAAACATACCCAAAATTTCTTAATCCATGCCAAAAACTACCTAGTACTCCTACCGATTAGGTTCGTTTAAACCCATTTATGACTGGGTTGGCCCACACGTCCATGCTGACGAGGCAGCTTAAACCAACACATTTTGTTTGATCGTTGACACGAGGGACCCACATATGACCTTCTATTCTATTATTCCCCCTCAAATCATTATTTTCTTGAACATTACTTCAAACAGTACTAATGCGTGTTCGTCGGTGGCGCCGGTGATGAGCGAGTTGGCCGCCGCTCCGCCTGACGGGCCGAACGCCGCGCTGGCCTCCGCACGGGTTGGCAGGCTGGCCCGAGCGTGACTCATGAGCGAGCAAGCCGCCGCGCTGGCCTTCGCTCGAGCCAGATGGCTGGCCTTAGCGCGGCGCGCGCGAGCAAGCCGCCACACCGCCGTGCGAATCTAGCTAGCAAACCTTGCAGACAAGCAGTTGGGCGGAGCTATCTTGGCGAGCTAGCGGCCGCGAGCGCCAGATGGAGCTGGCATCCGGGCTGCCGCAACATGGGCTCCGCACCGCCGGCGGTTTTGACCTCGCCTTCTGCCGGCGGCGGTAGCTGCATCCCATGGCCGAGGATGACTAGGTGGACGGGCCGGAGGTAGGATGTCACTCGAGGATTTTTGTTGGTAAGAGCATGTACAATGGTTGATAAGGTAGTCTTATCTTAAGTCTGCCACGTATGCAAGTGGTAGTAGTTTCTTGGCATTTTAGTGGTTTCTTGCATTATTAGAGCAAGTACAATAGAGCTGAGTCAGCGGGCTATAAGAAATAAACTAGTATATTTCTGCTTAGTTGGAGGACAGAGAAGAGGAGAGAGAAGGTAAGCGGGCTCTTCGTGAAGAGCCAGCTCTAGCACGTGCTCCTAGGCACTTTGTGAGAATGAGAAGTGGGCCACATAATAAAAAAGTAGTACACTCTTTTGATCTATTATTGTACATGTTGGCTATAAGATGGGCTGTAGATGACATGGCACTGGCTTATAGCCAGCAGCTGGCTATACTATTAACCATGCTCTTAGGGGTTTCTTGTAAGGAACAATGTACGTACTACTAGCGACAAAAGGCGATTCTAGGTTGCGTTGTACTCCAACGAATACTACTAGTGGTTGCGGGAGTGTATACCTCGTTTTGTGGGTTCGATCCCGGCCGAACGCACAACGGTCTTTTTAAAAAAAATAGTACTACTACACTTCGCTACGAGCCAATATTTTACACGGGTAGTTTGAGTTTTGAAGTCAAACGGACGTGTGGACCCACAATCTGGGTGCACTGGACAGCCTAGCCACGTGAACGGGTTTTCCTTCCCAGCATCCCGTGGCTCGCGTGCTCTCCCTAGACGCACCTCGCTTGCAGCTTCCTCATCAGCTAGTAGCATATTTAAACTAGCGCCTCCCAATTAAGCCCGAGGAGCCGAAAAAGCCTGGCGGGGCATTGGGAACTGTGCAAGTACGTAAAGTGCTCTACTACTACTCTATAGCTTGTGGCATTGCATGCATGGACTTCACTCCGTTATCGGCTCTACTATAAAAGAAATTCCTCTTGACGTGTTTTTTTGAAACGGAGGCAAAAGCTTTGCTTCATCTCATTCATAAAGAAGGAACTACTAACAAAGTTCGACGAGATCCATTACACCTCCACAAATGGAAGCGAAAAGCCTAGTCTCGTTGTATCAAATAACTCAAATGTTCTGCCCCCGCAGTAACCGTCGCTGATAAACAGGTTGCTAGTGTGTGCATGAGAGGAGCGGCTGAGTAGGCCAGCTACGTGAGAGGAGCAGCTGAATAGAGCACCGAGAGTACCCACTAGGCGACTACGCAGGTGTACTTCCCCTGCATTGATAGTACAGCGATGGTTCTAGAGAACAGTAGTACTCTCCACTTCCAACTGTAGCTCCTTGGCCCTGAGATTCAAGAGTTTAAAACTGGTGCACTATACTAGACTAGACTAGAAGTACAGTACATCGCACTACTAGTTGAGAAAAGTAGTACTAGTACTGCTACAGTACGAGTACATACTCCTCCGTCACATAATGTAAGACCTTTTGTGACACTAGTTGGCGTGTACAAAAAATGGCAAAAACATACCCAAAATTTCATAATCCACGCCAAAAACTACTACCTAGTGCCAAAAATTTCTTACTAGTGCTATTATTTACAGTATAGTGCAATCCCATAACGTTCCATAATGCTAGTACTCCCTCCGTCCAGGTGCATAAGGCACCTAAGAGAATTTAGGATTTTCAAGTATATTAGTCGCCCTTCATTAGTTAGCACTAATGGCTCATATGCCTACCCCAATGCACTTAGCGTTTTCAGCTTCACATTTATCTCCCTTCCATATGCAAACCAATCAGCCGCCTCTACCATTTACTTTTTCTTTGCATGCATGCAAGCTGGACCTAAATAATTGTGTGAAACAATCCGTTAGCCTATGCATGGTTAGGCCTACCATCATTACACTTAATGCGGGATTAACTAGAGGGAGAGAAAACGTGATGAGCGTCCAATCAACATATGCCTAGTTCACGGTGCCATTTCTTAGGTGCCCTATGCACCTGGACGGAGGGAGTACTAGTAGTAAATAATAGCCTCACCCCTTCGCTGAGGAACGATCTACAGTTGGAAGGGACGAGGCCCTGCGGTTACTACGCTCTTATCTCCTCCTCGCCAGTTCCCCTCCCCCCGAAGAGAAGGCAGTTTGTCGCTGCTCCCATGGATTCGCCAGGCGGTTCTCCTCCTCGTCGGGGCTGGGAGACCTTGGACGATGATCCTATGGGAGAAATCACACGCCGCTCCGACGTCCTCACCGCCGCAAGACTCGGTGCTTCCAGCACCAACTTTTTCAAGACACTGCTTAAACAGGACATGCTTGTTGGTCTTCCATGTGTCCTCGAGGAGAAGGTTCTTCTATGGGACAATCCTTCGAACAGTCCACCGCTCCCTGGCCATGGTTGCACGTTGACTCCGCTAGAGTTGCTGACATTGAGAGGTAGTCGGATTTTGTCCGATGATCATGTCAGTAATGGAGTTTGATCATGTAGTACTTAGTTATTCCATTTCCATCCCGTAATTTCTCTGCTGCCCACTGTCTTATATATAGGTCTCGGTCGGTGCCAACGACTATTGGCTTGCATACCTCAGTCGGATACCACCATCATTTTGCACAACATCTGCAGTAGTGTGACCGTTTCGGTAGACCCCTTCTCCACCATTGGGATCGGCCTTCCGGACTGGCTGGGCTTGAATACGTATGATGATGCCTACATGAGATTGAAGAAGATAGCAATTGCGGACCCGCCAACAAGGAGACGTGGCTACGATGATTACTATCTCATCGCGGTGTTCGACATAAGGATTGCCATCAATGCAAGAGGCAATAACGGCAGAGGCTAGCGCATGTTGGCGGCGGTAGATTTGTACCCCTACACATTCGAAGACGTTGTGCGCCATCTAGGGCGCATCTTCGTGGTGACAAGCCAGGGGACTTGTTTCATCTAGTTGCCATCCTACAGTACAGGAGATTACAGAAGGAATGCACAAACCATCATTTGCATCCCTAACGGTACTCCATTATTTTGTAGGGACCAGTCATCCCCCGATAAAAATAAGATCGCCGATCCTGGATGTGCATTTGCATCCGCGATTCGGTCTAACCTGGAACCTTGTAGCTGACTTTGGCATATTGGGATCAACTATCTTAGTAGTCGTTACCCATGGTACCACTGATGTGCAACATGGTCACACAATCTACCACGATTGGACCGTCACCATCTACCTAGGAATTCCATTTTTTAACCCTCTCGCCTTCTCTTTCTTTGTTGTACTATTAGTATACTTTGTAGTACTAGTAGGAGTACTTTTTACCTTGGAGGACATGTATAGCTAGCTAGGCCCTTGAAGACTTGAACCCACTAGCTACCACCATTTTTGTTTTTCAATGTCTTACTATCTCATCCATGTAGCCAAGAGTGGCTATATATAATAAGCCGGTTATTTTACTTCCTCTATACCGGAGTAGTACTATTTGCTGCACAGTATTACTGACTGCCATATTTGAGCACAACATTATTATGCATGGACCTTGACTATGTACGTCACCATGTGTCCAGATCTGGGATGTCGCGTGTACCAAATGAACGGCGCCGAGTTCGACCCCAGTGATGCTACGTGGGTGCCGAGGAACACTCTTGGAGAGTACTTGCTTTTCATCGGGGACAGATACCCCATTGTGAAGTGGATGCCACCTTTTGTGCACGACACGGAAGGCCTGCTGTTCATGAAGCATGGTTGTGTCTTCAGTGCGCACCGCCGGATGAACGACATGCTGGGACACGCTATCCCTGATTTATGCCGCTTCAGCTTGGATGAGTCTCCATCGTGTGGAACCGGACTAGAAAGCTGCGACAATAATTCTCGTTGCCCACTGCTATGGATCGTGCCATCCATGAAGAGCACCTGGGACTAGAACCTGGAGGAGGACATGTAGCCCACCTATAACGTGTAAGTGGAGTACGGTAATTGTGAATGGTAGCGCTGTGAATATATGTAGACTAGTCATGCACAAATTTATCTCATGAATTGGAGATGAACTTGTGTGGCATACTGGCATTTGTCCTTTAGAATTTATTACTAGTAAATGTGTTATGTGTACGTGCAACATGTGTGGTTGTTGCACGGGCTCCAACATGCTCTTTGAGAAAAAAAGGTGGCACAACTTTGGATATATGTGACGTGGAGGCATCATACAGTAGCATCATTCTCTATAGTTGTAGTACACTCCTACTAGGACGAAAACTCCTATAAAACCTTGCGCTTGGCTCTTTGCCTCTTCGGGAGGTTCAACAGTTCATACTCGTGTGAACCTTGCACTTGGCTCTTCGCCTCTTCGGAAGGTCCAACAATGATGATACTACAGTACAATATGCTTCTGGCAATCTGACACCGATTAAACTGCTGCACGTCCACCGCAAGGGCGAGGGAGAGGGAGAGGGCGCTGTAGTTAAAACCCTCTCCTCATCCTGCGAACCACCGCGCGCGTGGGCGAGGGAGAGGCGTAGTAAGCAAGCTTCTCCTAGTTCGGCAAGTTGACAGGACACATCAAAGCAGCAGTACTAGTACTAGTAGTAGTAGTCTGAAAGTGCGTTATATCGACTAGAGGGGGTGAATAGGTGATTTTTATGAAATTCTTCACTGAGGAATTTGCCGGTGAGGAAATTTCTTATCGAAGAACTACTAGCAGTAGAATAAGTACTCAAAGGTAAACATAATAGAATACAAGCATAGTCATCGTGATGAAATGAAGACAGGCACAGAGTACAGGAAGCGTAATCACAGGATAACACAGGATGAAGACAAACAGACTGAAGAAATTGAACTGAGGAAATTGAGAAAAGTCTTCAGTCAAGGTCTTCTAACACAAATATGAACAAACATACAGCACAGTTATGAGGAAATGAAAGAGTTGAGGAAATAAAACCAGTAAGCTCGGTGAAGACACTGATTTGGTAGACCAGTTCCAACTGTTGTCTCAGTTGTACGTCTGGTTGGAGCGGCTGAGTATTTAAACTCGAGGACACACAGTCCCGGACACCCAGTAAAGGACACTTAGTCCAAGACACCCAGTCCTCACTGTATTCTCCTTGAACTAAGGTCACATAGACCTCGTCCAATCACTCGTGGTAAGTCTTCAGGCGAATTCCAAACCTTCACAAACTTGGTCACCCGGTGATCCACAATTCCTCTTGGATGCTCTAGACCATAACGCCTAACCATCTGGAAGAAGCACAGTCTTCAAAGGTAACAAGCGTCGGATCCACTCAGGATCAATATCTTCAGTGATGCTCAATCACTTGGGGTTTGTAGGTGTTCAGATTTTGGGTTTTTGGTTTTTCCTCACTTGATGATTTTCGCTCAAAGTCCTCGGAGGATGGGTTGCTCTAAATTGACAAGTGTCGGTTTCTTTCGGAGCAGCCACTCAGCTAGTGGTTGTAGGGGGGCTATTTATAGCCTAGGGAGCAGCCCGACATGATAAGACATAAATGCCCTTCAATGATATGACCGTTAGGTGGATAGCTATTTTGGAACAGCTGGCGCATAGCACAGCAACGGTCGGAATTTTGAGTACCAAAATCCTCAGGGCTATCATGTTCCTCACTGTGTAGGCAATCCACACTGGCGAATTCCTAACTCCTCAGTCAGGACAAATTCCTCAGAGACCATAAGAACTTCATCTCTGTCACTAAAGAAATTGACTGAACTGTATGAGATTTCCAATGGCTTCACTCGAAGGGATTGGTAGGTGTAGGATTTTGAGTTGAGCATCACATGGAATTTTTTCCTTAGTATTTCGTCGACCCCCTTTAACAGTACGGTGTTTCCTATGACTCAAGAAAGAGAAAAACAAAACTATGAAAGCGAAAGTCTTCAATCTTCATATTCCTCGCATGAATATGAAGTCCTCATGGACACACCAATTTCTTCACTTCCAAAGTCCTCATGAAAGTCTTCAGAAATACCAAAATCTTCAGTCGAAGATATTCATTTTTAGGGGTCGACTTTTCCTATAAATATCAAACTCCTCATAGACTTATAGACCTGTGTACACTCACACACGCATTAGTCCCTTAACCTATAAGTCTTCAATACACCAAAATCACTAAGGGGCACTAGATGCACTTACAATCTCCCCCTTTTTGGTGATTGATGACAATATAGGTTAAGTTTTCAATGGGGATAAACATATGAAGTGTAAATACTAATATTGAGGAATTTGATTGCAAGATATAGAAGAAGTCCCCCTGAAGATCTGCATAGTGAGGAATTTGCTTTTGAAGCAATGCACACTTGAAGAGTTGAGTCATGGAGATCTCCCCCTATATCTTGTAATTTGTACACGGATTTAACATATAGTATGAAGAATTTGAAATGCATGATGAAATATGGTGCCTGATGAAATTCAGCATGCGTGCAATAATATTAACGAGGAATAAGCATGCAGAAAAGAGTATCAGAGCATAGTGCATCAAAAGTATCAGAGCACCATTGGGTTTAAGATTACAACTCGATCCAATAAAGTTTCAGAAGAATGAGAGTTGTAACTTAGCAAAAAAACGTTGTATATGGGCGATAAAATAGACCCGCTTGAAGACTAACTCAAATTTCTCCCCCTTTGTCATCAAATGACCAAAAGGATCGAAATTGAGGAATAACGCCCCTAAGATAATCAAGTTGATGAAGGAGCGCCAGCGTTGTTGGGGTCGTTGGTTGATGTAGGGCCTGCCGCAGTGTCGTCTAAATCTTCATGTTCATCACTGTCGCGCGATGAAGAATATGAGCTGGCCACCAGAGAAGGAACCTTGACCTTCTTGAATTTCTTCGGTGGAGGTGCAGACCAGTCAAAATCTTCATTAAGACCCATGTTCTTCAGATCTTCTTCACCATACAGATGTGACAGGATTGCCCAGGTGCGACCGAAGACTTGATGGAGGTAGTAGTGGTTTTTCTTCACTGCATTGTGTGTGGCAGTCATGTTGTGAAGAAGTGAACCAAACTGACGCTTAACCCATTTGTGATTTCGATCCACCTTCTGATGAAGACTAAGCAGAAGTTCACGGTCTGTCATCACGCGCGGAGCAGTGGCTTGAGGAGTGGACTTGGGAGCATTGGCAGAGTCATGTGTGGCAGAGTCATCATTGGTGGAATAAGATGCAGCTTTGCGAAACTGACCATCCAATGGACGAATGCCTTCATCAATTACAGCTGGTGCCTTGCCCTTTCCATCAACTGAGGAATATGTCTGCTTGAGGACTTCAATTGGGGGCAAGTAGCCGAGATGATTCTGGAAATCAGCTTTGTAGTTGAGTGAAGACCTTGTCCTGAGGAATCTCATGATCCAAGGTGCATAAGGCTTCAGCTCAAACGGAGACAGTGCAACATTGGCCATAATCCTCATGAAGAAATCTTGATAGTTGACAGGAATGCCATGAACGATGTTGAATACCAGATTCTTCATGATGCCAACAATTTCCTCATCAGATGAGTCATGGCCTTTGATAGGACTGATTGTCCTCGTAAGAATACGATAGACAGTTCTGGGCTCGTACAACAATTCCTTCACGAGGAATTTTGTTCGTGGTGCCTGACCTGGTTTCAAAGGCTTCATCAGCACTTGCATGTAATGATGCGTGAGCTCAGGTTCACTGTAGATGTAGCGAGCTTCTTCAAGGGGAGGACTGAGTGGTAGAGCACGAAGCAATTCAGAGGCTGGTGCAGTGTAGTGAGTGTTTTCAGACATCCAGTCCAGCACCCATGAATTCACATCTTCAGCATTTCTGGTGATCTGTAGCATTGCATAGAATTGAAGAATCAGTTCTTCATTCCAATCGCAGATGTCAGAGCAAAAATTGAGCAGTCCAGCATCGTGAAGAACACTGAGGACTGGTGCGAAGCACGGCAGAGATTCCATATCCATGTGAGGAATATGCGCATGGTAGAAAATCTTCTCCTTGTTGAACAACACTGAGGAATAGAAATTGGCTTGACTAGCAGTCCAGAAACGCCTCTTCCTAATGCGAGCAGAGTCATATGGGTTATAATCTTCGAAGAATACGTGCTCTCCAAATCATCAGCCCTGAACTTTTGCTTGCATGAGAATGGATCCTTTGGCTTTGGCAGAGGAGTGTCAGTGAGTTGCATCACGACCTCAGGAATCTCAATCGTAGGTTCTTCAGGCTGAGGAATTTCTGGTTCTTCCTCAGTGGCAGTCTGCATAGTTGGTTGTTCAGCAGCAGCAGTTTCTTCAGCGCTAGTGGCTGGAATTTCCTCATGGACAGATGTAGTGGGATGAGTTTCTTCAGAGCCCATGTGAACAGTTTGTGTGGGGGACTGAGGAATTTGCTGTAGAGGGGTGAACATTGGAGAGTTTGGATGCTGACTTTCCCAGAATTCATCACTGATTATGGGTGTGGAGTAGCCAATGTCCACATCTTCATCTTCCATTTCTTCAACGCCAGCCTCTTCAGCTGTGAACTG
This sequence comes from Triticum dicoccoides, assembly GCF_002162155.2. Lineage (NCBI taxonomy): Eukaryota > Viridiplantae > Streptophyta > Magnoliopsida > Poales > Poaceae > Triticum > Triticum dicoccoides. The sequence continues at coordinate 313,281,391 of NC_041392.1, read as the reverse complement.
AGGCTTAGGCGAGGAGATGATAGGTGTTGAAGGGATCGCATCCACTTCAATTTCTTCATCCAACGGTTCAAACGAAGCAGCAGAAGGAGTTTCTTCATCAGATCCGCTGGGGATCACATATGCTTCATTAAAAGGAACAAGGTCCTTTGATGGCCTGGTTGAGATGGGAACAACATCAATCGGATGTTCAAATGAGCTTGTCATAGGCTTCATTTTCTTAGGAGCTGAAGAATCTGAAGCAGCTAATGCTTTCCTTTTCTTCACTGCAGCACGCTCTACAGCCTTGGTCTTCTTCACATCTGATGCAGATGGAAGGATTGGAGTTGAAGTTGGTGCAGGAGCAGCTGAGGAATCGGGTTGATTTTCTTCAGGCACAACTGATGCAGTTGCCCTGAGTTCTTCAGTTTCTTCAGGCACACCACTAGTGGGTGCCCTGGCAATTTCTTCAGTGGCTGTAATGCAGTCATCAGCCCTGGAACTCACATTTTCTTCAGCAGCCTGATTGTCATCAGCGGTGCTGGCATGTTCTTCAGTCGGCTGAGCAGATGCCTCAGCCTGAGGAATTTTCTGTTGCATTGGGGCAGCAACATTTGAAGTGAACTGTTCAGTTATCTTTACAAATCTAACTTTGGCTCCTTGCCAATCAGCATAGTAGGCTTTGAAGTCATCACTGAGGGTTTTGATTTCATATTGGATTTTTACAAGTTCATCAGTTGTCATAGTGACAACGTTGTTCTTCATATATTTCTCCTTTCTGTACTGGGCCTGATCATATTTCCATTTCTCCTCTTGGATGAAATGAGTCAGCATGTGATTTTGACCAGGCGTCAGCTTGAAGTCAGGCATAGGAGTATTTGGGTCCTTGTGCCAGAGATCAATGTAGTCAAGGATCAGCTTGGGATCCAAAAGCAGTGGCACAGGTGTGCCTTTGGCTGTAGTGGCCCTAACTTGTCTGTCTCTGATGATTTCTGCAAGTTCATCATCATCAGCTTCATCTTCTTTAGATGGCACTTGGAAAGCGACTTGCTTCTTTTGAAGACCTGGCCGAGGACCTCGTCCAACAGTTGACTTGGTCTTCATCAGAGTGGGGCCAGATAAAGAATTTGGTGCAACTGAGGAGCTTGCTGAGACACCAGAGGCAATGAAGATGCCTGTAGTCCTTTGGCACGAGGCTAGATGCGCAGGTGCTGAGGACTTTGTTGGAACAGCTGAGGACTTTGGAGGAGGTGCTGAGGATTTTGAAGGAGCAGCTTGAGGGATTGGTCGTGAGGACCTTGAAGAGTCTGCCGTGAGGGCGCAGCTGAGGAACTTGGCCGTGAGGGCACTGTTGGTGAAGCACTTGTCTTACGAGCAGGCTTCTTAGGCATGGATTTCCTCGGGTTGACAGAGGCCTCAATAGAGGTAGTAGCAGCCACAACAGAGTCTTCATTGAGTTTCCTCACTGCTTCTCTGGCTTGCTTGGCCAACTTGCCTTGGCGCTTGGCCCATTCATCAGGATAGTCCTCACCGCGCTTGAGGCTGGTGGGATCTGCTACTTGGCCAGGTGCCAATGGAGCTCTTGGGCATGGAGGATTGAGTGCGAATTTCTTCATGTACTTAGGAGTGACATTTCAGTACTCCCTCCATTCTCTTGCCCATCTCCTCTCTATCCTCTATTTGTGCACTTTGCGCTCATTCTTGGTTTCCTCAGTAGGTGTGCAGTACCCAGCATATATGTCATCAGGGATCTCAAACGCTGTATTTACCTCAGGCCTCTTTCCTCCCTTCTGTGGCCTATTACCATTAGCCATTTTCTTTAGTTGAGGAATTTGAACAATCGAATTCTCTGAAGAAGTATGCAACTTTTCTTCGAGGAACGCTGCAAATGAGTTAAGTTGATGAGAACCTAGTGATTCAGCAGCTGACATGTGTACCTGTGAACAGATTATAGTTGCGAGGAATTTGGAGAGGTCATATGCGTTCTCAGAGGTTTTTCAAAAAAGAACAAGTTTGAGGAATTTGACCAGATGAGTCTTGAAGATTTTCACTAAGCGTTCTTTATCTTAGGTTCCAGAGTTGTATAGATCGAAGATCCACACAATTGAGGAATCTTGAAGAAAAATGATGCTTAGAGAAACGAATCAAGAACAGATGATATGTGAGGTGTTTAGTGTGTGAAGATTTGAAGAATAAAACACCTTTGAAGATTTTATAGAAAACTTCGAATCAAAGAGGGCAGTAAAAGTAACTTTTAATTACCCTGAATGAAGAACACGACGAACAGTGAGGTGAAACAGTGGAGTTCGTCGATGTAGATCTTCCACGCCCTAACTTGGCGGAGGAAGACGTCTACGACGGCGGCGGAGGTGAAGATTTCCGCGGTCGGCGCGAGTACGACGACGACAAGGTCGAGGCAGTGAAGCTCTTCCTCACCGGCGAAGATGGAGTAGCGGCGGTGCTAGGGTTTGGGAAGCTCAAGTGGGAGAGAGAGATCGAGTGGAGTAAAGGAAGTGAGGAAGGGATGAGGGGGTATTTATAGTAGCAGTGAAAAACTGTTTGCCCGAAGATTTGGGACGAACGTGCCCCTGACCCTTCTCCTTCGCATGACATATGTCACCCACGTACTCTGTGGTGGAGATCGTGTAAGATCGTGGGTGAATTAAAAATTTATCGTGGGATGCGGAATGATTTGAGTGGCAAAACCGAAAATTTGGATAAGATTAGTTTTAAAGTTCCGTTCTCAATTTCTTCAGCTGACAAGGACACAGTGAAGATTTTGAACGAGTTTCAAATAGAACGCACATGAAGAATTTGTGAACAGATTGGGTTGAGTATAGCATAGAGGGGAAGGGTCCGATCACATTCACTTAGCAGAAAACCAACTTGAAGAAATAGAAATAAGTGAATGTTGTAGAGGACATAAACTCATATATATATAGCCAATGAAGAAAAATAACGGAACCAGTGAAGACTATGCAAAGTTGAAGAATATGAATAATTTGAGGAATTTCAACTTTTGGTGGTGGCGTGACCCACCGTATAAGAATGATGATTTCAGACACCGCGTACAATTATCGTAGGGTTCTGAGAATCAAATTCTTCATTAATTTCTTCACACTAAGAGTGTTATTCTTCATTGACTGAAGTAAAACGTTTCTTCATGTGTTGCATATCTAAGTCATCAATTTTGCATAAGTGTTAGGATGAGTGTCCTTTTCAAAGAACATTCAAAGATTCTAGGATATTTAGCTCACACCGCAACTTGCTAAATCTCTTCTCATCCAAGGGCTTTGTGAAGATATCGGCTAGCTGTTCTTCAGTCTTCACATGCTCAATAGAAATGTCGCCCTTCAACACATGATCACGAAGAAAATGATGACGAATCTGAATGTGCTTTGTCTTCGAGTGCTGAACTGGGTTGTGAGCAATCTTGATGGCACTCTCATTGTCACATAAGAGAGGCACATTCTTCATGTTGACGCCGTAGTCATTGAGAGTTTGCTTCATCCATAGCAATTGGGCACAGCAAGAACCAGCGGCAATGTACTCAGCTTCAGCAGTAGATAGTGATACGCAGTTCTGTTTCTTCGAGGACCAACAGACCAAAGATCGTTCGAGAAAATGACATGTACCAGATGTTGACTTGCGATCCACATGATCACCAGCATAGTCAGAGTCAGAATATCCAATAAGATCAAAAGCCGAGCCCTTGGGGTACCATAATCCAAGTGTTGGTGTGTGAGCTAGATATCGAAGAATATGCTTCACAGCCTTATGGTGTGATTCCTTTGGTGCAGCTTGAAATCGGGCACACATGCAAACACTAAGCATTATATATGGCCTAGATGCACATAAGTATAATAAGGAACCTATCATGGAGCGGTATACCTTATGATCGAAGTCAATACCATTTTCATCAGTGCACGGATGGCCATTTGTGGGCATAGGAATTTTGACGCCTTTGCAATCTTGCATGCCGAATTTCCTCAGTACATCCTTGAGGTATTTCTCCTGAGATATGAATATGCCATTGTGTTGTTGACGAATTTGAAGACCTAAGAAGAATTTCAACTCTCCCATACTAGACATTTGATATTCTTCACTCATCATATAGGCAAATTCATCACTATAACGTTGGTCAGTACAGCCAAAGATAATATCATCAACATATACTTGGCAGACAAACAATTCACCATCATAAGATTTAGTGAAAAGAGTAGGGTCAAGTGAACCGGGTTTGAAGCCTTTCTTCATGAAGAGTTCCTTCAAAGTATCATACCAAGCCCGTGGGGGCTGCTTGAGGCCATAGAGGGCCTTGTTGAGTCTGAAGACTTTGTCAGGATTCTTTGGATCTTCAAAACCTGGGGGTTGAGCAACATATACTTCTTCCTCAAGCTTACCATTGAGGAATGCACTTTTCACATCCATTTGATATAGAGTGATATCATGATGGTTAGCATAAGCAATTAATATGCGAATAGCCTCAAGTCTAGCAACAGGTGCAAAAGTTTCATCGAAATCAATTCCTTCAACCTGTGCGCAACCTTGAGCTACAAGCCGTGCCTTATTCCTCACAACAAGGCCATTTTCATCTTGCTTGTTGCGGTAGATCCACTTTGTGCCGATGATATTGTGCTTGTGAGGATCTGGACGTTTGACCAGTTCCCAGACATTGTTGAGCTCGAACTGATGTAATTCTTCTTGCATGGCCTGAATCCACTCAGGCTCCAGAAATGCTTCATCTACCTTAGTGGGCTCTGTAATAGAGACAAAAGCATACTGCGCACAAAAGTTAGACAAATGTGAAGCTTTTGAGCGTGTGAGAGGACCTGGCGCTTTGATGTCATTGATGATCTTTTCAACTTGCACTTCTTTTGCAATGCGAGGATGAGCTGGTTGTCGTTGAAGAGTTTGATCAGTGTTTTCTTCAGCACCATTTTCTTCAGGTGCATTAGCTCGATGTTCTTCATGTTCTGGAATGAATTCTTCAGCAGATTCTTCAGTAGGAATGACATCCTCAGTAGCCTTGAACTTGATAATTTCCTCAGGTGCTGGTTCATCTATCATAGTAGGTAGGTGCTCTCTTTGCGAGCCATTAGTTTCATCGAACCGCACATCTACAGTTTCAACAACTTTGTGAAGAACGTTGTTGAAGACTCTGTAGGTGTGCGAGTCCTTTTCGTAACCAAGCATAAAACCTTCATGTGCTTTCGGTGCAAATTTTGAGTTGTGATGAGGATCTCTAATCCAACATTTAGCACCGAAGACTTTGAAATAACTTACATTGGGTTTCTTATCAGTGAGGAGTTCATAGGCAGTCTTTTTGAAGAATTTGTGAAGATATACTCTGTTGATGATGTGGCACGCAGTGTCAATTGCCTCAGTCCAGAAACGACGAGGCGTTTTGTATTCATCAAGCATAGTGCGAGCCATCTCAGCAAGCATCCTATTCTTGCGCTCCACGATGCCGTTCTGCTGAGGAGTGTAAGGAGCAGATAACTCATGAGTAATACCAAGTTCATCAAGATAGTCATCGAGACCAGAATTCTTGAACTCAGTGCCATTGTCACTTCTGATGTGCTTGATCTTCACACCATAGTTGGTTGAAGCCCTCGAGGAAAATCGTTTGAAGACTTCCTGCACTTCATGTTTGTAAGTAACAAGGTGTACCCATGTGTAACGAGAATAATCATCAACAATAACAAAGCCATATTGAGATGCTTCATTTGAGATAGCAGAATAATGATTAGGACCAAAGAGATCCATGTGAAGCAATTCAAATGGGCGAGTGGTGGTCATGATAGTCTTCGCTGGATGCTTGGCCTTGGTCATTTTCCCAGCTTCATAGGCTCTGCATAGGTGATCCTTGAGGAATTTAACATTCTCGATGCCAATGACATGCTTCTTCTTCGCAAGCGTGTGCAAATTCCTCATGCCTGCATGACCAAGTCGTCGATGCTAGAGCCAGCCTTCTAAAGCTTTTGCAAGTAAGCACACGGCTGGTTGTGGTCCTGTAGAGAAATCAACAATATACATGTCTCCTCTCCTAAAGCCTTCGAAGACTTTGGAATTGTCAGCTTCCATAATCACAACACAATGGTACTTGCCGAAGACAACAACCATATCAAGATCACAAAGCATTGAGAGAGACATAAGGTTGTATCCTAAGGACTCAACAAGCATGACTTTGTCCATATGTCCATCCTTTGTAATCACAACCTTACCTAGACCCAATACCTGACTTTTGCCTTTGTCAGCAAAGATGATATGCTTCATATGCGACGGTGATAATGGAGCATCCATCAATAGATTCTTGTCACCAGTCATGTGGTTTGTACATCCACTATCGAGGACCCACTCAGTGGCTTTGGTTGATCATCCTGCAGATGAATTAGTGCAGCTTACAAACTCATATACTTCATCAGTGAAGAATATGACATCAATTCATCAGATCAATTTCATCAAGTAAAAGAACTGATAAAGCAATATGAGGACGTGAGAAATGAACGTTCATTTCTTCATGATTAGCCTGCGTCCTTTCAGGCATGCTCAGGTCTCCAGCAAATTCTTCAGACGATTACGTGCGTCTGGAGACCTGACCCTGCAGAAGAGATTAGTTCTTTTTCTTCACCACCCACATCTGAAGGGGTGGCAAAGAGTTCATCATTCTGCGAGCTCCATACGAGAAGGATGGCATAGAATCCAGTCCATTTAGTTTCACATAAGAGGGGTTAGAGTAAGCATAAGAGTAAGCAGAGAAATTCTTCAAGGACTTATGGACATAATGATTTGAAGAATAATGCACATATCCATAATCCTTAGATCGTCCCTGCGAAACAGACGGGTTAGCACGATGATGTTCATATGAGGACTTTGATCCATATGAATAGTTTGGTCCATATGAAGAATTTGATCTGGGGTTCCTATTCTTCATAGGTGGCGTCATGATGACATTCACCTGAAGATTTTCAAGGCATCTTTTGGGAACCCAGATTTTCTTCACAGGGGAGCCGTTCCTGTAGTTAGTGCCAACATATCTAGCAAATACTTCACCATTCTGATTTTTGAATAGCTTATAGTTGGAGTCAATTGACTCATCATGAGAATGAGGAGATTCACATGCAAATCCAGATAAGTTAGATGGATCAACTGGAGGTCCCTTTGCAGCAACCCATGTAGTTTTGGGGTACTGCTCAGGCTTCCAATATGTACCATCAGCATTGAGTTTCCTCTCAAAGGTGATACCCTCTTTCCTAGGGTTCCTGTTGAGGATTTGCTTTTTAAGCACATCACAAAGAGCCTTATGCCCTTTGAGGCTTTTGTACATGCCTTTCGTGTACAATTCCTTCAGCCCTACATCATCGGTGAGACTAGCAATGTCCTCAGATGAGGAATTAGTGATAGCAGAGGCATGTGAAGAATTTGAAACATTAGCGGCATTTGAACATTCAGGTGAAGAATTAGCAGATTCACGTTCAATGCACTTCAAGCATGGAGGAACAAATTCTTCCTGAGATGCACTGATTTGTTGAGCAAGTAATGAATCGCGCTCCTTCTGAAGATCTTCATAACTCACTCTTAGCTTCTCAAGGTCTTGCTTTCTTTGAAGAAATTCATAAGAAAGCTTCTCATGATCCGATAAGAGAGTGTTATGATGACTTTGAAGTTAGTCAAGCTTGGACTGAAGTCTCTGAAGATTTTTAGTCGAAGTTTCGGTGCGATCCATTTCTTCACCCAACATATCATCACTTTTATTTAGCATGTTTTGAACCTTTTATAAAGCCCTTTGTTGTTTTATAGCAATCTTAGCAAGTTTAGAATAGTTGGGCTTAAGGTTTTCATCAGATTCATTCTCACTTGATTCAGAGGAGGTATATTTGAGTACCTTGGCACCCTTTGCCATGAAGCAATAGGTGGGAGCGTAGTCATCATCCCCTTTATCAGCCTTGTTGGTGAGGTCATTTTCCTCAATGTTGAAGATAGACTTGCTGACGAATGCAGTAGCGAGAGCAAAGCTCGCCACTCCGGATTCGGACTCCTCAGATGACTCCTCTTCCTCATTTTCTTCAGATTCAGCCTCAGAGTCCATTTCCTTGCCAATGAATGCCCTGGCCTTCTTGGAGTTGCTCTTCTTGTGATATGAAGGCTTTGAGGATTTTGATGATGAGGATTTTGTGGATTTCTTCTTTTTCTTTGCATCATCAGAACTCTAATCCTTGTATTTCTTCTTCTTTGATTCCTTTTCCCACTGAGGACAATGTTGAATGAAATGTCCAGGTTTCTTGCACTTGTGACAGAGCCTCTTCTTGTAGTCACTGGATGAGGAATCATTGCTCCTTGAGGATCTTCCAAGGCGACCACGTCTTGAGAACTTTTGGAACTTCTTCATGAGCAGATCCAGATCATGGCTCAGTTCTTCAGGATCACCAAGGCTGCTACTAGAGTCTTCATCTTCGGACTCAGATACTGCCTTGGCCTTCAGTGCACGTGTTCTACCATGCTTGAACCATAGAGATCTCTCTTTTTAGCAAGTTGGAACTCATGAGTATTTAGCCTCTCAAGAATATCAGCGGGATCTAGTGACTTGTAATGAGCACGTTCTTGTATCATCAATGCTAGAGTGTCAAATGAAGAATCAAGCGATCTCAGCAATTTCTTCACCACCTCATGGTCGGTGATGTCAGTGGCACCAAGTGCTTGGAGATCATTTGAGATGTCAGTGAGGCGATCGAAGGTTTGTTGAACATTTTTCATTGTCGAGTCTTTTGAAGCGGTTGAAGATATTGCGAAGAACATCAACTCTAGAGTCACGCTGAGTTGAGACTCCTTCATTCACTTTGGACAACCTATCCCAGATAAGCTTCGCTATTTCCAAAGCACTCACTCTGCCATACTGTCCTTTGCTTAGATGGCCACATCTGATATTCTTCGCTTGAGAGTCGAGTTGCTTGAATCTCTTCACATCAGCAGCATTCAGAGAAGGTGTGACTGAGGGAACACCATTTTCCACAACATACTAGAGATCATTATCAATTGCTTCAAGATGCATTCACATCTTATTCTTCTAGTAGGGGTAGTCCGTCCCGTCGAAGGTAGGACACCCAGCAGAGACCTTGATCATACCTATGGTCGACATAACTAAAACTCCAAGCGGTTAAACCAAAATCACACAGAACAAGGGAGTACCTTGCTCTGATACCAATTGAAAGTGTGTTATATCGACTAGAGGGGGTGAATAGGTGATTTTTATGAAATTCTTCACTGAGGAATTTGCCGGTGAGGAAATTTCTTATCGAAGAACTACTAGCAGTAGAATAAGTACTCAAAGGTAAACATAATAGAATACAAGCATAGTCATCATGATGAAATGAAGACAGGCACAGAGTACAGGAAGCGTAATCACAGGATAACACAGGATGAAGACAAACAGACTGAAGAAATTGAACTGAGGAAATTGAGAAAAGTCTTCAGTCAAGGTCTTCTAACACAAATATGAACAAACATACAACATAGTTATGAGGAAATGAAAGAGTTGAGGAAATAAAACCAGTAAGCTCGGTGAAGACACTGATTTGGTAGACCAGTTCCAACTGTTGTCTTAGTTGTACGTTTGGTTGGAGCGGCTGAGTATTTAAACTCGAGGACACACAGTCCCGGACACCCAGTCAAGGACACTTAGTCCAAGACACCCAGTCCTCACTGTATTCTCCTTGAACTAAGGTCACATAGACCTCGTCCAATCACTCGTGGTAAGTCTTCAGGCGACTTCCAAACCTTCACAAACTTGGTCACCCGGCGATCCACAATTCCTCTTGGATGCTCTAGACCATAACGCCTAACCGTCTGGAAGAAGCACAATCTTCAAAGGTAACAAGCGTCGGATCCACTCAGGATCAATCTCTTCAGTGATGCTCAATCACTTGGGGTTTGTAGGTGTTTGGGTTTTGGGCTTTTGGTTTTTCCTCACTTGATGATTTTTTCTCAAAGTCCTCGAAGGATGGGTTGCTCTAAATTGACAAGTGTCAGTTTCTTTCGGAGCAGCCACTCAGCTAGTGGTTGTAGGGGGAGGCTATTTATAGCCTAGGGAGCAGCCCGACATGATAAGACATAAATTCACTTCAATGATATGACCGTTAGGTGGATAGATATTTTGGAACAGCTGGTGCATAGCACAGCAACGGTCGGAATTTTGAGTACCAAAATCATCAGGGCTATCATGTTCCTCACTGTGTAGGCAATCCGCACTGGCGAATTCCTAACTCCTCAGTCAGGACAAATTCCTCAGAGACCAGAAGAACTTCGTCTCTGTCACTGAAGAAATTGACTGAACTGTATGAGATTTCCAATGGCTTCACTCGAAGGGATTGGTAGGTGTAGGATTTTGAGTTGAGCATCACATGGAAATTTTTCCTTAGTATTTCCTCGACCCCCTTTAACAGTAGGTGTTTCCTATGACTCAAGAAAGAGAAAAACAAAACTATGAAAACGAAAGTCTTCAAGCTTCATATTCCTCGCATGAATATCATGTCTTCACGGACACACCAATTTCTTCACTTTCAAAGTCTTCATGAAAGTCTTCATAAATACCAAAATCTTCAGTCGAAGATATTCATTTTTAGGGGTCGACTTTTCCTGTAAATATCAAACTCCTCATAGACTTATAGACCTGTGTACACTCACAACGCATTAGTCCCTTAACCTATAAGTCTTCAATACACCAAAATCACTAAGGGGCACTAGATGCACTTACATAGTCCATACTGCATCCTTTTCGATTAATATGGCTTAATTTGAAACGAGAAAAATACACTGGCGGTCAACGTATGTAACAATACGCTCTTTACGGTCACTATATATAGTTTTGCGGTGATTATACGATCACTAGCTCATCATAGAGCACCGTATTGCACCCTACTGACCAGCCACATAGTCGACGTGGTACTTTGTTGACTGGTTAAATTGTCACATGGTTTTTGGGTCCCACCTATCAGTTGGCAGAGCAAAGAAATCAGTTAAACAAAACTTTACGCAGGCGCGACACAAGTCCAACCCTTGCACGCGAACCGCCCTGGCTGTGTATGTGAGTGCATGCACGTGTCCTCCCTCGGTCTTCCAACAAAGAGTGTACATCGACTATAAAATAAAGAGTGTAGTACATGATGTACATCTACACTTCCAATGCATTTAGCCTTTAATCTAAATCGATATTGATTGACTAATGCACCAACTTGTGTTGTAGGTATAGGCCACATGTCTATCCTTAATTGCAGCATGCAACGGCCTTCATTTAATCTTCTTATCTCAATGGTCGCATGCACACATAAGTCTGCTACTTTTGGGCGTTAATTATGCCCTCGTCAATGTGTAAATCTCTACATGTACAATCTTTCACGGACGTAGGGAGTAGGTTGAGCACTTGAGCATGAGCGTGTGTGTTGCGTCGTGTGCTATGTGCCACATGGGTGCATGAGTGTTGCGTGTGTCCATGTGTACGTGTGAGTGTTGCATGTTGCATGCATGCATGGGGCTTACTCCCTCCCATTGACATGTTCATATTTCAAGCTTCCTCTATTCCCTCCATATGGTGATACTCCCTCTGTTCCCAAATAGTACGGAGTAAAAGCCTCCCTCTGTTCCCAAATACGGAGTATTTGTCTGTCTACAGATTTCAACAAGTGACTAGGTACGGAGCAAAATGAATGAAGTGAGCGTAGAGGCATAGGGATATTGTAGAAAGGAAGTCCTCGCGATCCATTATTCCACATCTTGGTCAGAGAGAACTATTCAACTAGTCTTCGTAGTGAAGTGACAATACACGCTGTAGCAGATGGGACACATAATTAATAACCTGAACCAGCGTGTTGGTGTTACTAAATCAGCCTTACCCAGTACTACCATCTCTTCTTCCTCCTCTCTTCTTCTTCCTCCTCTCTTCCCCATCGTCGGCCGCACACCATTTACCCCCACTCACTGCTCGCCCGCACGCGCCATCTTCCTTGGTAGCTCGCGCGTACCATTTCCCCCCGCTCACTGCTCGGCCACACGAGGAGAAGCTTCTTCGCTCGCCCGCCCGAATCCACTTCCCGCTGGCTCGCAGGCATCGAAAATCACAATGGCAGAACCGACTGACACGCAGAGCCACGATTGGAATTCCCTCCCCGATGTTCTCTTGGAGTAGATCTGTAGTCGTATGGACCTACTCAGCACCGTCCATTTGGCCGCATGCTCGGTGTCTTTGTACCATCTACTCGTCTGCAACCGGCCGGCTCTTTTCAAGGCACCCTGCTTGCTGATGCCCAATCCTCGCAGGTGGCCCAGACACCGACTTGACGATCCTACGGAGGTTGCCGTGGTGCCCCTCGACATGCTACCACTACCCATCCACATGTCCTTCATGTGCGGCCACTACTAGGCAGGCATGAAGGCCAACTGGATCGTCCTCATCCACCACACCAGTAGTCCGTGGCGTCTCGTGGATATCTACACCCAGCGAGAGATCACCCTTCCATCGTTGGATACCGCCGCCATCGAGCCTCGCGGCCCGCCGGACACTCCTGCCTACTACGCACGAGACGCGTCAAGCTTTTGGCTCGACCTCTGTTTGCAGAAAGTTGTAATCTGCGAAGTGCCCACACCATCAGAAGACTACATGGATTACAAGCTCATTGCCTTGTTCAACATGGGATGAGTCTATCTGGAATCCGATCGCCATACATGGTTATGGCTCATCATCAATCCTATTGAGGCAACATTTCTGTCTGATGCTATAGTGCACGATGGCATCGTTTACGCGGTCGACGCACAGATTGGCTGCCTATACTGGTGGAATCTATCGTCGTGTAATTGTTCTATCTCATCTCATCTTTACCTTATGAATACGACTGCCTGTTCATTTGCTACAAATTTAGAATGCATAGCATGTCTATAACCACATCATTGCTATATGTTCCTCTCATTTCCTATATTTTTATGACCACACATGTTATTGTTAGAGTTGATATGAGAACAATTGGCATCTAATGATTGTTAGAATACATATTATGAGCATAACATCATGATTGATATATGTTACTCTCGTTTACAAGATTTTTATAACAACGCATGTTATTGCTTAGAGTTGATATGAGAACAGTAGTAGTAAGTGCTATGGTAGAATATGAGTAGGCGCTGTCATAGCTGTTTTCCTCTCATTGTTACATGATGTTTGAACCATGACATATTGCTAGAATATGAAAGCCATTGGCTTATTTTTAAAACTTGGGGTATGATTATGACCACGGCATTGCAATTCTCTGTCTATGATATGTGTCACTATTATAATAATCTTAATTCCACACATACTTTGAACATGATTGTTTATTTTTGTCCTTTTGGTCTCCAATTTAAATTGTTGCAGCAGACGCAAATGCACTGGCCTTCATGATTCCAGGACCTGGAATCATACCAGTCGATGGGTGGTGGTTTATCGCTCGTTCAGCTAACGACGGTCATTTGATGCTCATTTGCACGTACCAAATTGACCAAACCATTACATCAAACCACATGCAGTACAATGCGTGGGGCGTTCGTGACATTGATGGCTATGGCTGCTTCGTGTTCGAGAAAGATCCCAGCTCCATTGGGCCAGGCGTATTCAACTGGAGGCGGGTTTACAGCCTCGACAACCACTCCTTGTTCCTCGAGCTCAATTATCCGATCATCCAACCAATCATCGATCATATCACTGGCGATGATTACTGTGCTATGCAACTTCCATTCATGAGGGGGGGCTGTGTTTACACATCATACCATGGGTTTCATGAATCACCATATCCACAGATTCGTCGACACAGCTTGTTGCCAGATAATCTTCAGTGTGTGAAAGGCATCAAGCTTCCATGCGATGGATGGCTTTTGCAAACCCGACATGTGGTGATGTGGTTCATGCCAACAGCAAATATGCACAACTTGATTCGTGCTGATATCTAGACTGAGCCATGTATTTGGCTGCTGTAGCACGACCCTCTTTTGTTGGATATTATGTACTGTTGTTAGTTTGAAGCACTCCTCTGGTTTGAAGGATAGATACCTTCCTGGGATCAAGTGCATCCTAACTCACCTAGGGATGGCAATGGGTCGGGTTTGGAGCGGGTGGAGCTGGTCCAAATCCAACCCACGACCCATCTTCCTACCCTCTGCACATCCACCAAATTATCCATGGCACAACTTGTGCCCATGCCCAAACCCGCTGGATACCCACATACCCATGGAGCTCCATGGGCATAGAAATTTCAGCGTGAAGCCTTCCCAAAGATCAAATTAACTCAACATCATTCACTCACAAATGTCAACATAAGCTACATGCATAAGTAGGCAACAAGTAATACGATGAGTCCTTAAGTGTGACATGCGAGAGGTTGATTTTGCAGCATATAGCTTATGGCACCAGTTGCATATTGCCTGCCATTTCCCATTCATTCATTCTTTCTACTATCACTGGCATATGGCCCCACATGTCATACGGGTATCCATTGGATATCCCTGGAGCACAAACTATAACCGTGCTCAACCCAGCTGTTCCTGGGTATCCATATCCGCGGACCCATGGGAAAAATCTGCTCCATACCCTTGCCCAACTGGGTCGGGTATCCAGATCCATGGATAAAGTTGCCATCCCTAAACTCACCTGCGTAAGATGTACTGATAATGATGATGGAGATGCTGTGCAGAAGCCATATATATATATATATATATATATATATATATATATATATATATATATATATATATATATATATATATATATATATCAGTTAGGCTTCAAGTGCGTACTTGTTAGTTAAACCTATGTATAAATTGTGACACTAAATACGACTAGTAAGTAGTACAGTAGCAGTACTAGTATACGTCGGTCAAATTATTCATCATGTCCACACATTGAATTGACGTGACAACACGCTGCGCGTGAGGTGACACAAGAATCCCGGCGGCGTGTTCGGGTATTCTGGACTTCAGATTTGGAGTACCACTTATCTGTCGAAATCTTTCATCATTCACCTAAAACAGTCGATTGATCATACATTGAGTACTATATAACTGGAATTACCGATGCAAGTCGAAGAAGGATTGACTGGTGCTGCCGGCGGGCGTCAAGTTCGATCCCATGGATCAGGAGCTGATCGAGCACCTTGAGGCCAAAGTGAGTGCTGACAGTGCGAGATTTCAGTGTCTCATCAATTTGTTCATACCAACCATCGACAGCGAGCACGGCATATGCTACACCCAACCTGAGAAACTTCCAGGTAAGACACCGATCGGCCGTCTACTTGCACAAACATATTCCTTTGTTTATAGCTCTATTTTTCTTTCTAGACGCAGACCTAGTGAAGCAATTACAGTTTTACAATTAATAAAAAGTGAAACAAGTGACTGCAACATGCCAAAGATGTTATGAAAATGCCAACTAGGTACACTAAAACCTGTATTCCACAATACTGCAGGTATCACACTGAGTGGCCTAAGGAAGCATTTCTTCCGGCGCAATTCCAGGGCGTTCAAAAGGGGCACGTGGACGCGTCGCCAGATACAGTCGGAGTGCGGCATGCACACGATGTGGCACAAGACCGGCAATACCTTGCCAGTGATGGTCAATGGCCGGCAGACGGGCAGCAAAAAAGGTTCTGGTGCTGCACACCAACAAGAACTTCGACCAGCAGAGGACCAACTGGGTGATGCACCAGTACCACCTCGGGGACCTGGAGCAAGACAAGGAGCGGGAGCTGGTCCTCTGCAAGATTTTCTACCAGACGAACACTAGGGCCAGGAGTAAAAAAATTATAAGTTAGTTTGGTATTGGTAGTTGTACTACCTTGTCGTCCGCAAGTTGGTATTGTTGTTAACACTCTTTTGGTATGAACTTGCATTTGCTTCCAACCATCATGCCGAGGGTCGACATGGATATAAAGCTGAATCCTTTGTTTCGAAACGAATTTTCAGGCACCTGATTTTTATTTGATGGGTAGCATAAGAACCCGCCGTTCGAATTCCCAGTTTTCCAATTTTTTCAAAATAAGTGCATGCACTTATTATCACGATAAAAAAACAATATCCGTGCTGCATCCTAGTTATCAGTCTGTACTTGCAGAATTCTCTCGTTTATTGAGCACGTATATTGTTTTTTCAGGTCGAGCAAGTTTCAACTGGGCTGTAGACTGCCCAGGGTTGGTTTTGTTTTTAACAGGCCCAGCCCATGACGACAACAGGGCACAAAGATCCAGCATGTATCTACTAGCCTCTGGCCCGCCAGCGTTAGTTATATTTTGTCTTACAACATCCGTAGGCAGTTTTTTTACTGAATCAAACACACAGCCCAGTTCTATTATCCTCTTGAAACGCATGCCCTACATCCGTTTTCTAATCACTAGCTATAGTTTTACTAGTTCATATACACGTATCATTATATTGAAAACACATAAAATTCCCTTTTCATATTTACATCCTTATTTTTGTTGTTTTTTCCCACCCAACGCTGATTTTTTTACCACTGGTTTTCCCTTAAACCAACTCAATTGTCCCACGTCTTATTTGCTTACAAAAACAAAACTATTTTTTGGCAAAACAATAAGTTCTTAAAAAATATTTATCATTTCGGGATTACAACAGTTCAGACTCCACCGAAATTTTCAAAATAAGCTTGAACTTTTTGACCGTGGTCCTGGGCAGAAAATGGGCTGTAATAAATTACTTAAGAATTAGCAAATGGGCTGCAAATTATAAAAAATAGCAAATGGGCTTTATGTTGTCTGCCAAAGATTTGCAGGTTGACTTGTGGGCCTACTAAGTTCATGCGTACACAAGGTTTCTGAAAAAAGAAACTTAGTCAACAATCGACTCTACCTGCGTCAGACCGTTAGATGTCAATCTAAAGGCAATCGTGCTTCTTCATTCTCTGATCTTCCTGCCCCAGCCGCCCAAACCAGCGCCGTCGGAACCGCTTGCTCCCGCCTCCCATGGCCGGCAGTGCTGCCGGGCAGGCCTCACGGCCCCATCATACTCGCATCCCTGCCTGTCTATCCCTCTACTCACCCACACCTCCTGTTATTTTCCGGCGACGGTAGCCGAACCAGTCAACCCTCGTACTCTCCACCGCGTGGGCAGCCACTTTCGTGTCTTCCCCGTCTCCGTGTCGTTCCCTTCGTAGGCCTCACCGTCGTCCACCGCCCTGGTGCTCTCGGCGCGGCATGGTCAACGATGTCCATCCAACGGCCGTAGTGCTTCTTCAACCTCTGGTCTTCTTGCCCCAGCCGCCCAAAGCAGCGCCGGTCGTGTCGCATGCTCCTGCCTCCCGTTGCCGGCTGTGCTACCGCGGAGGCCTCACCGTCCCCATACTACTCCCACCGCTGGCCAGGACATCCCTCCACTCACCCACTCCCCATGTTATTCCGCGGCGATGGCAGCCTCACACCGCAGCCGAACCAGTGAACCCTCGTACTCCTCTCCGCGTGGGCATGCACTGCCGCGTCTTCCCCGGCTCCATGTCGTCCCCTTCCTAGGCCTCGCCATCGTCCACTGCCGTGGTGCTCTCGGCGCGGCGTGGTCAATGTGGTCAACGACCGACTTCCATCGAAAGAGTACTGTATGTGGAGAGGCTGACAGCTAGGTCCACGGCAGCCGCAAGGAAGTGCCTCCTTATTACACGCAAAATAATTATTCCTCCACCTAACAGCAGGGACCCACCGGACGGGCCACCAGTATTTCGCGGAAAAAATGTTTCCCCCCTGACTGCTGGGACCCACCGGACAGGCCACCGTATTTCGCGAAAAAAATGTTTGCCCCTGACTGCTGGGACCCACCGGATGGACCACCGTATTTCGTGAGAAAAACGTTCCCCCCGCCGTTGGATGGACATCGTACGGTCACTGGAGCTAGAATCGTTCATATTGACTAAGTTGACAAAGCCCTCCATCCCCGTCAACTTAGTAGGACCACAAGTCAGCCTCCCACCATGGTGGGTCCCAGCTAGCAGGGGGCACTTCCGGTGCTTCTTCAATCTCTGCTCTTCCAGCTCCAGCCGCTCAAACAAGCGTCGGCGGGACTGCCTGCTCCCTCCTCCCCACGGCCGGCTCTGCTTCCGCGCAGGCCTCACTGCCCCATCGTACTCCCATCGATGGCCTAGCCATCCCTCTACTCACCCACACCTGCTGTTATTCTCCGGCGATAGCAGACGAACCAGTAAACCCTCATACAGTCGCACTCCCGTCCGCGTGGAAAACAACTGCCGAGTCTTCCCTGCCTCCGTGTCGTTCCCTTCCTAGGCCTCTCCGTCGTCCACCGCCCTGGTGCTCTCGGCGCGACCTGCTCAACGTGGTCAACGACCGACATGCATCTGAAGTGGACTGTACGTGGAGAGGCCGACAACTGGGTCCACGGCCGCACGCAAGGAAATGCCTCCTTATTGCGCACAAAATAATGATTCCTCCACCTGACATCAAGGACCCACTGAAAGGGCCTCTGTATATCGCGAAAAAAACGTTAC
This sequence comes from Triticum dicoccoides, assembly GCF_002162155.2. Lineage (NCBI taxonomy): Eukaryota > Viridiplantae > Streptophyta > Magnoliopsida > Poales > Poaceae > Triticum > Triticum dicoccoides. Next base: position 313,262,898 of record NC_041392.1, on the reverse strand, counting down.
CGCCGCTGACAGCTCGGACCCACCAGCTATATCTTCGCACGCAAGGAAGTGCCTCCTTATTACGCACAAAAAAATGAATACTCCCCCTGTTAGCTGGGACCCAGTATAGTGGCAGGCTGACTTGTGGTCCTACTAAGTTGACAGGGACGGAGGGCTTTGTCAACTTAGTCAATATGCACGATTCTAGCTCCAGTGACCGTACGATGTCCATCCAAGGGCCGTAGTGCTTCTTCAACCTCTGGTGTTCTTGCTCCAGCCGCCCAAACCAGCGCCGGTCATGCCTCGTGCTCCTGCCTTCCGTGGCCGGCTGCGATGCGGCGGAGGCCTCACCGCCCCTACTACTCCCACCGCTGGCCAGGCCATCCCTCTACTCACCCACACCCCCTATTATTCTGCAGCGATGGCAGCCTCACACCGCAGCGAACCAGTGAACCCTCGTACTCCTCTACGTGTGGGCATCCACTGCCGCGTCTTCCCCGGATCCACGTCGTCCCCTTCCTAGGCCCCGCCGTCGTCCACCGCCCTGGTGCTCTCAGCGCGACGTGGTTAAGGAACGGCTTCCATCGGACATGGACTGTACGTGGAGAGGCTGACAGCTGGGTCCACGGCCGCAGCAAGGAAGTGCCTCCTTATTACGTGCAAAATAAATATTCCTCCACCTGACAGCGGGGACCCACCGGATGGGCCACCATATTTCGCGAAAAAACATTTCCCCCTGACTGCTGGGACCCACCAGCTACACCTTCGCACGCAAGGAAGTGCTTCTGGGGAAAACAAAAAACAAAATGATTCGCCCCCTGACTGCTAGGACCCACCAGCTACATCTTCGCACGCAAGTGCCTGACAGTCGGGACCCACCTGGTCGAAGCGTATGTAGCATTGTCATTCTGGTCGTGAACATGTATGTACATACTGGTCGATGTAGAGGCGCGCACGTGTCGTAGTAGAGGCGTGCACGTGTCGTAGTAGAGGCGCGCACGTAGCATGTACACGTACACACAGCGGCCAGGGTGCAAGAAAGAAAATACGGCCACGTATGTGTACATACGGGCGGGGTCTCGAACGCCTACTTGCGCATACGTACGGCCAGGGCTCGTGTACATGGCTGGGTCAGAACGGAGAAACAGCGTCGTCGTCGTGTTCATGGGGAGGCAACAGAATGCGTCGTGTTCATGGGGAGGCAACGGAATGTGTCGTGTTCATCGGGAGGCAACGGAATGTGTGGGAGCCAACCGGCTGGGTCGGAACGGAATGCGTGGTCGTGTTCATTGGGAGGGCTTGGATGGAACAGGCGATGGAAACGAGGCCTGGCTTACCGCAGAACGGAGGAAACAGACCTCCTACGGTCGAAACGGGGCTCCTGTTGATCGGGAGGGGTGTGGCATACGGCAAAACGGAGGAAACGGACCTCCTACGGTCGAAACGGGGGTCCTGTTCATCGGGAGGGGTGTGGCGTACCGCAAAACGGACGAAACGGACCTCCTACGGTCGAAACGGGGGTCCTCTTCATCGGGAGGGGTGTGGTGTACCGCAAAACGGGACGAAATGGGATACTGTTCATCTCCACCGTCGACCCCCTCCAGCCTCCACGGGCTACTGTCGACCTCCTCCAGCCTCCACGGGCTACTGTTCATCCAGCCTCCACCGTGCGCTACTCCATCGGCTACTATTCAACCACCCCTCCACCATATACTGTTCATCCAGCCCTCCACACCACGGGATCCTGTTCAACCACCCCTCCACGGGCACCCCTCCACCGTCTACTGTTCATCCAGCCCTCCACACCACGGGGTCATGTTCATCCAGAGGCAACGCCACCGCTCACTGTTCATCCAAAACCCCCCGCAACACTCACTGTTCATCCCAGAGGCAGCATCGATCGGCTTCAGTTAGCAGTAGTAGCGAAGGAATCCCTCGATCGGGTTCAGTTAACAGCCATCGATCGATCGCTCGGGTTCAGTAACGCGTAGCCTGCAGTGCAATCGCTCGGGTTCAGTTAGAGCCCAACGCCTCGCTCGGGTTCAGTTAGAGCCAACGTCTCACACACACGCGCGTACATGTACAAGAGAAACACGCATCGCTCGGCCCCCTACCTCCCACCGTAACCAGCAACTCCCCGAAATTTTCCTCCCCCTCGCTTATACCATGGATTTTTTCTGTCATGGATGGCCCGAAGAATGTCATGCATCTGCGTCTCCTGCCCGCCCAGGACGAAAAGCCCATTTTGTGTCATGTTTTTTGTCATAGAAGTAGGAGCCCACCACATCTATGATGATGCCAGGTTTTGTCACAATTATTGTCATAGAAGTGTCATATGTATGACAGGAAAAAAATTCGTTCGGCCCAAAATGTCACGGATGTTTCTTTTTTTGTAGTGAGAACTCAAGGCTACTCGTGAAGATTATGAGGAGGAAATCGTCGTACTAGTGGAGAAAAATGACGATCCGGAAAGGAAGTTAGCAGTATTCCTGGGAGACCCCGCACCAGGAGGAGAAGACGAAGAACCCAAGGAGATTCGCCCAGAGGACCACATCATCATCGACAACACCGACCCAGACCCCGACAATAGCGATGATGACTATGAAGACGAAGCTGGAGCAGACATCATGGAGTCTTCAACCGAAGAATAATTCTAGTAGACCACCACATCAGTAGTAGTATTGCACCATGTAAATAGTATAGTTCGAGCACTTTTGTAAATGATAGTTAGATCGATTGTATGCCCTTGCTTGATTGATTGAGTAAAGTGTTTGTGTTTGTCTCATGTGCATATGGGTAGTGCCTTCTCATTAGACCCCTTTTCTATTCTGATCTCTTCCCTCTAAACCCATCAGATGCCTCCGAGACGTGACCCCGGATTTACCTTCCCACCGGAGCTCACTCAGTTGATCCAGCAGCAGAATACCCTGATGCAGTTGTTAGTTCAGAACCAAGGCAACAACAACAACAACAATCCACCACCACCACCACCAGTTGACAACTTAGCCCATTTTCTGGGGTTGCAGCCACTGGTGTTTTCCAGTAGCACCGAGCCCATAGTAGTAGATGATTGGCTCCATGGGATCGGAAGGGAGTTAACCACTGCAGGATGTACCGATGCTGAGAAGGTGCATTTTGCCGCACATCAGTTGGATGGACCAGCAGCCTCATGGTGGGAGAATTACACTGTCACCTACCCTATAGCCACGGTGACATGGGATCAGTTTCAGCAAGCTTTCCGTACAGCCCATGTCTCAACTGGAGCTATGAGTATGAAGAAGTATGAGTTTCGCAACTTATGCCAGGGGAACCGTACTATGGCTCAGTACGCGGATGAGTTTAGCAAGTTATCTCACTATGCCCTTGATGATATGTCCACAGATGCCGCAAAGCAGGAGAAGTTTATGGAAGGGCTGAATGATGAGATTAGCATGCAGTTGATGGTGGCGACATTCAACAACTACCAGGAGTTGGTAGATAAGGCTCTTATGATTGAACAGAAGCAGCAACAAATTGAGAGCCATAAGAGGAAATATGGACAAGGAAGGTATAATTCAGGAGCTCAGCAGAAGGCTCGCCTAACCCCGAACTCGGGAGGACTTGTTCATAACCATGGAGGCCACACCCACAATGGAGGAAGTAACCATAATCATACAGGCCCAAGGAATGGGAATGGGAATGGAGCAAGCAACAATCAAAACCGCCCCAATCCAGCCACACCCGCCAAGAGAGACCTAAGCCACGTTACTTGTTTCAAGTGCGGGAAGACTGGACACTATGCCACGGAGTGCCCTAAAGCGAAGAATGGAAACGGAAATGGGAGCTTTGGAAATAAGCCCAATCCATTCAACAAAGGACAAGTGAACCACGTCAATGTGAGGAGGTTGAAGAGCAGCCAGACGCGGTTATTGGTAAGTTTTTGGTTAAGTATTTTACCGCCCTTGTTCTTTTTGATACTGGTGCATCGCATTCATACATATCAAGGGAATTTTTGGATATGTTTAAACTACCAACCCAAACCCTTAGGAACCATCTGTTAGTAAGTTCACCTGGACCAGAGTATATGGCTAGTCGATGGTGCGACCAGATACCCCTAACCATTTGTAGCCATGTTTTTCCGTCCGACCTAATAATCATGGAGTCACAAGGACTGGATGTGATATTAGGCATGGACTGGATGCCAAAGTATGGAGGAAGCATTGACTGTGTTAGTAAGTGAATTTGTCTCACCACCCCTGAGGGAAAAAAGATCAAGTATGTATCTAGGCATGCGCCAAGAAGTAGCCAAGTGAATACCCTCATGGGAGTTGTTCAAGAGGAAGTGCATGTAGTGAAGGATTACCCGGATGTTTTTCCAGAAGAGTTACCAGGCATGCCACCTGATCGAGACATTGAGTGTTTGATAGAGCTATTGCCAGGCACCGGGCCTATATCGAAGAGACCATACCGGATGCCCGCAAATGATCTGGAGGAGATTAAGAAACAGATCAAGGAGTTATTGGATAAATGATACATTCGACGGAGCTCATCACCATGGGGAGCCCCAGTGCTTTTGGTGGAGAAGAAGGATAAGTCTCGAAGAATGGTTGTTGATTATCGAGCCTTGAATGAAGTGATGATCAAGAACAAGTACCCACTGCCGATGATCAATGATCTATTTGACCAGCTACAAGGAGCTAAGGTGTTTTCGAAGATCGATCTACGATCAGGATATCACCAGCTGAAGATACGAGAGAAGGACATACCAAAGACAGCATTCACCACACGGTACGGGTTGTATGAATATACGATCATGTTGTTTGGACTGACTAACGCCCCTGCCTACGTCATGAGCATGATGAACAAAGTGTTCATGGAATATTTGTATAAGTTCGTTGTCGTGTTCATGGATGATATAATGGTATACTCGAAGAATGAAGAGGAGCACGAAGAGCATTTGCGCTTAGTTCTCGAGAAACTCAGGGAACATCAGTTGTATGCCAAGTTCAACAAATGCGAGTTTTGGCTGAAGGAAGTTGGATTCCTTGGACATGTTATATCAGGAGAAGGTGTAGCAGTAGATCCTACAAAGTTCAGTCAGTCACTGAATGGTTGGCACCCACTTAAGTTAGCGAGATCCACAGTTTTCTTGGACTCGCAAGATACTATCGGAGATTCATTGAGAATTTTTCCAAGATTGCGAAGCCAATGACGGAGTTATTGAAGAAGGATACCAAATTTAAATGGATAGAAGAATGTGAAGCAAGTTTTCAGGAGTTAAAGAAACGTTTGACTACAGCCCCAGTGCTGATTCTATCGGATATACGAAAGGAGTTCCAAGTGTATTGCGATGCCTCTCACCTCGGACTTGGAAGTGTTCTTATGCAGGACAGAAGAGTTGTTTCGTATGCCTCACGACAACTGAAACCGCACGAGTTGAATTATGCCATGCATGATTTGGAGTTGGCTGCTGTAGTGCATGCGTTGAAGACCTGGAGGCATTACCTTATTGGAAATAGTTGTGATGTGTACACGGATCATACGAGTTTGAAGTACATCTTCACACAGAAGGAGCTGAACCTTAGGCAGCGGAGATGGTTGGAGCTTATAAAGGATTATGACATGAAGCTTCATTATCATCCCGGCAAGGGCAATGTCGTAGCCGACGCTTTGAGTCGGAAAAGTTATGCTAATACCCTAGTGAGCACGGGATTGCCGAAAGAGTTAGCAGAGGATCTCAGGGAACTTCGATTGGAGATTGTTCCTAGAGGTTTTATTGCAACAATGGAAGTTCAGTCGACATTGTTAGGAAAGATTCGAGAAGCTCAGAAGGAGGACAAAGAGATTGCCGAGATAAAAGAGAGAATGAGCGAAGGAAAGGCAAAGGTTTTCGTGAGGATGAGCACGACACCTATGGTTTGAGGACCGCGTTTATGTGCCCAATAACACAGAGATCAGGAAGTTAATACTTCATGAAGCTCATGACTCACCATACTCGATACACTCCGGAAACACCAAGATGTATTTGGATTTGAAGGAACGTTTCTGGTGGACTTGTATGAAGAAGGATATTGCCGAGTATGTAGCCGTATGTGATGTATGTCAGAGAGTGAAGGCTGAGCATCAAAAGCCAGCAGGATTGTTACAGCCTATGCCAATACCCGAATGGAAGTGGGATAAACTTGGCATGGATTTTATCATTGGATTACCCAGAACCAAATCAGTATATGATTCTATATGGGTAGTAGTTGATAGCTTGACCAAAGTGGCTCACTTTATCCCAGTAAAAACCACCTATACAAGTGCGAAGTTGGCCAAGATATACATGACCAGGATCGTATGTCTGCATGGAGTTCCGAGGACAATTGTATCAGATAGAGGAACACAGTTTACTTCAAAGTTTTGGCATCAGCTACACCAAACTTTGGGGACGAGATTGGAGTTCAGTACAACATTCCACCCGCAGACAGATTGATAGACCGAGAGAGTCAACCAGATTCTAGAGGATATGCTGAGAGCATGTGCGCTAGATTATGGATCTAGTTGGGATGACAATTTGCCCTACACGGAGTTCTCATACAACAACAGCTTCCAAGCCAGTTTGAAGATGGCACCATTCGAAGCCCTATACGAACGAAGATGTAGAACACCATTAATGTGGGATAAAGTTTGAGACCGATAGTTGTTTGGACCAGATTTTATCAAGGAGTCTGAATAAAAGGTTAAGTTGATCCGAGATAGATTAAAGGTAGCTCAGTCCAGACAGAAGAGTTATGAAGATTCGAAACGCAAGGAAATAACCTATGAAATTGGAGACATAGCATATCTGCGAGTGTCACCCTTGCGAGGAGTGAAACATTTGGGAGTTAAGGGGAAGTTAGCCCCGAAATTTGTTGGACCGTATCGTGTTTTGGAACGGATGGGAGAAGTTGCCTACAAGTTGGAGTTACCTGAAGGACTATCAGGAGTTCATGATGTGTTTCACATTTCACAGTTGAAGAAGTGTCATGCTGAGATGGCCGATATACCGTTAAGAGATATAGTACCCTTAAATTCGATTCAGTTGGACAATGATTTGACCTATGAAGAGAAGCCAGTCAGGATTCTCAAATTTGCCAGCAAAGTCACCTGCAGCAAGGTTATCAAGTTTTGAAAAGTTCAGTGGAGTCACCATACCGAGGATGAAGCCACCTGGGAACGAGAGGATAATCTTCGCAAAGATCACCCACACCTATTTTCTAGCCAACCCGAATCTCGAGGGCGAGATTCATCTTAAGGGGGGTAGGTTTGTAACATTCCAAATTTTCAATTTGGAATGCTATACATAGATCATTCATGCATATCATATTTTATTGCATTTTGTTTTGCGATCCTCGAAATCCTAAGCAACTCAAGGACCCTCGGAGAGAGTTGGGGATTTCCCAGTTTTCGTATTTTAGTTTTATCAAATATTGAAATGAGGATTTTGGTTTTAATTATTTTTCTCTCCGAAAATATTTCATATGAAAATACATGAGAGGAGATAATATGACTTCTCCAAAATAAATGAAATATTGGAGGAAAAAGATTAAAATCAAATATTTGATTTTTTTTGGATTTTATTGCAATTTTAATTGCATTAGAAAAATTGCATGTTTTTCAAAGTTGCATTTTAGGGCCAAGAAAAAGTTCATCTTGTTCTAAATATTTTATTTAGACGGTGAAAAATTGTTTTGGCATTTTTAGAATTTTATTTTATTTTCTAGGATTTTTTTAGTTTCGGCGGAATTATTTAAAAAATGCACAGTGGCTAACTGGGCCGAAGCCCAGCCGCCGGCCCACTCCCCGCACCGCCGTCTCCTACCAGGAGACCGAGCCGCCGCCGCCTCGGACAAGGAGTCCGGCCGGGACTCGCCTCGCCGCCACCTTGGACCCTTATAGGATTGAAAGTATGTCTAGAGGGGGTGATTAGACTACTTGACCAAATAAAAATCTATCCTTTTCCCAATTTTAGTCTTTGGCAGATTTTAGCTATCTTAGCACAAGTCAAGCAATCTTAACACAATTCAAGCAAGCATGCAAAGAGTCTATGGGCAGCGGAAAGTAAAGCATGCAACTTGCAAGAATGTAAAGGGAAGGGTTTGGAGAATTCTAACGCAATTGGAGACACGGATGTTTTTGTCGTGGTTCCGATAGGTGGTGCTATCGTACATCCACGTTGATGGAGACTTCAACCCACGAAGGGTAACAGTTGCGCGAGTCCACGGAGGGCTCCACCCACGAAGGGTCCACGAAGAAGCAACCTTGTCTATCCCATCATGGCCATCGCCCACGAAGGACTTGCCTCACTAGTGGTAGATCTTCACGAAGTAGGCGATCTCCTCGCCCTTACAAACTCCTTGGTTCAACTCCACAATCTTTGTCGGAGGCTCCCAAGTGACACCTAGCCAATCTAGGAGACACCACTCTCCAAGAAGTAACAAATGGTGTGTTGATGAGGAACTCCTTGCTCTTGTGCTTCAACTGATAGTCTCCCCAACACTCAACTCTCTCTCTCTCACAGGATATGCATTTGGTGGAAACAAGATTTGAGTGGAAAGCAACTTGGGGAAGGCTAGAGATCAAGTTTCATATGGTGGGAATGGAATATCTTGGCCTCAACACATGAGTAGATGGTTCTCTCCCAGAAAATGTGTATTGGAAGTGTAGGTATATTCTGATGGCTCTCTCTACGAATGAAGAGTGGGTGGAGGGGTATATATAGCCTCCACACAAAAACTAACTGTTAGACACAATTTACCAATCTCGGTGAGACCGAATTGAGAAACTCGATCGGACCGATTTAGCAAACCTAGTGACCGTTAGGATTTTCGGTGGGACTGAGATGCAACTCGGTAGGACCGATATGGTTAGGGTTAGGGCATAACGTAATCTCTGTGTGGCCGATTACACAAACTTGGTGGGACCGATTTTGGTAATAAGCTAACCAGAGAGTTGGTCAGGTAAACTCGGTGGGACCGATCGCTCATTTCGGTGGGACCGAAATGTTACAAAAGAGAAACAGAGAGTTTACATTGCAATATCGGTGGGACCAATCGCTCATCTCGGTAGGACCAAAACATTACGAAGGGAAACAGAGAGATTACAACCCCATCTCGGTGTGACCGAGATCCCTATCGGTGAGATCGATTTGCCTAGGGTTTGTGGCAGTGGCTATGACATCTGAACTCGGTGGCGCCGGATAGAAAGAATCGGTGGGGCTGAGTTTGACTTTTGGTTTAGGTCATATGTGGATGTGGGAAGGTAGTTGAGGGTTTTCGAGCATATCACTAAGCACTATGAAGCAAGAACCTCATCATGCAACACCTCATCCCTCCTTGATAGTATTGGCTTTCCTATAGACTCAATGTGATCTTGGATCACTAAAATATAAAATGTAGAGTCTTGAGCTTTGAGATTGAGCCAATCTTTTTGTCCTTTTTGAGGGGTCCACTTTCCTCATCCATGCCATGCCATTCATTGAGCTTTTCCTGAAATATTAATCTTGGAATAGCATTAGCTCAATGAGCTATATGTTGTTAGGAATTACCAAAACCACCTAGGGATAGTTGCACTTTCAATATCCCCCTTTTTGGTAATTGATGACAACATATAGATCAAAGCTTCGACGAATGATAATAAGAGTGAAAAACATTGTCGCTTTGAGAAGTATGTGAAAAGTAAGAGCTCCCCCTAAATTTGTGCATAGTTTATGATTTGCTTTGGACTGCAAATGCACAGAGAGTTAGGCTCATGGGTTACTCTTCCATGTCACATCCATTTTGGTGGAGCGCTCAAAATGATAATAATTAAATACATGCACTCATCACCAAGCAAAGTGAATGATCATATAGGGATAAAATGATAATGTCATCCAACAAGCATTAAGGTAGCATATGATCAAACACATGATCATCCAAGTATCAAACAGACAAAAAGTATCTCAAACAAGCAAATAAAGTTCAACCACCAAAGCAAGAGAGAATAAAAAGCAACGCTCTCTCTCGAAGCCTATGATCTATACATTTTTCTCCCGCTTTGGCAACAAGTTACCAAAAAGTTCCTAGAAAATGCGTAGCACTAAATCGTCTCTCAGGCTTGGTCTTCAGGTGGTGGTGTCCGGATAACTCCAAGAACGAAGGCTTTAGTCGATGTAGATGGAGCTGATGGAGTAGGTGTTGGAGCTGGTGGCACTGAAGTTGTAGCTAGTGCAGATGAAGTGGCTCTAGTGTCTGGAACAGGCACTGCAGCTGACCTCTGAGCTCTAGGCACTCTGGCAAATGCATCAGTGGTTGTCTTGCCCTTCCTCTCCTGCATTTCATCCTGAAGTTGCTCCACAACAGACTGTATCTTAGTTACCTTCACATCCAAGTTATAGAACTTTTGCTCCATGATCCTTTCCAAGCTCTCCTGGTTTTGAGTCAAGGTGGTCAGTCCCTTCTCATTCCTCAGAGTGGAGGCAATCAAGAAGCCAAGCTGATCTTGCTTTCTCTTCAGAAGATACTAAGATGCTTCTTCAGTAGTTGGCATCCTTGCAGCCTTTTCAGCCTTTGCCTTCTCCTTCTTGGCCTGTGCGTGCATAGAAGATGGTTCATTTTCATCCATCACCACAGTGTTGTCCTCAAATTTTGGGTAGATGGGCAGGTGCTCCTTGTCCAGCAGATATGTGCCAGTGCCCATCTTGGAGTTAGTCAGCTCCTAGATCTATGGGGCATCCCACAACTCCTCTTCTGATCTGAAGTTGTCCTCTTTATGGTTTCCACTATGAGGCTCATGACTTTGAACTTCTGTGGGACATCAAAGATGTGAAGCAAGTTTATTGCATGGCCTCTGATCATCTTGTGATCACCTGACTTTGGCAAGAGAGTGTGCCTGAGGATCTAGTTGATAGTTGGCAAGTCTGACAGAAGGTAATGTACAGATCCAAACTTGTGTGTCTCAAGAGCAGCATCTGGGATCTCCTTGTACATGTGTGCCATGGTGTTGTGATCCTTCTTCTTATTGGCATAGACATCCAAGTCATCTTCACTCTCTTTTGGGGCATTGATCAACTTAGCCCATTCTGCAACTGTTGACTAGTACCTCATACCTTCAGACATCCAGACAATCCTTCCATCCGGGTAGAAGTGAGATGTGGAGTAGAACTGCATGATAAGCTCATCATTCCATTTTAGAGCTTCTGAGCCACAAACTCATCAACTCCACAAGCCTTGAAACTATCATACACACCTGGATAATGTTCATCATTCTCCTTGATGTACTCCCAACCCATCTCATGTCACATACTATTGGTTTCTTGTCAAGCAACACTGTCTCATAGAAGTCCTGATGTTCCTTTGTATGGAACCTGTAGTCCACAGCAGTCCTTCTCCTGGTGGCATATGGATCAGACTCTGTCCATAGCCTTAGACCTAAGTCCTTCCTGATCTTCATGTTCTCTGCAACTGGATGAGCATCATTGTGATCTGGAATTTTTGGCTTCAACTTCCTCAAGACATGTGACTCATCATCTTCTTCTTCCATTTCAGCTTCAGGCACTGGGCCTTGTTCTTCTCCTCAGCAGGGATGTTCCTGGTGCTCCTCTTTGGTTTTGGCTTTGGAGCTGGAGCAGCAGTCTTAGGAGCAGTCTTAGGTTTAGATGGAACAGCCCCTGCCCTGATGGCATCACCCATAAGCTTCTGAGCTTTGGGTGTTGGTGCAGCATCTTCTTCCTCTTCCTCTTCAGAATCTCTCATGATTGAGGATCTCCCAAGCACTCTAGCAGTGGTCTTCTTGACCCTCTCTTTCCTCTTCTTCTCTACCACAACCTGCTCTTTGGGTGCAAATCCCAAAGTCTCTTGAGTAGATGCTCTGGCCTTAGACATTTGAGCTCTCTTGGCAGGAACCTTTTGCTTCATGCCTGGCTTGGTGGCAGTAGCTGTGCCATATTCCTTCTTCAGGACTTTCCTCTTTGAGGTGGTTTCTTGTTCCTCAGCCACATAATCCTCATCCTCTGACTCTGAGGTTCTTTTCTTGATGGCCCTGGTGGCAGCCTTTGGCAGATTGCTTGGTCTGCTCATGCTGCCATCATCTGAGCTGCTAGAGGGACTAGTGCCCTCACTCAAGTTAACCTGCTCCTCTGACCTATTCTGATTGTCACTCTGAGCAGACATATTGCAAACACTGACACCAGACCCTGTGAATAGATATAGATGAGCTAGAGTAGATGAGCATCACAAAATGCAGAGGTTTTTGCAAAAGAATGAGTCAAAAACTTAGTTTTAGTTTTCCACAGAAAGCATTTCGGATCAACCAATTTGTAAAATCGGTGATACCGAAGCAGCTGTTGGAACCTAAACTAGTGAACTCGGTCAAACCGAGTCACAGTTCGGTGGCACCGAGACTGCTAGGGTTTCACAAAGTCCTGAACTCGGTCACACCGATTTGCAATTCTCGGTCAGACCGAGAATCACATGTGCAATGGCCTGAGCCAAATCGGTGGTACCGAGTTTCACAATTCGGTGGGTCCGAGATGGTTTCGGCGGAAACCTAACCCTAAATTCTCAATTCACGACTAAACTACAGAGTGTTTTCGATGGATAGAATGATCTCAATCGTGGCAAGATACATGGCGGACACAATGTGCTAGGAATCAGATAAGGATAGCACAGTGATCGAATTCATACCCTAGTTCGGCGATGAACTCGCTACGACGGCAACAGCGGGGATGATTCCCATTGACGGCAGCAGAGACCAGTGGAAGGAGGCGGCTGGCGACGAGGAGGACGATCCGGAGATCCAGGGAGGCAGAGAAGGCTAAGCGCGGGTCGAGGAGGTTCGGAAAGTTTTCCAAAATTTGACACGTGGATATATATAGCCCGACCCTGTCGGTGTGACCGAGTGGAACAACTCGGTGGCACCGAGATTCATAACTGCAAGCAGTTACTGAAACTCGGTGTGACCGAAAAGTTCAAATCGGTTGCACCGAGATTGAAAACCTAGATCGACTTAGTGATATCGGTATGACCAAAATGGGTGAATCGGTCAGACCGAAACACAGAAAGAAGTTTTGGAAGTTTAAGTCTATGACGAATCAGGGACTCCGAGTGCTCCTCACACAAAGTGGTTCAAATCTGACTTGATCAAATTTTGTGATGCAGCATGAATCGAGTTTGAGATGAGAAAAGCATAGATAGCTAGAGAAGGTTCTTAGGCATTCTTGTCCATCCACTTGGCCAAAAGAAAAGGAAACCAAACAATCAAAACAACAACTGGATGTCCTCGAATGAGTAAATTATGCAACCAACATGCTCACACAATAAAATGACAAATGAAATATGTGGCAAAGCATGCACAAACAATTCTAGCATCTATCAAGCAATTGGCGATGACTAGGTCATCTATATATGAGTATATTGACTTAGGAGTCAAATGAGAACATTTGATCATAGGTCATACTCATCGTTTAAGCATAAGTGGGGTTACCACTTTTACATAAAGCTTTGTTGTGTTCACACCATTAGAGTTGCTTTAACTCAATTGTTAGAGTAAAGCTCCCCCTAGATGTGAGATCCCCCCTAAGAGGATGAACTAACCTTGGGTTTTGTCGATGATGACTTCATGTAGATGTTGAAGATGTGGATGCTCAATGTTGATGTAGATCATTTGGAGCTATCCTTTGGAGTGAGTTGCACTTTCAATACCTACACGGGTTAGTCCCACAAGGAACAAACAAGGATATCCATAGACATAGAGTGATGCACACACAAGATGATGTCTATGCAAGCTTTAGGTTACCTTGTCCCTTGTCTTACCAACAAGAGGGTTTGTGACTCCTTGAACTAGTGCAAGATGTGGAAGTTGATTGCACTTGTTCTTGCCAAAATGATAAGAGTGAAGTATGTTGGCGGAGTCACCCTCAAGAACTCTCTAGTTCTTCTTCTTCGGGATCCACACCATCTTGATGGGAATCCTCGGAGTTGTAGTTGTACTTGATGAAGTGGAACTTGATGTAGTCTTGGGAACCCACTTGACCAAGGCCTTAGGAGCTTCTTCAAATGCATCAATTTCCTCTTGAAGCTTGTCCTTGCCTTTTTTCTTGTGGTCTTGTGGTGGAAGATCATCTTGAGCTTGTGTCCCTTTGGAAGAAGTAGGATCATACTTTTGTTGTTGAGGAACAAACTTCGTCTTGGGGTATTGATCTTCTTCCACTCAACTCCATTGGCATTGAACTTTCATTCAAAACCAATACCTTGATTCTTCCGGTGCCTTTCTTGCTTGCGTACAATTTCCTCGAATTGCTTACTCCCGGCAAGGCTCTTGTAAACACCTTTCTCTATAATTCCCTTCAATAAGCTATTTTCTTGCTCAAGTGTAACTTGGCTAAGAGAATCATTAGTGGAATCAAGATAACTACTAGCGGCAACAACATTGGATTTAGCATGATTATTGTTACTACTAGAAGAAGAATCTTTCTTGTTCTTGTTACTAGACTTGACTTGAGGCATGTAAGTGGATAAGAGTAAACGCTTGGAAATGTAAGAAGAACTTTTCTTGCGAAGATCATCATTGATTTCCTTTAAGAAATCATGCTCTTGCTCAAGACTGAGCTTCTCAAAACGTAATTTCTCATGAGTCCTTAAAAGTTCTCGATGATCTCCTAAGATAGTTTCATGAGCTAACTTAAGAGTGTTTAGTTCTTTAGTTAGAGACTCAATCTTCTCCTTATCATTGTCATTCGTTTCATCATATTATTCATCATATAGTTGTCAACAAGTAAATCATCATCACCTAACAAGTCCTCTTCATCACTATTGAAATCAACATGCTCAGGGTGTGATGCCTTTGGGCCTTTAGACATGAAGCATCTTCCAATTCCTTCATTTGGTGAATCAAATATGCCGTAGGAGTTGGTTGACACAAGTGCTAGACCGGCAACACCTTCATCTTGAGTATATTTGGAGTCGGAGTGATAGCTTCTCTCGGAGTCATTATCAGAGTCGGAGCCGGATACCCATTCACCAACATGAGCTTGATGTCTTCGTTTTGTGTAGCTCCTTGATGACTTGTCCTTCCTTTCCGAATCCTTGCTTCTCCGAGAGGGTCTTCATTCATATTGATCATCCCTACTCCTTCTCTCCCTTGATGGTGATTCTTCTCTTCTAC
Organism: Triticum dicoccoides; assembly: GCF_002162155.2. Classification (NCBI taxonomy): domain Eukaryota; kingdom Viridiplantae; phylum Streptophyta; class Magnoliopsida; order Poales; family Poaceae; genus Triticum; species Triticum dicoccoides. The sequence continues at coordinate 313,247,778 of NC_041392.1, read as the reverse complement.
TTCTTCTTTTGGGAGAATCTTCTCTTCTCTTGTGGGGAGCCGTACACTCATTGGAGTAGTGTCCGGGTCTTCCACAATTGTAGTAGTTTCGCTCTCGACTAGAAGATCTTTTGTCATTGTAGGACCTTGAGTTGGAACTTCTCTATTTACTTCTATTCTTGTAGAACTTGTTGAAGTTCTTCACCATTAGGATTAATTCTTCATTAAAGGTTTGTTTCTCACTTGATGATGTGGGAGCTTCACATGAGGCTTTGTAAGCACCACTTGACTTGTTATGGAGCTCCTCCTTATCCTTGAGTGACATCTCATGAGCAACAATTCTTCCAATGACTTCCGTTGGCTTGAGATCTTCGTAATTTGGCATCATTTGGATCAATGTGCATACGGTATCGTATTTTCCATCCAAGGCTCTTAGGATCTTCTTGATGATGAATTTGTCGGTCATCTCTTCACTTCCTAAGCCGGCAATCTCATTTGTGATAAGAGCAAGCCTAGAGTACATCTCAGCGACACCTTCACCATCCTTCATTTTGAACTTGTCAAGTTGACTTTAAAGCACATCCAACTTGGATTCCTTGACGGAGTCGGTACCTTCATGCATGTCAATCAAACTATCCCAAATTTCCTTTGCATTCTCAAGACGGCTGATTTTGTTGAATTCTTTGGGGCACAATCCGTTGAAGAGGATATCACAAGCTTGAGCATTGTATTATAGCATCTTCAACTCATCCGTGGTAGCTTCATGATTTGGTTCTCTCCCATCAAAGAATTCACCTTGCAAGCCAACACACACAATAGCCCAAACAGCGGGGTTATGTCCAAGAATATGCATTTTCATCTTATGCTTCCAACTAGCAAAATTAGTACCATGAAAGTAAGGACCTCTACGGTGGTAATTTCCCTCGCTAGACGCCATACTCTCCTAGGTTGTGAAACCACGGCTATGACCACCAAAACCTATGGAAATCAAAGCAAATGGAAACCAAAGCTCTGATACCACTTGTAGGATTGAAAGTATGTCTAGAGGGGGGTGATTAGACTACTTGACCAAATAAAAATATATCCTTTTCCCAATTTTAGTCTTTGGCAGATTTTATCTATCTTAGCACAAGTCAAGCAATCTTAACACGATTCAAGCAAGCATGCAAAGAGTCTATGGGCAGCGGAAAGTAAAGCATGCAACTTGCAAGAATGTAAAGGGAAGGGTTTGGAGAATTCTAACACAATTGGAGACACGGATGTTTTTGTCATGGTTCCGATAGGTGGTGCTATCGTACATCCACGTTGATGGAGACTTCAACCCACGAAGGGTAACGGTTGCGCGAGTCCATGGAGGGCTCACCCCATGAAGGGTCCACGAAGAAGCAACCTTGTCTATCCCATCATGGCCATCGCCCACGAAGGACTTGCCTCACTAGTGGTAGATCTTCACGAAGTAGGCGATCTCCTCGCCCTTACAAACTCCTTGGTTCAACTCCACAATCTTTGTCGGAGGCTCCCAAGTGACACCTAGCCAATCTAGGAGACACCACTCTCCAAGAAGTAACAAATGGTGTGTTGATGAGGAACTCCTTGCTCTTGTGCTTCAAATGATAGTCTCCCCAACACTCAACTCTCTCTCACAGGATATGGATTTGGTGGAAAGAAGATTTGAGTGGAAAGCAACTTGGGGAAGGCTAGAGATCAAGATTCATATGGTGGGAATGGAATATCTTGGCCTCAACACATGAGTAGGTGGTTCTCTCCCAGAAAATGTGTATTGGAAGTGTAGGTATGTTCTGATGGCTCTCTCTATGAATGAAGAGTGGGTGGAGGGGTATATATAGCCTCCACACAAAAACTAACTGTTAGACACAATTTACCAATCTCAGTGAGACCGAATTGAGAAACTCGATCGGACCGATTTAGCAAACCTAGTGACCGTTAGGATTTTTGGTGGGACTGAGATGCAACGCGGTAGGACCGATATGGTTAGGGTTAGGGCATAACGTAATCTCGATGTGGCCGATTACACAAACTTGGTGGGACCGATTTTGGTAATAAGCTAACCAGAGAGTTGGTCAGGTAAACTCGGTGGGACTGATCGCTCATTTCGGTGGGACCAAAATGTTACAAAAGAGAAACAGAGAGTTTACATTGCAATCTCGGTGGGACCGATCGCTCATCTCGGTAGGACCGAAAATTTACGAAGGGAAACAGAGAGATTACAACCCCATCTCGGTGTGACCGAGATCCCTATCGATGAGACCGATTTGCCTAGGGTTTGTGGCAGTGGCTATGACATCTGAACTCGGTGGCGCCGGATAGAAAGAATCGGTGGGGCCGAGTTTGACTTTTGGTTTCGGTCATATGTGGATGTGGAAGGTAGTTGAGGGTTTTGGAGCATATCACTAAGCACTATGAAGCAAGAACCTCATCATGCAACACCTCATCCCTCCTTGATAGTATTGGCTTTTCCTATAGACTCAATGTGATCTTGGATCACTAAAATATAAAATGTGGAGTCTGGAGCTTTGAGCTTGAGCCAATCTTTTTGTCCTTAGTATTTTGAGGGGTCCACTTTCCTCATCCATGCCATGCCATTCATTGAGCTTTTCCTGAAATATTAATCTTGGAATAGCATTAGCTCAATGAGCTATATGTTGTTAGGAATTACCAAAACCACCTAGGGATAGTTGCACTTTCACCCCTCCTCCAAGCCGCCGCCCTCCCCGCTCTTTAAATACCCCCCCCCCCTCGGAGCACCGCCACC
>NC_041392.1:313234914-313244833 GCF_002162155.2 Triticum dicoccoides | reverse complement strand
CACCCACCCAGCCGCTCGCAGCCGCGCCGCCGCCTCTCGCCACGCCTCGCCGCCGGCACCTCTCGCTGCCGCAGTCCGCCGCCCAGCCGCCGCAGCCCCGCCTCGCCGAAGCTACGCCGGAGGTACCACCGCCGTTCGTCGCCCCTGGTTTTTTTTAGAAAACCGCTTCAGTTTTTTTAAGAAAACCCCTAGTTAATTTTTTTAGATCGGTTGCCGGTTTTCTCGGTTTATCTTTTTAGCGGACGTTCGTCAGTATGTTCGTTTTAACGAACAATTTTTGCTCGATCGTTACAGGCAACGAACGCTCGTTCGTTAGCCTGTTCATTAGTTTTCTTTTTCTTGGATTTTTCCGCGATTATTTTCGATCGCGATTTCTAATCCGATTTTCATTTTAGTTTATCTTTCCGCTCGTTTGTCGGAATCAGGTGATTCAAGCGCCTAGATCTTCGTCTCGGAACCCTCTTTCCATTTAACCAACTTGAACAATTTTTCTACTATAAAATTTGACCTTAGTCCAGATTAGTAAACGGATCTTGTTTCTTTCGCAGTTTGAGTTTTGTTGCTCCGTTTGATTTGATTCTTTTCGCAAACCGGAGTTCTTAAGTTGAACTTTCTGGTTAGACCTTCTTACTTGAGTTTTACCCATGTTTCTTTGCTTGATTGCTTATGTATGCTATTGTTTGTTTGCGATAGAACACCCGGAGTGCAAAGCGTGCTACTACGAGTCCCTAGGTTTTGCGGATCATCAGCAAGGCAAGTAACACTTTGATCATACCCCTTTATCACCCAGTTTTTATGCATTAGTTCCAATACTCAAACATTGGATGATTAGGATGTGATTAACATGTGGGTGGGAAGTAGTTGATGAGGTAGAACCTATTGCCCTGTTATTTTCAAACCCTTGGGAGTTACTTCTACGTATTGCTTATATTGCTATGCTATGCTCGTAGACATGGTTTGGGTGTGTGAAATCCATGACAGATGTGAGATTGTTAATTAATGGTTTAACTTAAGGTGGCAACTTGAATACACATCTGGGTGGATTGTTTGTTGGGCACCTGGAGAATCCAGTGTTGTCCTAGGATATCTTGGAGTACCCTTGTGATAATCCTATGGTCCGCCACCGAGGCTCAAAGGGAACTGAGATATTTTCATGCTAGAAACTTCCGTGTGCATCCACAAGCTATTATGGGCTCTAGCATAGTTGAGTAAGTTGCGTGAAGCTCCCAAAGAGGTGGATCAGCAGGTAGTGGAATGTAGGTTTGGTATGGTCTACCTGGAGTAAGGGGTTAATGCTTCTGAAAGACTGTGTCTCGGTCATCCGTTTCTCAAACACCATGTAGTGCGAGAAAACCAACGGAGGAGATCAGGTCTTGTGGGGAAAAGTGCACAAACCTCTGCAGAGTGTATAAACTAATCATGGTTAGCCGTGTCCCCGGGTATGGACATCTTGAGTATCTAGTACTTGGAGTATCCTAAGTATCTCATCACTCTAAACTAATATTGTTGGGTTGTTAATTACTTTAATTGGGATTGAGTTGGAGGAACCTTCTTAATGGTGTTTCAACTACCATGATAGTTAAACAAAATATATTCCTTTGTTGTAGGGAAAAATTGGCTTTTCGCAAAAACTGTAACCATAGAGCTTTCCACCAACCAAATATGCATGTAGTGATAGTATTATTTTGTTCTTGCTCTACTGTGTTACTTTGCCAGCATATTCCATGTGCTGACCCGTTTTCGGGCTGCAACGTATTATGTTGCAGACTTTTCAGACGAGGAGTAAGGTTCGTTAGGTCGTTGCCGTGCAGCTCAGCTATGTCGTTGGAGTTGATGGACTCACTTTATCTTCCAAGCCTTCTGTTGTTATCGTATTAGATGGCCTTATGCCATATTTATTATAATAAGTTCTCTTTTGAGACATTCGATGTAATAAGTGTGTGATTGCTACTCTGTTATAAATCCTCGAGTACTGTGTGTGTCAACATTACCGATCCAGGGATGACACTGAAGCACAAAGACTTGGTCATTTGAGGTCGGGTCGCTACAGTTCCATACACCCTACGAAAGATCACACAGGGTGCTTCAAAATGGCGAGAGATACATCAAGACATACAAGGATGGAATGGAACCAATGCTTGGGATGAATTCAAGACGATTCTACTGAGGTCCCCTCTTACCCGAAAGCTAGGTGAACCTAAAGAGAAGAAGCCTCGTGCATGTAAGATTTGTGGAGAAATGGGACACACCCATAAAGAACACAAGGATGAATGCTCTAATTGTGAAGGAAGTCACCCGACTGAAGAATGCCCAACTAGGCAGATCACTTGTTTCTTGTATGAAGGGACTACCCACTACCATGCTCAGTGTCACATTTACCCCATGGTACAAAGAACCAACCAACAGAAGAAAGAAGCAATGAAAGGAGCCCTTATGGAAATTTTAGAAGAACCTGTGATGAAGGAAGAGGTGGAGGACACACCCGAAGAATACCCAATTGAACCCTGCACTAAGTCATGCTATTCATGTGGAGAAGAAGGACACATCTCCCAGAATTGTATGAATGGGGACCTAGTAGCATTCCCGACAGAGGAAGTAGAGTATGACCCACAGGAAATAGAAGCCCTGATTGGAATGGAAAAATCCAGGAAGAGAAATAGATTGGATTCCAGGAAGGACCTGAGTCATATCACCAGTTTCAGGTGCAAGGAGTCAGGGCACTACTTCAGCGGTTGCCCAAAAATAAAACCTCGAGACTTGTCAGAAGTAATATGTTTTCGTTGTAATGGAACAGGGCACTATGCCAGAGAATGCCCCAAGGAGAAGGAGACTTGTGCTAAATAGTTGAGTTTGCAACAAAAGAAATATAGTAGTAGCAGTGGGAACAATTCTTTTATATTGATATGTTGAGTTGATGCATGTAATGGAAGTGTAGGAGATTGTAATAATTTGAGGATCAATAAAGTTAGTATCATGGGTAGTGATTTGGATTTTATGAGTTGTTACTCTATGAAGAAAGTTTTTGACCATTTTCGAGGATATGAGAACTATGGTCTATGGATGAATCTGTGCATTTTAAGGGTGGTAGTACCCTATGAGGACACTTGACCCTTGGAAGGGATAATGATGTTCCACGGAGTGGACTTTGGACAAAGTAAGTATGAGTTTTATCTCAATATGTGGTATACCCCAAGAATATGGAGGGATGAAGTACTATTGGAATATAAAGGAGGTATAATGTTGGTAATATGGAGCAATTGTAACTCCATGATGGGACTGAGTAATCATGTCCTAGTTTGGTACAAATAGAAGGAAGGGAGATAATACAATTGGATGGATTTAAGAATGCTAGGAAGCTGGATGTTGGAATAATGATCAGTTGCTCCGATGATGATTTCAAGGTTTACAAGTGATGAGATTGGCCATAACCCACAGGCCCCAGGACCTATCAACAGACAATCTTATAGGAGTTTACGCAAAACCTGAGAGTTGTGAAGGAATGATAGATGTTTTTTTGGCTTGCAGAATCCATGGATTTATCCGAACTTAGTTCGTTGACAAGAGAAATTCTGCAATGCCTGTGAGGATGACCGAGTGTTAGCATGCGAGACTCGCTAAACCGTATACAAGGTAATGATTTGGGTGCGGGATGGATTGATCACCATACCGACTTACTCTTATTATTCGCCTTGCTATATGGCATGGTAAATCTGAGTGACTTACCCATAGTAGAGTGACGATGATATTAAACCTTGTTTAAGCCTTAGAATAGTATGACAATTTTTCCCCTCGTACAAGGCAGCTTTTTCCAATCGTAGGTCATACGATGAGGTTCAACCCAGACCCATTTCATGCAGGAGAAACCATAAATCATTGACCCCCATGAGATATCGATAGTTGTTTAGTATTGGCGCCAGACCCGTCAGCTAAGAAGACCTAGTCTATAAACGACCATATAAACATGAAAGGATAGAAGAATTGTGGTAAAGGTTATGCAACTACCAGAAGAGCTCAGAGAAGGAATTTTCCCGAGAATTTGAGAAGACCGGCCCCGTCAAGAATAAGGATGAAGTATATGAGTATTGATGGGACCGTAACAATGTTTCTAAGGGTGGTAGCACCCCAGACCCCCGGTGATGATCGATGGATTCTGAGAAGACCCCCAAACCCAACCTATTTCTTTCTAGCCTCTCCGAATCTCGAGGACGAGATTCATTTTAAGGGTGGTAGGTTTCTAGCCTCCCCAAATTCTAAATTTTGGAATGTTATAATAGATAGATAGTTTTGATTGGTTGTTTGATTGATTATGTTAAATTGAGTGAAATTTGAAACTTTTGGAAGTTAAATGAGAGGGAATGAAAGGACTTTCCCAAACTTTAATCCTTGCTTTCTGATCTCCTTGAATTCAAATTCTTTTCAAATACAAAACTCTGGAGAGAAGATGACATGACTTCTTCCATTTAAATAAATGAAAAGGGTTTCGAAAAGATTTGAATTTTATTTGGAAATATGTTTCCAACTCAGAAACTTTATGCAACTCAATGATTTTCATGAGAGAAGATAAAATGACTTCTTCAAATTATATGAAATATGAGTTGGAAGTTTCAAAGAAACCAAATTTAACGCCCCTTTGAAACCATTTTCAATTTGGAGTTATTTTGGGTTTTATTCAAATTATTTTTCTCCAAAAATAAAATATATGGAAAATAGGGTAACATGATTCCCTACAATAGAAAATTGGAGAGAAATAAATTTGAAATCATTTTGGTATTTTTAAAATGATTTTTTACTCGATTTTATTAGAGCAGTAGCACTCTTTGCTTTATTTAAATTTGTCGGGATTTTATTTGATGCTAGAAAAATGTTCAAGTTATAGAAAATCTTTTTCTGAAAATTTTGATATATTATATGCCTATATAATATTTTTTATTTCGTTTGCTTTTTTTTATTTGTGTTTAAAAAAACTTCCCTCCGCGGGACCGGCACAACGGCCCAATCCCACTCGTACCCGGGCGCTTGGAGACCCCGCCGTCGCCGCCGCCGTGACCTCCGCGTCCGCCGCCTTTGCCCCCTGCCCCTCCTCCATGCAACCCCTCGCCCCCCCTCTATATAAGCTTGCGCCGCCGCCGCCCGTTCTCTCCTCGCGCCGCCGCCGCACTTCTCGTTCGCCGCGCCGCGGCTGCATCTTGCCGGAGCCGCCGCCTTGCCTGCTCTCGCCGCCATAGCCAGCACCGCGCCGCTGCCGCGCCCCGCCCGCCGAACCCCGCACCCACGCCACCACCCTCCGCCGCCGCCGCACGCACCATCACCATCGCTGCCACGTAGCTGTGCCGCCGCCGCCCGAAACCCGCCGGAATCCGAAGCCCGATTCGCCGCCGGTTTATTTCTGAAAACTGCCAAAACTATCGAACCTCCCGGTTTTTCCATTTTTTTAGTTTAGGTTTTTCTTCAAAAAAATCGATCTGTTAGTTATTAGTGGACGTTCGTCCGTTAGTATTTGTAGCGAACGGTTTTCGTCTTGTATGCCTCTGTAGCGAGCGTTAGCTCAAAAGGATTTTTCTTTTTCTTTTTATTTTTGGCCAGCGACCTATTCGAGATAATTTTCTTCACAGTTTAGTCCCTCTATTTCAAACTAGCACAACTTTTACACCGTTTGTCCAAATTCACTAAAACCAACGCCCACTTCTTCGTTATGATCCCCTCTATCCAATAATCCAACTTAAACATGTTTTTCGAAAGTTTAAAATTTGAATTCAAACAGATTTGTATTTATACTTTCTTTGATCGTAACTTGAGTTTTACAACTCCGTTTTAGTTGATTCTTTTTGCAAATCGAAGCTCTTGACCTAAACTTTCTGATAAGGCCAAATTCACATAATTTTGGTACTGTTAGAAGTTGTTTTATGTTGCAAGAGTCATTTGCTTGGTTTTGATGCTTTCCGAATTGTCTTCTTCGATCTTTCTGAGTGAATGCTTATGTGTGGTTGCTATTGCTTGCTCCCAATAGATTGACCGGAGTGTGACGAGTAGAACTATCAGGTGTTTTGAGGGCGAATAATCTTCATCAATAGTACAGGAAAGTTCACACTTCTATCATATCCCTTTCATACCCAGTTTTTATGCATTAGTTTCAACCCTCAAACATTGCATGGTTAGGAATTGATAACATGTGGGTTTTGGGAAGTAGTTGATGAGGTAGGAACCTATTGCCCTGTTACTATCAAACCCTTGGGAGTTACTATTATGTTATTCTTATGTTGCCATGCTATGCTCGTAGACGTGGATTGGGTTTGAGTGTATTCCATGATAGTTGTGAGATTGTTTACTTAATGGTTCAACTTAAGGTGGCTACTTTAATACACATCTGGGTGGATTGGTTGCGGGCACCTGGAGAATCCAGTGTTGTCCTAGGATATCCCGGAGTACCCGTGTGATCATCCTATGGCTCGCCACCCAGGCTCAAAGGGATCATAAGATTATTCATGCTAGAAATTTCCGTGTGTAGCCATAAGCCATTATGGGCTCTTGCATAGCTGAGTAAGTTGTGTGAAGCTCTTGAAGAGGTAGACTAGAAGATGTAGTGGGTTGTAGGTGGTACTGTCTATCCAGAGTAGAGAGTTAATGCTTCTGAAAGACTGTGTCTCGGTCATCCGTTTCTCAAACACCCTGTAGTGCGAGAAATCCAACGGAGGAGATCGAGTATTGTGGGGAAAAGTGCACAAACCTCTGCAGAGTGTACAAACTAATCATGATTAGCCGTGTCCCCGGTTATGGACATATTGAGTATCTGGTTCTTGGATTATCATGTTGATCTCATCACTTTATTTAATTAATTTGATTGGGCTAATGATTAATATTTCGGGATTGAGTTGGAGGAACCTTCTCAATATTTATCAACCAACTTTGTAGTTAAATAAAATATATTCCTTTGATGTAGGAAAAAAATTGGCTTTTCGCAAAAACATTATAACCATAGAGCTTTTCCACCAGCCAAATATGCATGTAGTGATAGTTATTATTCATCATTATCCTATGGTGTGAATTTGCTAGTACATTCAATGTACTGACCCTTTGTGGCTGCAACGTCTCATGTTGCAGGATTCTTACGACGAGTAAGTGATACGTTAGGGTTACGATTTCTACACTCAACTTTGTCATTGGGGTTGAAGGGAATCCACAACCTTGTTGTTACTTCCGCTATTTGGATTGAGGTAATAGTATTTCGTTACTTTATACATGTGATTTAGCTCTGTTATTAATCCTCGAGTATTGTGTGTGTCAGCATACCGATCCAGGGATGACACTTAAGCATAGAGACTTGACCGTCTGAGGTCGGGTCGCTACACACAGCAGGTATGTTCACACATGTTTCTTTAACAGGCTTGCTCTTATCAATAGCTCTATTGATTTCAATTCAATTGTGTATACAGTTGACTTCTCATATCATGCACACTACTAGCATCACAACAGAGCCAATAGTGTTGTTGTACATGTAGACCCGTGGTACCCATCTAAAATCTTGTTGTGCCATGTAGTTTCCCATGCTTTGTATTATTTCACTGCTGCTTTGTCTTGAACTGATATGATTTGAACCGTGTCTCTATTTTGATTTGGAAAGACAATGCAGTGACCATAGGACATAGATATATCTTTGTTTGATGCTTTTATTATGTACTAGTACTTGGCAATAGAAGACTTGGTAGTTTAATCCTGTCCACCTTACTAATGAACTGATTCACCGAAATGAGTTTCATATACTAGTACATGTTAAACCTGTTATGTGTCTGCTTGTTTCTTCTTTTAGAATGCTGACAGAATATTGGGGAAGAGTGCCTTATTAAGCAATGGTAAAGGAAGTAATGCAGATAAGGTTCAGGATAGTGACACATCCTTGTTGGTCTCCAACAAAGCTGATAAAACAGCTAAGGAAGACTATCTCGAAGACAGTGAGACAACCCAAAAGTCCTGTCTTGGTTTAGTGTTCGAGTTACTGGCCACTATCGCTTGCACAAGCTATTCAAACTCACTTTCTGAATCAGTTCGGTTTCTTGAGTCTCAACTACAAGCTGAAAGACATCGATCGGCTATGCTGTGACAAGAAGCGGAAGGACTGCAGAAGTCCCTAGAGCATTCAGATGCATACTTTCTGGTGCAACAGCAAGCGTTGGAGGATTTTAATGCCAAACAGGACAAAGCTAATAAGCTTGCTAAGCTTATTGCCAGCATGGTGGATACCACGTTTCTTGAGCTCTTCTAAAGTTGTTTCAGTTATGCTCTTGTTTTGTTGCCGCGTTTATTTGCACTGGTGGCCAATTTTGATGGCCAGTGTATGTAATATGCTGCTTTGTTCCCTATATTTGCACTAGTGGCGAACTTTGATGCCCAGTGGATGTAATATGTGTAATAGCGGTAATAGGCTAGTGTTAATTGCTTGCTTATTTATTTCCTTATTGTCTTGTTTAGTTGTTTGCTTGTAGTCACTGCAGTTCTTTTTCTGTGTTTTTCTAGTGGCCACAATAACTTATTTTTGGAAACTAGGCCAAAATATTCATGGCAACACATGGACTGTTGTAACCATAGGCCTCCTATGGGCCGTATGATCCATGGGCCTTCTATGGGCCTTAGGATCCATTGGCCTTCTATACGGGCCGTAGGATCCATTGGCCTTCTACGGGCCGTACGGTCCATGGGACTTTTATGGGTCGTAGGATCCATGGGCCTTCTACGGGGCGTATCATCATTTCGCCAATCATGGGTCGTACTATTCGTGGACAATAATGGGTCGTTAATAAGCCATATTTGATAACTCTATGAAAACAGCCCAACGGCTTTTTTCGACATGAAAATGGACCAACGTATTAACAGGCCACAAACGGGCCGACTGTAACCACGGGCTGAATTTGGCCCACAAGCAGAAAATGATAGTAATGGGTCGTAAGTAACCGAATGCTGGAAATGAGCCCAAGAATAAATGGGCCCTGAGAAGGCCGAAAGATAATATGGGCTGGAAACGGCCCAACGGAATAATGGGCCGTTAATGGGTACAAAGTGATACACTGTTCATTACGGGCCAGTTTTATCACGGGCCGTTAAGGGGCCGAGGGTTATTAAGGGCCTCATATGGGCCAAAAGACGTCATGGGCCATACATGGGTCGGAAGTTAAAACGGGCTGGAATTATATTGGACGGCCCAGATGATGCTACTGGGCCTAATTCGGATAGGCCGTAAACGGACCATGGGATAGTGGGCTGTAAATGGGCTATATGCGAACAAGCGCTTAACAGGCTTGCCATGGGCCGGCCTGCCACCTTTTGACCAAGCCAAATGGGCCAGCCTTTTCACAGGAATGGGCCTCTGTTGGTCCGTGCCATGTGTCGACGTATCATAGGCGCTTTGGGTCCAATGAGTGGATGACATCTGTCCCAACGGTGAGCCGACACATGTTTCCTCTAGCCAATGATGATTTTCCACGTGGAAAATCACCATTCGTCGGGGCTGTTAACGCGTTATCGGATCCAAAACCGGACCCGATAGCTTAACGGCATTCCGTTATGGTGGATGCCACGTGTCGATCACCCTTGATGAAAGCACTTCTGTGACACGTGATTTATCGTCATGGAAGTGGACACTTCCATGATGATAATTTTGGTAATGTCATGGAACACTTCTATGATAGCACAGGTATGACTATCTTGATTCTGTCATAAATTTGTCATGGATGTACATGCATGCAGAAAACGTGACCTACTATGACAAACACATATCATCACAGAAGTGTATTTTTTTGTAGTGAGAGGAGCATGCTTCTCTCTTCTTTCCCAATGCCTGTCCCTTTTGTTGTTTGTCTTTGTCCATGATATCCCTGTGAACTGCCTGTGTGGTGCAAGTTGAATTTCTGGTTTAATGCTTTGTCATGTG
>NC_041392.1:313226075-313234521 GCF_002162155.2 Triticum dicoccoides | reverse complement strand
AAGGTTTGTAATGCATGTGTTGTGATGTTTTATGGTGCAGCATCTGAGATGTGCTTTGTGTTTGAATGTTGTGATTGAATGTTGCTATTGATTGAAATTGTCGTGAATCTATGTTCTTGAATGTTGCTCTTAATTTCTATTTCTTTTGCTGAGCAGATAATGACCTTGTTGTCGTCCGAAAGAAGGTTGATGACTTTTATTTCAGTGTAACTAGACTTAAGAATGATCGTTCCAAGAGGTGAGTGTGGGTGGTCAATATTTTACATCCATCTACCCCCTGTGAACTGCCTGTGGTTTTATACCTAGACTTCTTTACTCTGTGTTGTTGAATTTCTATTTTTTTTACTTCTTTGGTGCCAAACTTCTGGCCTTTTGAACTGCCTATTGTGAGGTAGCTGAACTTCCTGAGTTCTTGATGCTGAACTTCTTTTACTTTCTATTGCCTTTGTTTTAGATCAACGATTATGTTACAAAACAATGAGTGTGAAGCTTCTGTTGAGGATGCCGCAATATCTTTTGCTCCTTGCAGAATGCTTCGATCTAATGTGGCGGAGGTTGCACTCTACTATCTACGTGCAAAGTACCAGGGATCGGATAAAATCATCCTGCCGTATTGGGTTTGTGTAAGTCAACCATATAGTGCTTTCTTTTCTGTATTGTTCCTTATCATTTTAGTTAAAACTTGTTTGTCTCACTTTTTATTTTTCATATGTTGGTTTTGTCTGCATTATTTTAGGACAAGATTTTCAGAGGTCAATTGGATTCCCGTGTGAGGAAGTACTTCTTGGCGACTGGTCTAGATAGCATGGATGCACATGATTGTGTATGCAATATCTTTGTTCTTTGCCTCTGTATTAGTTTTGCACTTCAATCCACTGTGTTAATATTGTTTTATTTTTCTTTGTACCATTTGATATTAATTCTCAGTTTTAATGATTCGTGTGTTCATGTTGCTTCAGGTTGTTTTCCCCACTTTTGACCCGCCTGAAATTCCTACTTCCATGGGTGGAGTTGGTCATTGGGTTTTGATATTTTTTGACGTGAAGAATTCAAGGTTCCAGCTTCTCGAATCCTATTATGGACCGGATGATGACTGTGCGGTACGCCTGTTTTGGTGGATGACTGATTACATCAAGAAGCTATGGAATGATGCCAGCAACGACAGGGAGACACCCTTCAGTCCTCTTTCTATCGACCATTTCCTTTTGGATTGGATTGATTTGCCCCAACAGACTAACAAGTATGAGTTCCACTTTTCTCTTTATCACTTCTATTTAACTGTAGTTGTACTTAAGCTGCGACGTCTTTTATTCGTTGGCTTTCTTTTTTGTTCTAACACTATTATTTTTTTTGTGTTTGATGGCAGTATCGAGAGCAGATTCTTCATGCTTGCGAATGTTAATTCGTATCATGATGGGGTTCTTGCAAATTATTCCCATGAAAATATCACGGATATCAGGAAGACGTGGCCGTACTCAATCGCTTGTTCCAACCTGTTTGAGACAGACTTCCAAGCTTTGTTTGGCTACTACACATGTAAGTCTTGGAACTTGGACTGCTTACCTGTACTGCATCTTTTATTCTACATGAACTTCATTCTTTCTTGAACTTGAACTTCTGCTTTGAGATCTGGCTAGGCTGCTGGTTTCAGATGGAGAGGAGCATTTCTTTTACATGAACTTCATTTTTTTATCTTTTTTTTGCTTGTGTGTTTTGTTTTAGTATTTTTTCCCTTTGATTTCTTACTTTGACACGAGCATTTCTTCTACTAGAACTAGAACTTCAGAGATGATGCCTTTCTATGCTTTTGTTAGTTGTGGTTGAATGTTTCCAGTTCATCAGTTTTATCTTGAATTGTGCCTTTTGGTTGTGCCTGAACTTCGTTTAGTATTTAAATGCAACTAAATTTTTTAGATCAGCTTGAGTAGTAACCATGTCATCTATATTAGTTGGGCTGCACATTGTGCAGTACCTGTACATCAGTTATGTTTAATCATATTTTTTTCTCTTGCTTTTTTTGCAGTGGAGCCGTTGGACTTGACCGATTACCACTACTCATTCCTCGGGTCACATGAATACCAGCCTAGGGAGGAATCGATGAGTAGAGCTCCGATAGAAGATGATAGACCTTGAACCCTTATTCCTTCCAAGTTGGGGAAGCAAGCTGGTGGTATTCGTGGTACTCCAAAAACTCCTTGCTCCAAAAAGGTTGGTGCAGTCGAAGCAGCCGAAGCAGAAGTGATTTCGTCCGATGAAGATTTTGAGAAGATTTCTTACCCGAAGAACGGTAAATCTGTTGTTGGTACTGTTGCTGGGAGAGGTGGGAAGAATGCTGTCATCACTAGGAGGAAACCGACAGTTGAGTCTGGCATCAAGATTGCCTTTGAAGTGGCGTTCTGCTGTCGCTCCCTTCAAAAAATACAGTTACCCTCATCTATCCAAGGCCCGGAAGTTGAACAGTATGTGCTTAGTGAAGAGGGTCTGGAGAAGTATTCAGAGTGAGTTTTCTTCTTCTTAACTTTGTTGCTACCAGAAATGCTAGTTTGTGTCTGAACTTCTGTTGTTGTAGTATGTGGACTTCTATTCATTTCTCCCTTGCCTTGGAGTTATATTGTCTGAACTTCTGTTGTTATATTGTCTGAACTTCTGTTGTTATAGTATTTGAACTTCTGTCCATCCCTCCTTGCCTTTTGAGTTATAGTGTCTGGACTTATGTTTGTTGTTGTATCTGAACTTCTAATATCTTTTCCCATCCTTTTAAATCTACAGCACAAGCTACTGCATATTTACCATCCCTGGGAATGTGATTGACCTCACAGGACAAGTCCTTTATACCCTTTTCGGTGAAGGGCGGCAGATGGAAGGAGACGTAATGGATTATCTCATTAATTTATGGAAGGATAAGCCAGAGACCTCTGAGATATTCTCTTCTACTGACAGGGTTGAACTTAGTCCCTACTTCATACAGGTTTTAGTTCTTTTGTACCCATATCTCCTTTTTTTCTCTAGCTTTGGTGTAGTGGCGTTTGGGAGGTGTTTTAATTGTGTTTTTGTGAATGCATAGTACTGCCTGGAGTATGATTTTTTCGGTGCAACAGTTCCAAAGTTCGATGTAAAAAATCTGCTGGTCTCCTCCGAATGTTTGTTCGCAAGGAAGAAGACCTTCTTAATGCAAAGCTGGTTAGGTTTTCATAACTCTTGTTTTTTTTAATTTTATGTATATCCTTTTGCTGAGTTTGTCAAGAAGTTTTTGTTCATCCCGTTTCTTCAATACATATGCTTTATAGTTTGTGTTCATTGTTTCTTTCATTCTTGGCAGGTTTTTTTGATACTATTCAAGCCAATTGGCACAATGGCGCACTAAAGTGTGTATGTTGTGAATAGATATCGTGGGAGCATTGACATCCTAGATTCACTTCCTTACGCTAATATGGAAACGTCATGTAACACCCACGATGCGGCTATATCTCCCACGTGTCGGGGCACGACTTAGAGGCATAGTCGCATGGTAGGTTTGTCGCAAGAGGGGTAATCTTCACACAATCCCATGTATTGAATAAGAAAGGGATAAAGAGTTGGCTTACAATCGCCACTTCACACAAATAACGTAGTCAAACATACATCATCCGAAATACAAACAAGGTCCGACTACGGAACCAAAATAAAAGAAGACAACCCCAAATGCTAGATCCCCGATCGTCCCAACTGGGCTCCACTACTGATCAACCGGAAAAGACACAAGACAGCGATCAAGATCTTCATCGAACTCCCGCTTGAGCTCGGTTGTGTCACCTACACTGGTATAATCGGCACCTGCAACTGTTTGGAAGTATCTGTGAGTCACGGGGACTCAGTAATCTCACACCCGCGAGATCAAGACTATTTAAGCTTATGGGTAGGGTAAGGTAATGAGGTGGAGCTGCACCAAGCACTAAGCATATATGGTGGCTAACATATGAAATGAGAGAGAGAAGAGAAGCAACGCAACGGTCGAGAAGCTAGAAGTCATCAAGAAGTGATCTTGAAACTACTTACGTTCAAGCATAACACAAGACCGTGTTCACTTCCCGGACTCCGCCGAAAAGAGACCATCATGGCTACACACGCGGTTGATGTATTTTAGTTAAGTCAAGTGTCAAGTTCTCTACAACCGGACATTAACAAATTCCCATCTGCCACATAACCAGGGCACGGCTTTCGAAAGTTTGAACCCTGCAGGGGTGTCCCAACTTAGCCCATAACAAGCTCTCACGGTCAACGAAGGATATTCCTTCTCCCGGGAAGACCCAATCAGTCTCGGAATCCCGGTTACAAGACATTTAGACAATGGTAAAACAAGACCAGCAAATCCGCCCGATGTGCCGGCAAATCCCGATAGGAGTTGCATGTATCTCGTTCTCAGGGCACACCAGATGGGCCAGACGTCGGGTTGACATAGACCCTGGTTGCCCAGGGGGCGCCGGACATCGCCCAGTTTGGACCAACACTCGGAGGAGCACTGGCCCGGGGGTTTAAAATAAATATGACCCTTGAGTCTACAGAACCCAAGGGAAAAAGGCTTAGGTGGCAAATGTTAAAACCAAGGTTGGGCCTTGCTGGAGGAGTTTTATTCAAAGCGAACTGTCAAGGGGTTCCCATAACACCCAACCGCGTAAGGAATGCAAAATCAAGGAACATAACACCGGTATGACGGAAACTAGCGCGACAAGAGTGTAACAAAACACCAGGCATAAGGCCGAGCCTTCCACCCTTTACCAAGTATATAGATGCATTAATTAAAATAAGAGATATTGTGATATCCCAACATATCCATGTTCCAAACATGGAACAAACTTCCACTCACCTACAACTAGCAACGCTATAAGAGGGGCTGAGCAAAAGCGGTAACATAACCAAACAATGGTTTGCTAGGAAGGTGGGTTAGAGAATTGACATGGCAATATGGGAGGCATGATATAACAAGTGGTAGGTAGCGCGACATAGCGATAGAGAGAACAACTAGCAAGCGAAGATAGAAGTGATTTCGAGGGTATGGTCATATTGCCTGAGATCCCGCAAGGAAGAAGAACAAGCCCATGAAGAAGACAAATGGACGTAGTCGAACGGATCCTCACAACTCCGGAACAAAACCGAAGCTAACGAGAGAAGCAACCTGGAAAGAAGCAGGCAACATAGTAAACAACCATCACATAAACATGGCATGATGCACAACCAAGTATGATGCATGTCAAAGTGCAACAAACAAAACTACAAATTAAGTGGAGCTCAATATACAACGAGTAGCATATTGAAGAAACACCACATTTGATTATTTAGTTGTCTCCCGTTTATGTACCCAACAATATTAAATGTCGTTAAACATGGCAATAGGTGAAGCATATGAAAACTACCTATCTAGGCAAGTTTAAATGAGGCCAGAAATAACAAACAACAATTCCGGTAAATCCCCACATGTAATATTTGAATTTGGTACTGTTCTTCCCTAAACACAATTTTAGAGTTATTAAACATGCAAAGTAAATCCACCATGTTAAACTAGGTATTTTTCTACCCCATTTACATATAAAGTTTATTTAAAATGGAGCTACGGTTATTATGTTATGAATTAAATCACTTTAGCATGGTATTTACGAAAATTTAAAAAAACAACATTTTAAACATTCCAAACATGCATGAAAGTTGGATATTATTAATCTAGACACATTTCTAAGCATTTTTCATATATGAAGTTTTTACATGTGATGCTCAGTTTGTGAGTTAGGATATGCATGAACATGAAGGTCTTTTCTGTAAAACTGCATGACTCCTGGATAAAAGATAAATCGTTCCACTGAAAAAAAATACGAGCCAGGCCGAAACTGAAGGGGCTGGGGCTGCTCACATTGGGCCATAGCAGGCCGATCAGTGGAGGAGCTGGCAGGCCGGTTGCTTGGCCTTGAGGAGGGGTGCGGTCCACGCAATGACAAGTCAACGCGAGCGCTGACAGGGAAGGAGCGGGCGAGCGGGCACCTCGTCCTATGCTCGTTAGGAAGCAGAGCAGCAGCGGCAACATAGCGATACAGGGCGTGGCAGCAGGAACATGTGAAGCAGGGGTCGCGAGCACGGCGGCGCACGAGCGCTTGCCGTCCATGGCGAGGACCTACTGGTGCTGCCGTCAGTTCTGACGACGATGCAGGTGAGGCAGGGACTTGCGTGTGGGCGCGGTACCAGGAGAAGGGGAGGTCCAGCGGCGAGCTTGAGGCAGAGGTGGCTGGACGAATCTAAGGTGGGGGAGGCGCGCGAGGTCCAGGCGATGGGGCGTGATGCAGGGGAGGCAGACAAGGCGGCGGGGAAGACCGGGACGGCAAGGGCGCGAAGACGACGACAGCGATGCGGTCGGCGAGCAGGGGAGGCCATGGCGTGGAGCTTGCCTCCTGCAGTTTCCTGGAGAGGGCAGAGAGCAGGTGAGAGAGGTAATGGGAGAAGAAGGATGGAAGGAGAAGCAGCGGGGCATGGCCGGTCCTGTAGTGGTCGCAGGAGGGCGCGACTTGCGGGGTCCGGCGAGGACCGAGGCAGGGCGGGGCTCGGGTAGACGAAACCCTCCTGCTCGAGGGGCTACACAGTCTGTTGCGGGTCGAGGAGGGGAGGGATGGTTCTGTGGTGGCTGGATTGGATCGGGCAAGATCCCGAGGAAGGGGGAGCCTGGTAGGTTGGGGATGGATCCCGACGGGAATTTGGTGGGAGTGCGGCGGCGGGTGACGGGAAGGATGGGACATTGCTCCTAAAATTTAGGGTTAGGGGTCAAACTGCTATATATAGTAGGTATGAATTGGGTAGAGGCTATTAGCCCCTCCGATCGTAATCGGACGGACGGAAGGAATAGGCTAGGGAGTCCAATGAACAAAACGAAGATGTTTTATAGATGTTTGGGGATGATTCGAACCCAACGGTGATGACTGATTGGGTCGGGTTCGTGACAACTTTCGGGCGAGCGCGAGGGGTTTGATGCACTGTGCAAGGAGGCGTCAGGTGGTTAGGAGGGGTTTCGGGGCCTGAGGGAGTCCTGGACTAAGGGGTCCTCGGGCATCCGACCTATTATCAGTGGGTCGGGCTGATGGGCTGTGAAGACACGAAGACCGAAGACTATACCCGTGTCCGGATTGGACTCTACTTGGCGTGAAAGGCAAGCTAGGCGACTGATTATGAAGATTCCCTCCTATGTAACCGACTCCATGTAACCCTAAATCTCTCAGGTGTCTATATAAATAGGAGGGCATAGTCCGAATAGGATAGATTCATTACCATATGCTCATAGGCTAGACTTCTAGGGTTTAGCCATTACGATCTCGTGGTAGATCAACTCTTGTAACACTCATATTCATCAAGATCAATCAAGCAGGAAGTAGGGTATTATCTCCATATAGAGGGCCCGAACCTGGGTAAACATCGTGTCCCTCGTCTCCTGTTACCATCGATCCTAGACGCACAGTTCGGGACCCCCTACCCGAGATCCGCCGGTTTTGACATCGACATTGGTGCTTTCATTGAGAGTTCCACTGTGCCATCGACGAAAGGATTCGATGGCCCCTTCGATCATCAGTAATGACGCCGTCCAGGGAGAAACCTTCCTCCCCGGATAAATCTTTGAGTTCGGCAGCTTCGTACTGCGGGCCAGCTCTTTTGGCCGTCTGGAGCAGGCTGATAGCTACGCCCTTGGCCATCAGGTCAGATTTGGAAGCTTTAACTATGTCACGGATATCCGTGGAGACTTGATCTTCGATGGATTTGAGTCCGCGGCGATCGCTCCCCTTCTCTCCGATGAACATGACTTAAATCTATCATCAGAGCACACCCAGGAGATGGATCCTGCTCCTGCAACAGCCTCAGTACGGAAGCAGATTATCCGCTCCGAGGCCATAAAGTCCGCAGCGTTGGAGCCGCACACGGACTCGACATCCTACAATGCTTGCGTCGACGGAACTCCGGACTGGTCTCCGGCAACACGTTCCGGATTAAGTGCGCCTGCGAACACCGAGCTGGATCGGTTATCAATTTTTGAATTTAGTGCCGCAACCATCTTCCAGCATTCGCCTTTGGGTGAGGTACTAAATTCTTTGAAGAACTTGTCCTTGGAGGAAGACACACAGCCGAACTATGTTCGGTTCGAGCTAGAGGCTGATACGTCTCCAAAGTATCTATAATTTTGATTGCTCCATGCTATATTATCTACTGTCTTGGACATTATTGGGCTTTATTATCCACTTTTATATTATTTTGGGGACTAACCTATTAACCGGAGGCCCAGCCCAGAATTGCTGTTTTTTTTGCCTATTTTAGGGTTTCGAAGAAAAGGAATATCAAAAGGAGTGCAAACGGAATGAAACCTTCGGGAATGTGATTTTCTCACCGAACATGATCCAGGAGACTTGGACCCTACGTCAAGAAATAGAGGAGGCCACGAGGTAGG
>NC_041392.1:313213112-313225646 GCF_002162155.2 Triticum dicoccoides | reverse complement strand
CGTACTCCTTCCTCCTATATATACCTACATACCCCCAAACGATTAGATACGGAGCCAAAACCCTAATTCCACCTCCATAACTTTTTGTATCCACGAGATCCCATCTTGGGGCTTGTTCTGAAGCTCCGCCGGAGGGGGAATCCATCATGGAGGGCTTCTACATCAACACCATAGCCTCTCCAATGAAGTATGAGTAGTTTACCTCAGACCTTCGGGTCCATGGTTATTAGCTAGATGGCTTCTTCTCTCTTTTTGGATCTCAATACAATGTTCTCCCCCTCTCTTGTGGAGATCTATTCGATGTAATATTCTTTTTGTTGTGTGTTTGTTGAGACCGATGAATTGTGGGTTTGTGATCAAGATTATCTATGAACAATATTTGAGTCTTCTCTGAATTCTTTTATGTATGATTGGTTATCTTTGCAAGTCTCTTCGAATTATCAGTTTGGTTTGGCCTATTAGATTGATCATTCTTGAATTGGGAGAAGTGCTTAGCTTTGGGTTCAATCTTGCGGTGTCCTTTCCCAGTGACAGTAGGGGCAGCAAGGCACGTATTGTATTGTTGCCATCGAGGATAACAAGATGGGGTTTTTATCATATTGCATGAATTTATCCCTCTACATCATGTCATCTTGCTTAAGGCGTTACTCTGTTTTCATGAACTTAATACTCTAGATGCATGCTGTATAACGGTCGATGAGTGGAGTAATAGTATTAGATGCAGGTAGGAGTCAGTCTACTTGTCTCGGACGTGATGCCTATATACATGATCATACCTAGATATTCTCATAACTATGTTCAATTCTGTCAATTGCTCAACAGTAATTCGTTCACCCACCGTAAAGTACTTATGCTCTTGAGAGAAGCCACTAGTGAAACCTATGGCCCCCGGGTCTATGTTTATCATATTAATCTTCCAATAATTAGTTATTTCCTTTGCTTTTTTACTTTTCTTTTATTATACTTTGCATCTTTATCACAAAAATACCAAAAATATTATCTTATCATATCTATCAGATCTCACTCTCGTCAGTGACCGTGAAGGGATTGACAACCCCTTATCGCGTTGGTTGCGAGGAGTTATTTATTTTGTGCATGTACTAGGGACTTGCGTGCAGCCTCCTACTGGATTGATACCTTGGTTCTCAAAAACTGAGGGAAATACTTACGCTAATTTGCTGCATCATCCTTTCCTCTTCAAGGAAATCCAACGCAGTGCTCAAGAGGTAGCAAGAAGAATTTCTGGCGCCATTGCCGAGGAGGTTCGTGCAAGTTAGGATTGACTCCCGACAACGAGCCATTTCTAGCGCCGTTGCCGGGGAGTCTACGCAAAAGTCAACATACCAAGTACCCATCACAACCCTTATCTCCCACATTACATTATTTGCCATTTGCCTCTCGTTTTCCTCTCCCCCACTTCACCCTTGTTGTTTTATTCGCCCTCTCTCTCTCTATCCTCCCTCTCTTTTCCGTTCGCCTCTTTTCCGTTTGCTTGTCATTATGGCTAGTCCCTTATCTTCTTTGTTGTCTCCCGAGAATGAAGTTCTAAATTTTAAGCAAAGGGAGGGAGAAAATCTAAAAGACGCTTGGTATAGAATTTGCAATGCTCAAAATAGATCTACCAGGAAACAATCTACTTCTGTTCTTCTTCGCAATTTTTATGTAGGGGTCACTCCTTGGCACAGATATATCCTTGATACTATTACCGGAGGAAACTTCTTGGGTAGCCATACTTTTGATTCTTATAATGCTATGATATATTTCTTTGGCTCACCACCTCTTTTGGTTAATGGAACTATGTTAACTTTGGAGCATGTAATGCAAAAACTTGAAATTATTGAAAATAAAGTTGC
The DNA here is from genome assembly GCF_002162155.2 of Triticum dicoccoides. Classification (NCBI taxonomy): domain Eukaryota; kingdom Viridiplantae; phylum Streptophyta; class Magnoliopsida; order Poales; family Poaceae; genus Triticum; species Triticum dicoccoides. The sequence continues at coordinate 313,223,793 of NC_041392.1, read as the reverse complement.
TACCGTTGAGTTAATTGAAAATTTTGATAAAAAGATCCACAACCAAATTATCCAATATGGATCTAAAGTAGGACTAACTTTGAAAAATATTAAAGAGAATGAACATATAGTTAATGAAAGAATAAATCATGATTCCACTAGAATCGATAAACTTGAGGGTATCATTACCATCTTGGGAACCGCCTTTTCTTCCGTAAAGAATACTCCAAGTCCTCCTACTAAAATCTCCAAGCTTATGTATGTTCCTAAAAATAAGGGTGAATCCTCTAGTAAGGAAACTGCGGATCTCAAATCTATAAGTATTCATCCCAATCTTGTTGCTATCATTAAGGAACCATTTGTTACAAATGAATTTTTCGATCCTGTGCCTAAAAGTTTGATAATAACTAAAAAGAAAGAAATTCCTAAGGATGGTAGATGCCTAATTGAAGAATTACCAACCAAATATTGCAATACCTAGATCTATCCTTGCTTTTTATGCCTAGCTAGGGGCGTTAAAAGATAGCGCTTGTTGGGAGGCAACCCAATTTTATTTTTATTCCTTACTTTTTGCTCCTGTTTAGTAATAAATAATTTACCTAGCCTCTGTTTTGGTTGTGTTTTTTGTGTTTAATTAGTTTTTGTGCCAAGTAGAACCATTGGGAAGACTAGGGGAAAGTCTTGATATCTTGCTGTAAAAAACAGAAACTTTCGCCCTCACGAGAACTGATGCCATTTTTATTTGGAAAGTTCTATTTAGTTAATTCTTTTCTAAGATGATTAATAGATAAATTACCCACGTCCAGAAATTTATTTTAGAATTTTTGGGGTTCCATATCTTGCGCTAGCTACAGATTACTACAGACTGTTCTGTTTTTGACAGATTCTGTTTTTCGTGTGTTGTTTGCTTATTTTGATGAATCAATGACTAGTAAAATATTTATAAACCATAGATAGGTTGGAATACAGTAGGTTTAACACCACTATAAATAAAGAATGAGTTCATTACAGTAACTTGAAGTGGTCTTTTGTTTTCTTTCGCTAATGGAGCTCACGAGATTTTCTACTTTAAGTTTTGTGTTGTGAAGTTTTCAAGTTTTGGGTAAAGATTTGATGGATTATGGAACAAGGGGTTGCAAGAGCCTAAGATTGGGGATGCCCATGGCACCCCCAAGATAATCTAAGGACACCTAAAAGCCAAAGCTTGGGGATGCCCCGGAAGGCATCCCCTCTTTCGTCTACTTCTATCGGTAACTTTACTTGGAGCTATATTTTTATTCACCACATGATATGTGTTTTGCTTGGAGCGTCTTGTATGATTTGAGTCTTTGATTTTTAGTTTAACACAATCATCCTTTCTGTACAAACCTTTTGAGAGAGCCGTACATGATTTGGAATTTGTTAGAATAGTGTATGTGCTTTACTTATATTATTTAAGTTATATAGTTTTGCTCTAGGACTTCACTTATATCTTTTAGAGCACGGTGGTGGATTTGTTTTATAGAAACTATTAATCTCTCATGCTTCACTTAGATTATTTTGAGAGTCTTAAATAGCATGGTAATTTTCTTAAATAATCCTAATATGCTTGGTGTTCAAGAATAGTAAAAACTTTCTTATGAGTGTTGAATGCTATGAGAAGTTTGATGCTTGATAATTGTCATATTAAAGTTGTGCTAGTTGAGTAGTTGTGAATTTGAGAAATACTTGTGTTAAAGTTTGTGATTCCCATAGCATGCCCGTATGGTGAACCGTTACGTGATGAAGTCAGAGCATGATTTATTTATTGATTGTCTTCCTTATGAGTGGCAGTCAGGGACGAGCGATGGTATTTTCCTACCAATCTATCCCCTTAGGAGCATGCGCTTAATACTTTGCTTTGATAACTTGAGATTTTTGCAACAAGTATATGAGTTCTTCATGACTAATGTTGAGTCCATGGATTATACGCACTTTTCTTCCTTCCACCATTGCTAGCCTCTCTAATACCGCGCACCTTTCGCCGGTATCATACACACACCATATACATTCCTCAAAACAGCCACCATACCTACCTATTATGGCATTTCCATAGCCATTCTGAGATATATTGCCATGCAACTTTCCACCGTTCCGTTTATTATGACACACTCCATCATTGTCATATTGCTTAGCATGATCATGTAGTTGACATCGTATTTGTGGCAAAGCCACCATTCATAATTCTTTCATACATGTCACTCATGAGTCATTGCATATCCCGGTACACCGTCGGAGGCATTCACATAGAGTCATATTTTGTTCTAAGTATCGAGTTGTAATTGTTGAGTTGTAAGAAAATAAAAGTGTGATGATCATCATTATTAGAGCATTGTCCCAGTGAGGAAAGGATGATGGAGACTATGATTCCCCCACAAGTCAGGATGAGACTCCGGACGAACAATAAAAAAAGAGGCCATAAAAAAGAGAAAAGGCCCAAATAAAAAATGAGAGTGTAACATCCCAAAATTCTAAATTTTGGAATGTTATAATAATTAGATAGATCTGGTTGATTGTTTGATTGATTGTCTGAAAGTGAGTGAATTCGAAACTTTTTGAAAGTTAAAAGAGAGGGAATAAAAGGACTTTCCCAAACTTTCATATTTGCTTTCTGATCTCCATGAATTCAAATTCTTTTCAAATACAAAACCCTTGAGCGAAGATGATATGACTTCTTCCATTTATATAAATGAAAAGGGTTTTTGAAAATATTTGAATTTCATTTGGAAATATTTTCCAACTCAGAAACTTTATGCAACTCAATGATTTTCGTGAGAGAAGATAAAATGACTTCTTCAAATTATATGAAATACGAGTTGGGAGTTTCAAAGAATTAAATTCAAAGTTCTTTTGAATTTATTTTCAATTTGCAGTTATTTGAGTTTTATTTAAATTATTTTTCTCCAAAAATAAAATACATGGAAATTAGGGTAACATGATTCCCTACAACAGAAAATTGGAGAGAAATCGATTTGAATTAATTATGGTATTTTTAAAATGATTCTTATTGAATTTTATTAGAGCAGGAGCACTGTTTGAATAATTTGAATTTGTGTGTATTTTATTTAATGTTAGAAAAATGTTCACGTTGTAGGGAATCTTTTTCTGAAAATTTTGATATATAATATGCCTATATTATATTTTTATTTATTTTGCTTTTATCATTTTATTTGTCTGGAAATATTTTTTGTTTTTTTAAAAAAAACTCCTTCCCCGACTGCGCCGGCCCGGCCAACCGGGCCAGGCCGCAGCCCAGCCGCGCCGCACTGCCCCCAAGCTCGGGACAGAGTCCCGAGCATCGCCGCCGCCAGCCGGAGTCCGGCCGGACTCCACGTCGACCTCGCCCCTCCCCCATGCCACCGCCCTCCCCTGCCCTCTTTAAAAGGTCACCCCGAGACCCCTGGGTCCCGTTTTCGCCGCCGGCGCTGCCCATCGCCAGTTCTGCCGCCGCTGCCGCCGTTCAACCGCCGCCGCCGCTGTTCTGCGCCACCGCCTCGCCGCGCCTCCACCCCGCGCGCCACCGCCACCACCTCGCCGCCCTCGCTCCCCGTGCTGCCATCGCCCCGCGCTGCCCTCGCCCTCGTCGCGAAGCCGCACCGCGCTGGAGCTCGCCGTCGCCGCTGCCCTGTCTCGCCGGAGTTGACCGCCGACGCCGGTCCGATCCGCCCAATCCACGAACCGCTGTAAACCGGTAATAGAACCGCCCGGTTCGCCGGTTTTTTTAGGGTTCGGTTTCCGTTTAAAACCCGTTTTTTTATTTATTTAGTTAATTTACTTAGCGAACGTTCATCAGATTAGATTTGGTAGCGAACGATTTTCATTATTTAAGTTTCTGTAACGAACGCTCGCTTTTTAGTCTTTTTCCATTTTCTTTTAGTTTTCTGCCAGGGACTCGTTCGTGAAGATTTTTATTTACAGATTAGTCCAAATCCAACAAAACCAATGCCCACGTCTTCATTATGATATCTTCTATCCAGATAAACAATTTAAACATGTTTTTGAAAAGTTTAAAATTTAAATTGATTAGATTTGAATTCAAACTTCGTTTGATCATACCTTGAGTTTCGTAGCTTCGTTTGAGTTGATTCTTTTTGCAAACCGAAGCTCTTGACCTAAACATTCTAATAAGGCCAAATTCACATAATTTTGGTACTGTTAGAAATTGTTTTATGTTGCAAGAGTTATTTGCTTGGTTTTGAAGTTTTTCGAATCGTCTTCTTCGTTCTTTCTGATCTTTTGAGTGATTGCTTATGTGTGGTTACTATTGCTTGCTTACGATAGATTGACCTGAGTGTGACGAGTAGAACTATCAAGAGTTATGAGTGCGAATCATCTTCATCAACATTGCAGGCAAGTTCACACTTTGATCATATCCCCTTCCATACCCAGTTTTTATGCATTAGCTTCACCCTCAAACATTGCATGAGTAGGATTGATAACATGTGGGTATTGGGAAGTAGTTGATGAGGTAGGAACCTATTGCCCTGCATTCAAACCTTGGGAGTTACTTTTACGTTATGCTTACATGGCCATGCTATGCTCGTAGACGTGGATTGGGTTTTGAGAGTATCCATGACAGATGTGAGATTGTTAATTAATGGTTTACTTAAGGTGGCAACTTAAACACACATCTGGGTGGATTGAGGCACCTGGTTATTCTAGGATTGCCTGTCTAGGCACCTGGGTAATCCAGGACTTGCCTGTTTTCTTTTGGACCGCCACCCAGGCTCAAAGGGATTATGAGATTATTCATACTAGAAACTTCCGTGTGCAGCCACAAGCCATTATGGGCTCTGGCATAGTTGAGTAAGTCGTGCGAACTCTTACAGGGTAGACTAGCAGATGTAGGGGAAAGTAGGTGTACCGGTCTATCCATCGTAAGGTGCTAGCGCTTCTGAAAGACTGTGTCTCGGTCATCCGTTTCTCAAACATCATGTAGTGCGAGAAATCCAACGGAGGCGATCGAGTCTTGTGGGGAAAAGTGCGCAAACCTCTGCAGAGTGTATAAACTAATCATGATTAGCCGTGTCCCCGGTTATGGACATCTTGAGTATCTAGTTCTTGGATTATCCTGTTGATCTCATCACATTACTTTAAACGAATATTGTTGGGTTTTAATGATGTTACTTAATTGGGATTGAGAATGCTGTCAACCATTCTCAATGTTCAACAACCACCATGATAGTTAAATAAAATTTATTCCTTTGCAGTAGGGAAAAATTGGCTTTACGCAAAAACCTTATAACCATAGAGCTTTTCCACCAGCCAAATATGCATGTAGTGATAGTCTTTATTCATCATTCTCTATGGTGTGAATTTGCCAGTACATTCAATGTACTGACCCTTTGTGGCTGCAACGTCTCATGTTGCAGGATTATCTTACGACGAGTAAGTGATACGTTAGGGTTACGATTTCTACACTCAACTTCGCCGTTGGTGTTGATGGGAATCCACAACCTTGTTACTTCTGCTATTTTGGATTTGAGGTAATAGTATTTACGTTACTTTTACATGTGATTTACCTCTGTTATAAATCCTCGAGTACTGTGTGTGTCAGCATACCGATCCAGGGATGACACTTAAGCACAGAGACTTGACCCATTTGGGTCGGGTCGCTACAAGATGGTATCAGAGCACATGTTGACTGTGGGACGTGACCCTAGAAACTGGCAAGCCCATAGCAAAGATTTTTCTCTACAACTTTCCCTTTCAAAAAAAATCTTTTACCTCTCTTCTCTTCTGAGCTTATTCAAAAATTCCCTTTAGTGAGACCATACCCCTTTCCCCTTTTTGACCACACGAAGATTCGACTGATGAGACAACTCCAAGAAGTACAAGATATCGGACAACTAAGACCACTTCGAAATGAAGAGTATTTTCCGTGCATCTGAATAATGGAAACTACAACGGTTGAAGACCGAAGACAAGTAGAATTTGAAGGCTCTGAAGAATTCCCAGATTTGTATGACCTAGGAAGGCTACCCTTATGGAACTTGACAGATTATGGAAGTTGTCAATACCCGAGATCAAGGTGTATCAGAGAAAGACTGAAACAAGGAGTATGAGAACTTGAAGTTTTGTCAAAGAAACCCTAAGGTAGGAGCTATCAACTGTGGAGAGATAGCTCATGGAAATGACAAGAGCAGAAACACAGTTATCCGTGATGTCATCACCCGCTAATGCTATTGTCACCATGCTGAGTTAAGGATGCATGTCTGCAGAATGGATTTGATGGAAGAAGGCTGATGGAGCACCTATCATAAGATGAAGTTTTAGCCCTAGCCGGTGTATCACCAGGATCTGGAGTAGTACATCAAGAAGTTTAAAATGGAGCTCCAGGAAGTCGTATTAGACAAGGAAGTATTTCATGAGGAACTCAGGATCCTGAAGATGAGAGTAGCCAAGCTAGAGGAGCTACAACCTCGAGATACCAGAGAATTGTCAGGAACTGAAGGACAGTATGACCATGGTTCATGTGAAGGATGTTGAAACCAGAAGTTTGAAATGCAACTCCGGAATATTAAAGGATGTCACGAGAGATTTCACGTCAACAGAGATTGATCTGGCAAAAGAACTTGAGAAAGACAAGCATGATCGGAAGAAGCCATTGGAGGCATGAACAAGGCTTGAAGAATTTGGAGACGTCGAGGATTTATTGACCTTTAGAAGACCAAACCCCTGTTATATACCTACGTTAGATGCGATGTTTGTGAGCTGTCATTTGTTTGATGTTTTTCCGACGGCCACAAATAGAATCTGTCTTTTCAAAACTTTTGTTTGTATTGTGTGCATCCCTCTCCCTCTCTCTTATCTTACCCCAAACCCACGTGGACCCAATAGAGGATGAATGGAGATGAGCTTGTATTTTCTGGACCGATGAGTCAGTTGGAGACAGACCGATGGATTTAGAACATGGAAGATCACATGTAGAATAACCCTATAGTTGGAAATGATATGACCCAGCATGCTCTTTAGTGCTTTGAAAGAGGTGCTGCTACTTGGTGGAGGATATACCAAACCATGAATGGATGGCAAGGAGTAACCACTTGGAGAGAATTTAAGTTGACTATGCCAAAGCCTCGGTTTGTGTCCCAGAAGTTGAAGCCTTATGGAAAGGATATGAGGAAACCTTGTGCATGCAAGATTTGTGGAGAAATTGGACACACCCATAAAGAACACAAGGATGAATGCCCTAATTGTGAAGGAAGTCACCCAGTTGAAGAATTCCCAACTAGGAAGATTACTTGTTTCTTGTGTGAAGGGACTACCCACTATCCTGCTCAGTGCCACATCTACCCCATGGTACAACGAACCATCCAGCAGAAGAAAGAAGAAATGAAAGGAGCCCTCATGGAAATTTTAGAAGAAGCTGTGATGGAGGACACGCCCAAAGAAGAACCAATTAAACCCTGCACCAAGTCATGCTATTCATGTGGAGAAGAAGGACACATCTCCCAAAATTGTTTGAATGGGGATCTAGTATAATTCCTGACAGAGGAAGTAGAATATGACCCACAAGAAATAGAAGCCCTGATTGGAATGGAAAAGTCCAGGTAGAGAAACCGATTGGATTCCAGGAAGGACCTGAGTCATATCACCTATTACAGGTGCAAGGAGTCAGGGCACTACCTCAACAATTGCCCAAAAAGGAAACCTCGATACTTGTCATAAGTAATATGTTTTAGTGGTAATGGAGCAGGGCACTTTGCCAGAGAATGCCCCAAGGAGAAGGAAACTTGTGCTAGATAGTTGAGTTTGCAACAAAAGTAATGGAGTAGTAGAAGTGAGAACATTTTCCATTATATTGAGGTGTTGAGTTGAGGCATGTAATGGAAAAATAGGAGATTGTAATAATTTGAGAATTAATAAAGTTAGCAGTGTTGGTACTGATTTGGATTTTTATGAGTTACTCTATGAGGAAAGATGTTGACCATTTTCGAGGATATGAGAAATACGGTCTATGGAATATTGGAGCATTTTAAGGGTGGTAGAACCCTGTAAGAACCGGTGACCCATGGAAAAGATAAGGATACTCCACTGAGTGGATTTCAGACAAAATGAATACGAGTTTTGTCTCGATATGTGTGATACCCCAAGAGTATGTGGGATGAAGTGGAGACCGCCAGTTGTTTGGACCAAATGTGATCAAGGAGTCATAAGAGAATGTCAAGTTGATTCGAGATAGACTGAAGGTAGCTCAGTCCAAGCAGGAGAGTTATGCAGACTCAAAAACTCAAGGAGGTAGTCTATGAGATTGGAGACAGAACATGTCTTCGTCCCCTCTGCGAGGAGTTAAATGATTTGGAGTTAAGGGACAGTTAGCCCCGAGATTTGTAGGACCATACCGAGTTTTGGAGCGTATGGGAGAAGTGGCCAACAAGTTGGAGTCACCCGAAGGACTGTCAGGAGTTCATGATGTGTTTCACGTTTCCCAGTTGAAGAAGTGCCATGCAGAGATGGCCAATATTCCCCTGTAAGGACGCTTGACCCTGGAAAGGATAATGATGTTCCACGAAGTGGAATATGGACTCCACAAGTATAAGTTTTTCTCTCGGTATGAGGGATACCCCATGCGGATGAAGAGATGAGTTACCATTGGATATAAAGGAGGTATGATGTTGGAAATATGGATCAAAGGAAATTCCATGATGAGTCTGAGTAATCATGTCCTAGTTTGGTGCCAATAGAAGGAAGAAGACAATACAATTGGATGGATTCTAAGTATGCTAGGAAGCTGGATGTTGGATGTTGGAATAACGATAAGTTGCCCGATGATAAGTTCAAGGACTACAAGTGATGAGGTGTGCCATAACCCACAGGCCCCATGACCTGCCAAGAAGCAAGCACATTCTTGCTGAAGGAAAAACCCTGGAAGAGGATATGCCCTTATCGATAGACGACCTTATAGGAGTAAGGCAAAACCTGAGAGTTGTGAAGAAACGATAGATGGTTGTTTGGCTTGCAGAATCAATGGATTATTCCGAACTTGGTTCGTCGACGAGAGAAATTCTACAATGCTTGTGAGGATGACCGAGTGTTACAATGTGAGATTCACTAAACCGTATACAAGGTAATGATTTGGGTGCGGGATGGATTGATCACCATACTGACTTACTCTTATTATTCGCCTTGCTATATGGGATGGTAAATCTGAGTGACTTACCTATAGTGGAGAGACGACGATCAAAACCTTGTTTAAGCCTTAGAATGGTATAGGTATTTTTCCCTTGTACAAGGCAGCTTTGCCAACCGTAGGTTATACGGTGAGGATCACCCAGACCCATTTCCTGCAGGAGAAACCACAAATTGTTGACCACCATGAGATATCGATAGTTGTTTAGTTTTGGCGCCAGACCTGTCAGCTAAGAAGACCCAGTCTCGGAATAACCTTACCTAGATGAAAGACAGAAGAATTGAGGAAAAGGATATGCCACTACCGGAAGAGCCCGGATAAGGAATTATCCTGAAGATCTAAGAAGACCGACACTGTCAAGAATAAGGATGGAGTATATGAGTTTTGATAGAACCGTAACCATGCTTCTAAGGGTGGTAGCACCGCAGACCCCGGTGATGATTGATGGAATTTGAGGAGACCCCCAAACCCTAACCTTTTTCTTGCTAGCCTCTCCGAATCTCGAGGACGAGATTCATTTAAGGGTCCTAGGTTTGTAACATCCCAAAATTCTAAATTTTGGAATGTTATAATAATTAGATAGATCTGGTTGATTGTTTGATTGATTGTCTAAAAGTGAGTGAATTCGAAACTTCTTGAAAGTTAAAAGAGAGGGAATAAAAGGACTTTCCCAAACTTTCATATTTGCTTTCTGATCTCCATGAATTCAAATTCTTTTCAAATACAAAACCCTTGAGCGAAGATGATATGACTTCTTCCATTTATATAAATGAAAAGGGTTTTTGAAAATATTTGAATTTCATTTGGAAATATTTTCCAACTCAGAAACTTTATGCAACTCAATGATTTTCGTGAGAGAAGATAAAATGACTTCTTCAAATTATATGAAATACGAGTTGGGAGTTTCAAAGAATTAAATTCAAAGTTCTTTTGAATTTATTTTCAATTTGGAGTTATTTGAGTTTTATTCAAATTATTTATCTCCAAAAATAAAATACATGGAAATTAGGGCAACATGATTCCCTACAACAGAAAATTGGAGAGAAATCAATTTGAATTAATTTTGGTATTTTTAAAATGATTTTTATTGAATTTTATTAGAGCAGGAGCACTGTTTGAATAATTTGAATTTGTGTGTATTTTATTTAAGGTTAGAAAAATGTTCACGTTGTGGGGAATCTTTTTCTAAAAATTTTGATATATAATATGCCTATATTATATTTTTATTTATTTTGCTTTTATCATTTTATTTGTCTGGAAATGTTTTTTGTTTTTTTTTAAAAAACTCCTTCCCCGACTGGACCGGCCCAGCCAACCGAGCCAGGCCGCAGCCCAGCCGCGCCGCACCGCCCCTAAGCTCGGGACAGAGTCCCGAGCATCGCCGCCGCCAGCCGGAGTCCGGCCGGACTCCGCGTCGACCTCGCCCCTCCCCCACGCCACCGCCCTCCCCTGCCCTCTTTAAAAGGCCACCCAGGGACCCCTGGGTCCCGTTTTTGCCGCCGCCGCCCATCGCCAGATCCGCCGCCGCTGCCGCCGTTCAACCGCCACCGC